>NC_142785.1:1138565-1448565 GCF_988280905.1 Pimephales promelas | reverse complement strand
TGATTATCTTCATTTGTGTCTACACTCATTATTGGGGTCTCCAGGGACCCCAGACATTAACATTAAATTTTGTAACAGAATAACATATATATATATATATATATATATATATTTTTTTTTTACAAATGTAATATTAATTGGTTTATTAATGTTTTTATTTAACATTTGTACAGTTTTGGGAGGATTTTTGATATCGTTTAAATTTCTATAAATCAATAAATATTTATTTATTTAAATTTTAAATAGGCTTTTTTTTTTTTTTTTTTTTTTTTTTTACAAAAAACAGCATTTTATGTCAAATTTACTTTATAAAAGACACAGATTTCTAACTTTCATTTATAGGGAAAACATGAATCATTTTAAATGATTTAATGTAAGATTTAGTGTAATGATTTTTGCCCATTTTTGTGTAAAAATTTGTTTTTGTTTTTAAAAAAGGAGTTTTTAACCTCCACCATAAGCTATTTGTTATGTGATTAGCCAAACTACATATCTTTTCAACAAGTTTTTCATCAACTTATCTAAATATTATAAAATCACAATTTAAAAAAAAAAAAACTTGTCAAAGTTTAGCATTTTTTGTACTAGTTTTTCAATAATGTTGCATTATGCTTAGAATCAAACCTGAGCAAGACTCCAAATGTTGAAGTCTTTAGATTTTATATTTTATTTCAATCATCTGTTTTTAATATAATTCTACAATTTTAATTCCGCAATTTTACTAACTGTAACAAAACAAAAAATTACAGAAATTAACAGTTATATTACATTTTGAGTAAAAATACATTACATGAACATCAACAGCAATAACAAATGAGCAAATAAAGCAGTAAAAAAATAAAAATTAGTGAAAAAAACAGTAAATGGGGAAAAAAAATCAAACAACCAGGAACAATTTTGGTGGTCATCACATATAGTCTTGTTTAAAGTGCACCGCAGGTGTGTATGAGTCAGTGCACTGCAGGCAGTATGCATAGTATAGCCTTACAAACGTATTACTGTGAGTGTGTGTGTGTGTGTGTGTGTGTGCGCAAGTGTGCATTGTGGATTATTTTTTATTTTTTTTTCACTGTTAAGAGGCATAGAAATTTTCATACCATTTGGACAAAGAGAACATTTAAAAAAAAAATCACCAAAAGTCATTTGCGGGTCAAAAGACCCTGAAAATAACCAGAGGGTTAAGGGATGTTCTCACACAAACATGAAACTTGTTTGACAGCAAAGCGCTAACTCGCTTAACAATTAAGGACTACAGCAACGGATTGCAAGGATGTAAATGTCTCGCGAGCGTCCATTAAAAATCACACCGGCGCTACAGTGGCCATCCAGAGCTGTCAATCATCTTTACTAGTCTCAGAAACTCGTAGCTTCAGATGTTGAATTATGATGGTCATCATTGCATAGAGAAATGACAGCAATAGTGTTGGTTTCGTTTGAATTTTAACGATTTTGATTTCGATTCTGCTTATCAATTCCTAATTTTGATTTCAATAAGATAAAAAACTCACATTTAGTCTTTTTGCTAAACATATAATTTTAGCTTGAACAAAAAACAACAGGCTAAAGAACACTTACACCCGTGGTTTAAAAATACCATAGAAAAACAACTAACCGAACTAATATAAATCTCAAGCATTTAAACTCTCAGTAATTAAAAAAGAAGAAATAAAAAGTTAGCGATCGCAGCAAATAGATACAGCTGAACACAGATAGGATTGAAATAAACCGTGTTTTAATATTTTTAGATGATCAAATGTAAAATATCACTGCAGTTTATACGTAAAATATACATTACAAATATAGTTATTCAGTCAAGAACGAGTGAATTTTCTCTTTGTCTGTTGTTATTATAGAGACGGCAGCAGGAATATTAGGCTAAAATCACATTTTCTGTGAGCATGTCGTCGCATTTGAATGGTTTAAACTTGTATTGAAATGCTCACACAAGAGGAATCGAAATTAATTTTGTAACAAGTATTTGATTTCCAAATCTAAACCACAATAACATCATGCAAACTGAACAGAAGTGCGATCTGGGTTACCGACGCAGACATTTGATGGTAACTTTATCATTGATGTTTATCAATGCCAAAGTAAAGCAGTATGTGATTGCAATGCATTGGTCATGCGTGTGTCTTCGCATTTGTGTATTTTGGTTTGCATTTGTATTTCTGTAAGGAAATGTCAGGGAAAGGCTTTGAATGCACCGGAAGAGGCGCTTCCTGAGGTCTTTCTCCAGTCAGGATATTTCTGAGGCTTTCCCTCGTTTCTTTTCAGTGCCTGAAGGTACTTCAGCGATTCGTCTTTGGAGACTTTAAATAATGTGTGACGCTCTTTCAGTTCTGCTTTTCTTCACCAGCAAGTTTATCAAAAATGCTTCGCCATGCTCCAAAATCCTTTGGTTTCCTGATATAAGCTTAATATTTAACTCGATAAAGTTGCATGAATTTCTAGGGCCTCTAAATGATCAACATGATCTCAGAAAACTTGTTGCATAAAAGTCGTCTGATTGATAGTTTAGAAGTAAAAGCCTTTTAGTATTTTGTGGTTCATGTGTTTGTTTGTTTTTTTGCTGTGAAAAGTAAACGTACAAATAACTTATAAAATGCTAGTGATATTTTAAGATAAACCCTTACTGGACTGAAGCAGTTTTACTTGATTATCCATACATCATTTTTCTATCTCAAAATCTCTTATTTTGTACCTCATTTTTGTACCTCTTGAGTCTCAAATATGATCATCAGGCTTTTGAGGAAGGTTTATTTGTTCATTTATCAATCATCATTGTATTGCGTTGTATTATATGTAAAACTACAGAGCTTTGATCATAAAACTAAGCATTTAAATAGCATCTTACCAAGATATTATTTATAAATATTGATATTTCTATGCATTTTATGTCAGTATCTGCTTTATTGTTATAAAGATCTCATTTATTTACATTACATTACATCAGAATTATCACTTTTTGTCCTTATAAATATTAGCATCTGAAGCAAATTGCATATTTTTGCTCTGTTCGAGTCTCTGCGTGTCATGACGCTAATGAATCTACATTTATTTTCATAATCAAAATTGCTCCAGGCATCACTATGTGCTTCCAAAGCTATAGTTTCACATTAGTTCTCAAGTCTGGACGAACCAAAATACAGCAATAACCAATCAGAAAAAAAAAATGTATTCCTTTAAGTCATCGCGATCATCGTCAGTCACGTTCCCATCCCTTCTTACTATATCGTAATATTTAAACCATGAAAAGCCTGATTCATCACATAAAACACATATGCAAACAACTTTTAGATTTTCTTTAATATTTTGTCTTCTTTAAAAAATCTAAATTATTTCATGTTAGGCTTTACTGGGTTAATTAATCGATATTTGGACTCTCACTAAACTTAGGGATGCATCGATTCGATATGTACATTTTGGCCGATACCGATAACCGATAATTCTTTAACCGATATATTGGCCGATAAATCTAAATCCAAATTTTTAAATAATTTTAGAGATCTTGATTAGAAAAACAAAAGTTTCAATGTTAAAAGCCATGTCCCAAACATACAATTATAATGTTCACGTTTGTTGCCTCTGACCGCACATGACTGTATTTTCCTTTTTTGAAGTGATTCCAATCATATTTCATATTTCAAAACCATTATGTTGAACAGTGCGCATCTGAAGTGTCTCGGCTTGAAGGAAGTAATCCAATATTTATCGGCTTTCATATATCAGCCTAATTTTCTTATCGGGCCGATAACATTATAAAAATCACATATATCGGCCAATACCGATATGGTGTCCGATATATCATGCCTCCCTACACTAAACCAATAACATGTTTTAAGCAATGCGAGAGATTATATAGGTTAAACAATTATTTCATTTGTTTTATTTGATGGGGACAATGCTCATTCATCAACAAACAAGTTACTTGCTGTAAACAAGCTAGCCAGATCTTAACAGGCACCCTAAAATACAAAAGTCAATAAAAATACATTATAAATTTAATAAATACAGTAGAAATGTAATAAATGCAGCAGGAATTTTAAAATAACACGAGCCTACCCACAAACATAACCCTAACCCTAACATAATTACAGTATAACGTTAATACAGTATTAAAAAAAATAGTATGTTCATGGACTTGCACTCTAAACGATGCTGGGTTGTTTTAACCCAAAATTGGGTAAACATGTAATATTTAAACCCAAATATTGGGTTGAAAATGTCATTTAAAATTTGAACCCAACTTCAACTTTCACTTTCAACTGTACATTTTTTAATTACATTTTTAAACCAACTTCTTTGTTTGTCCATATTTGATCCAAATTTGGGTTGAAATAACCCAGCATTTTTTAGAGTGTAAGTGTATGATTGCAATTGTAATTAGAGCCAGGCCGATATTATCGGCCGATATTAGGCATTTTCCAAAATATCGGTATCGGCAGTTATAATGGCCGATAAATGAATATTTAAAAAATAAAATAAAAACGGACGAAACACGCTTGAACCATGTCATGAGTGTTGGAGTTGTATAGTTTGTCCACCAGAGGGCGCTCTACACCGTTCCTGTTGGCGACACTCGTTGAGTTGGTCACGATACATACATTGCTTGAATAACAATTAAAAGAACATCCCCATCAGTTCTCTAAACTCAAATAAGCATGACTATCATGTCCAGTTTTGCTGCTGTTAAATAAGCCGAGAGTGAAGCGGAATTAGCTAGTAATAGTTACGTTACGTTGTCTTTTTAACTTTTGCCAACGTGACTGAAGTATTTCTTTAATAGAGCGTGACAATTATAGCAATGAGACGTATCATCTCTCCTTGGCCTGTTATAGTGAAAAAGTATGTTTTACAATTTGCAGTATGACGTAATACGTTGCTAAATTATGGCTCATCATAGACTAGCTAACCATAAAGCTAGCTAACGCCACTATCATCAGTCTGTTCAGTTGTGACAATTAAAGAAACACGTTTCTTTTTAAAATGCATTATCATATTATTTTAGTTAAAACTCATAAATAACTACAAATAACTAATGTTAGGGAAATCTGTTAATGTTTTGTTGCGCGTTTCTGAAAAAAAAAAATATATATCGATATATCGGATTTTAATACCCAAAAATATTTGTATCGTATCGGTCGGGCTCTAATTGTAATTGTCCCTAATCCAAGATTTAAGCCGCTTTTTAAAAGAGGAGAGACTATTACACTCCATTAACTCATTGGACGCCACTGATGGACCGGTTTAAAATGTATGGATTGTTTGCTGAATTTTAATGCATGTTTCCATCCGAGTTTTACCACACCGACCTCATGTGACTGTGCCTAACCCAGTGAATCCATGCGTCACGCTAAGCTTGGAGCGAAAACTTTCCGTCGGCGGCGGCGGCGCGTATCTCATGGCTCTGAGCCCCGAGGAAGCCCAGTTGAGTTACAGAGAGCTCTATCAACAGCGGCGTACACAGCGGCCTCTATCTGAGCGGCACAATGGGGATATTATGCGGAGCGAGAGCCTGGAGTCTGTATGCAGCCGCACACTCTTCCTCGGCTCATATGAGCGCTGTCCTCCGCATCATATGATCAACGCGCTCGCTTTTCAACTTCGCTGGGAGTCTTGAAGGTTGGCTCTGAATTCTGTGTTTGTAAATCGTGCATAAGGACTTCCTTCAGTGTCGCTTCAGAAACATCTGTTGTGACCGGAGAACAACAAGTCCATTATGTGTGTTTTTAAAACGTGTCTCTTTATAGAGCAAGTTTGTGCCTTTCACATGCAAATTATAATAATGCGTCTCTGTCTTTCCACAGCGAGTGAGATCTCCGTTTTTTAAGCCGATATAGACATATCATATTTTCCTTTTGGAAATTCACATTGTGTAGGAATTTCTGCCATCTAGTGGTGAAATTATATTTTGCATTCAAACGAATTGAGCTCGTTTTTTCAAATGATTCAGTCCCTCCAGAAAAACGCGATTACGCGATCGCTGAATTCAATGCAAAATCAGCCAAAGTCCGCATATTTATGCGGGGGCCGCATTTTTTCAAATACGCCGCACTTTCGCCGCATAAATTGCCGATTTCCGTGCAAAATATGCGGGGTTTGCATAATTTCATAATCCTCGCATTTTCGTTGCAAAAAAAAGTCACTTGTATCTTAGCAGAAAGTTGAAAAATGTTGCGTTTGCTTCACACAAGAGCAGCCATTTCCCCCTGTTTCCATGGGAACGTTATGAAGTGACGCAATTACGCGACGCCAGACAGACTCACGGAGGCGATTGACATCTCACAAATCGAACTCGTATAACTGTCTGTCACACGTTCTACCGTCACGTCGTTACTTAATAAACAACATAAGATAAAAGAAGTAGCATCAAACAGAAATTACCCGCACACATGGGGTGTTCGACAGTTCAACAGGGAGCGCGCAGCTCTTAAAGGGGCCACACCTTATTTACACTCGTTACAGTCTGAAATAAAAGAAGATGAGAAATTAAATATTCCCAGCACTTTCTATGATGTAGTATGCTTGTTTATCAAAGGAAGTAATAAGAAATGACTCTTATATTAACAGGATGTTGGGGGAATCACTTTTTTTCTCTTTTTCATCAAACCGCAATTTTTGCAAGTTCCCTCAATTTTTGCAAATTCCAGCAATTTCATCGCATAAAATGACATAAATATCCCTCATATTCCACCGCATTTTTAAAGAAAACTGGCCGCATAATCAATCAATTTTTGCCCGCAACAATCACAAAAAAAAACTCCGCGTTTTTCTGGAAGGACTGAATACTATTATAGTAAATGTTAAATATAAATTGCAAATTTTTTCACAAATTTTTGGAAATTACCACCACAAAATCAGTCATTTTGATCGCAAAAATCACAAAAAAAAATCGTGAAATCCTGGAGGGACTGATGATTGTTACATCTACGGTAGGCGCTATACCAAAAAGCTCTGACAGGATGTTTTCTAATAGCACTTGTTTTTTGTTATATCCAGTCCTGTTTCCTTTTACGTTCTGTTTATTCTTTTTTGACGACGAGGATCCCTTCTGCTGTGGTTCGGCATATGTAGGCTAAAATCGCTGTTTTCTATGGGAATATATAGTAAATTAATTCCTGTGATCAAAGCTGAATTTATCATCATTACTCCAGTCTTCAGTGTCACATGATCCTTCACAAATCACTCTAATATGAGGATTTGATGCTCAAGAAACATTTATGACTATTATCAATGTTGAAAACGGTTTGTTTTTGTGGAAACGGTGATGCAGTCAATTTTTCAGGATTCTTTGATGAATAGAAAGTTCAAAAGAACAGCTTTTATTTGAATAAAATCATATTGTTTGAGAATCGGACTATCGAGGTTTTATGTTTTCATGCTGTAGATGGACATTGTAGTTTGATATGGACTTTCACTTCTTTTAAATAATACAAATTAACAATGTAGTAATGGAAGTCGGCAGTACTTCATTACTTCAATGAGCTCATTGTTTCTGCCTTAAATTATTACATTGTTCAACCCTTGTGCATCAATTAAAAAAAGTTACACATAGGTAAAAAGAGGACCAAAATGTCCATGTCAAAAAACTGTCATAAAAATCTGACGCTTTGGAGCACAGACTTAAGTTTGGTATCATTTTAAAGAAGACCCTTTGCTGAAGTAAAAAAATAATAAGTAAATAAAAAAAAAAAGTTATATAGGTATAAGTTTATGAAAATTATAAAATATATTTTATATAAAATATATATTTTATAAATCAGGTTGAACTCAAAACTGCAATAAAATCAAAGCCATAAATCTAAATAGGTTGTGTTCCAGATTTGAGGATGATATCTCAAAAAATGAGCTTTGGGTAACAGTTTGTTTGGGCGTAGTAACATATTTTCCCCATTGGGTGGCAGCAAAACCCCACTGGAGCTCACAGTGACTGGATTTGAATTTGCAGTTTTTCTGTCTCAGTCTTACAAACACACACATATTTTTTTATAACACGCATACTAACCACACTCTGACATCCATACCAACACACCCACACAAATATTGTTGCATAATTTATCCAGTTGACTCTATAGTATGCCGAACCAGAAAACAGGAATAAAGCGATATTTGTTTTATAGGCCCAAACTTAAAAAAAAAATGGCACCATCTGATAAAAAAATAGTAAAAAATTTAATTTTGAAGCCTTGCCATCAGAATGAAAGCCTCTTAACAAAGATTGCATAATTTTATAGTTAACTGAACCGGGGATTAAAAATGGCAGTTTTAATGGGTTTCAATGGGGACATTTTTGTCCAAAAGACGCTGAGAGGGAGTATTTTTTGTACCTAATGCAAAAAATATATTTTTTTAACAAAATGACGGTGAAATAGTACATTTCCAATAAAAATACACACCTGTGGCAAGTTTTTTTGCAGTTAGCTTTAACACAGGCAAAGTGATCAAAAAAACAAAACTGAAAAGGACAAAAATGTCCATACGGATGCACAAGGGTTAAATTAATGCATTTTTTGCTAACTGTTATTTTTGTATATGTACATTTCTGAAATACATAACTTAGACAGTTTCCTCTAATAACGGATCGCTCTAAATTGTATGTGAACTGTAAAGCTGCTTTGGAACGATGTGTATTGTGAAAAGCGCTATACAAATAAATGTGAATTGAATTGAATTAAAAGCTGTTGATGTTGTAGGGGTTCAGTCCGAGGTTAAGCGGTGATGCACGGTTTTGACCTGCGGCTCTGAAATCATAAGACCCTCACACACACACACACACACACACACACACAGAGCCTCCTTTTATCAGCAGATACACAACACAGATGTACTTGTCTCCGTGTGAAGTTTAAGGCAATCGCTTGATAACATCATCAGGTAGAGGATCATGTGAGCTGCAGACGCACGTAGGCGTCTGATTAAAAATAAAAGCTTGTATGTATGTGCTTCACACTTTTATGGGTGTTGAAGGCAAGGTGACCTTTCGTACTGTTGTTCATCTGGCTTATGAGTTTGTGTATGTTTTGTCAGCATGCATATTTGTCTCCCATTGTTATGAATTTCATTATTTGTCAAAAATACATTTTAATATGAAAAAGTACTTGGTGCAGCTTTAATAATGAGGTGTGCATTGTGCAGCTCTTAGTGTTGTGGTCCACTGCACTCGCTCATGTTGTGGCAGGGCTTGGGTGACCTCTAACAATAGGTGTGTGTGTGTGTGTGTGTGAATGAGGGGAAATGACACACTGACTCCCCCCAGGTTCATCTTTAGTGTATGAGAGAGTGCAGCAGGAATGAGTGACTGATCCGCAGCTGTCGGGACTCTGAGTTAAATGGCTTCTGCTCCATCATGAACATGACCCACTCGGACTGCTTTGTTGACCTCGTGTTTTGCACTTGACTTATATATACTCTAGAGTAACCGAGAGCCCTGACCCGGCTGTGAGTCTGATCGGCACGTCCCATGTGAGGTATACTTGCGTCGTCATCCAAACATGCCGAATAAATGCTTCAAGTGACGGAAAAATGCACATTAAAAATGATTTACAAAGCAATTAAAAATTAATTTTAACTTTTATTCAGCAAGGATGCATTAAAGGAGTAGTTCACTTTTTAAAAAAACTTTTGCTGATAATTTACTCGCCCCCGTGTCATCCGAGATGTCCATGTCTTTCTTTATTCAGTCGAAAAGAAATTAAGGTTTTTGATGAAAACACTCCAGGATTTTCTCCATATAATGGACGTCAATGGGGTCCAAACGGTTCAAGGTCCAAAAGACAGTTTCAGTGCAAATTACAAACTGTTCAAAGGGCTTTAAACGATTTCAGACGATGAATAAGGTTCTTATCAAGCGAAACGATCGCTCATTTAATAAATAAATAACAAAGTTTAAGTTTTAGAAGCTCAAATGCTCGCCTTGCTCTGTTCTGTGTGACTCTCGTGTTCGAACTCGTTTATCAAAATGAACGAAACTTTTTCCGAGTCAATTCGTTCATTTCCTTCGTTGAATGAACCAAATGACTCGAAAAAAGATCCGTTCATTTTGTTGAACGAGTTCGAACAGGAGATTTAAAAAATGAGCGATCGTTTCGCTTGATTTCGTCTGGAATCGTTTAAAGCCCTTTGAACAGTTTGTAGTTTGCACTGAAACTGTCTTTTGGACCTTGAACCGTTTGGACCCCATTGAAGTCCATTATATGGAGAAAATCCTGGAATGTTTTCATCAAAAACCTTAATTTCTTTTCGACTGAAGAAAGAAAGACGTGGACATCTCGGATGACATGGGGGCGAGTAAATTATCAGCAAAAGATTTTTTAAAGCTAAGACAGTTTAAAAAATCTATTTCGAATAAATGCTGTTCTTTTGAACTTTCTATTAATCAACGAATCCTAAAAAATAAAATTTATCTCGGTTTCCACAAAAATATTAACCGTTTTCATCACTGATAATAATCATAAATGTTTCTCGAGCATCAGATCATCATTTTATAGTGATTTCTGAAGGGTCATGTGACATGAAGACCCATGTGACCCATTTTCTGAAGGTTCATGAAGACTGGAGTAATGATACTGTAAATTCAGCTTTAATCAAAGGAATACATTTTAACATATGCACATAGATATTATTTCACAATATTACTATTTTTTGAGCAAATACATGCAGCCTTGGGGAGCAGAAGAAACGTCTTAAAAAAAACCCATAAAACTAAAAAAGTGTAATGTCAGTGTGTGTGTAACGTCTCTCTCTGTCTCCTCTAGAGATATATTGAGTATGAGGACTCGCAGGAGCAAGACAGGAAGGATCTGCAGAACCGTGTGCAGCTTCTGGAGGCCCAAACCCGACAGATGGAGCTCAAGACCAAGAACTACGCGGATCAGAGTGAGTGAACCGCTTTCCCTCACCTTAGTTAGGACATTAGCATTTTTACTATTAAAATGTCCTGACCTTGGAAACCGTGTTGGTCTTGTTTTGCATGTCGTCATTAATGACTCTCCCTCAAGTTCATGTCCAGAACACAGTTTAAGATATTTTAGATTTAGTCCGAGAGCTTTCTGTCCCTCCATTGGAAATGTGTGTACGGCAGTGTTCATTTTGACAGCAAATTTTCACTTAGTTTAGTCTTTTGACTAAAACTAAAACTAAATCAAAGACATGTGTGTGAAGATTGTTTTGTACAGCGAGCGTCTCCCTCAGACTGTAACCGAAGCTCAGCTCCCTCAGACAATACAATGCTGAATAAAGTCGTAGTTTTTGTTATTTTTGGACCAAAATGTATTTCTAATGCTTTAAAACACTGTATGTCACATGGTCTACTTTGATGTCTTTATTTCCTTTCTGGACAAGGACAGTATACTGTACACACATTTCCAATGGAGGGACAGAAAGCTCTCCGACTAAATCTAAAATATCTTACATTTGATTTCCATGCAGAAATCTTTTAAATGCACAAATCAAATAGTTTCTGAAAAAAATAAATCATAGAATTGATTCTTAAATCATTAATTGTTGAATCATTGAATATTAAACCATTGAAAGGGAATCCAGAAAAGAGAGAACTTTTAATAAATAATTGTTAAATTGTCTAAGTTTCAGGATTTCAATTAATTAGACATGCTTTCTGATTAATGCAATTTAATAAATCCCTTAAAATGGGAGTCAAAAGAAATTTAAATGAAAAAAGTATATATATAATTCCAGACTTTTTTGGAATTTGGGAAAAAAATAAAATGTTTTTACAGGGGCCTATTACACACACACACACACACACACAGTGTTTGACTGAGAACGAACTGACCTGGATTACAGATTAAGGGCTGCTGAACTCGACCACATGATGTGTGTATGACCGTGTTTTACTGCCAGGCTCACTCCAGGTGTTTTATGTAAATACTCCTGTCATGTGACACACACACACACCTCTAATGAATCTCATCAATTCTGTCAGTGTCCTGAATGAGGATTAAAAACTGTTCCCTGCATTTCAACGTTCAGGTTCAATCAGTTGTGTTTGTGCAGGAACTTCCCGTTTTGTGGTTGCGTATAGCAAGTTGTTTTCTATTTCCCGGCTGTCACTGTAAATGACCCGAAGATACACTGGTGAAGTGTCTGATATGATGGACACACACTTTCATTCTCTTAGGTTCCCATAGCTAACTTTCAAATGCCTAGATTTAAAGCAAATCAACCTTACAAAGCCTTTCTAATTTGAATTTTGTCTTTTTAAAATTACATTATTCCATAATTATGACCAAAACCACTTCTGTTGCCATGGAGATGGTCATGTTTCCAGCACTTGTTGTCAGTGCAAACTCGGAAGAATGATATTTAATTATTTTGCTTATGTGGATAAACACACACGACCTTTCAAAAGTTGTTTTTTTTTTTCATCAAGGATTCATGAAATTGATCAAAAGTGTCAGTAAAGACATTTAAAAAGTTTAAAAATGTTCCATTTAAAATAAATGCTGTTCTTTTTAACTTTCTATTCATCAAAGAATACTGAAAAATTAAATGCATCACGGTTTCCAAAGAAATATGAACTGTTCAAAACTGATAATAATAATCAAAAATGTTTTTTTGAGCAGCAAATTATTACTGAAGGATCATGTGACACTGAAGACTGGAGTAATGATGCTGAAAATTCAGTTTTTATCACAGGAATAAATTGCAGTTTATTATATATTCACATAATTTTACTGTATTTTTGATCAATTAAATGCAGCTTTGGTGAGCAGAAAACATTATAAATCATATCTTTACCATCAGTGTATACATGGAACATTTTAACATTTTAATTCTAGAAAAGTGTGCATTTTCAAAACACATTTTCTGTATCGATTCAAACTGATTCGTAGAAGGCAATCTTACATTATCAACGCCATCGTCACTACGTCACATTAGAGACGAGGACCCTGAAACTACTTTTATGAGCCTTCATAGTCAAATTTAAAACCCGTTCATAATAATAATTCACAGTCATGAGGTCACGTGGGAATTTTCTCACCGTTTTAAAACAATATTAATATGTGTGAACTTTTCCTGTATTGTTGGGGTGTATTTATGTGTTATAACACATTATAATGAGAGGTTTACTGTAGTTAATGGGTGAGATGCTGTTTTATTTCTGTGTCTGTACTGCCCCCTCCTGGCTGTGTGTTGTTACTACAACGTGTGACTGTTCAAATCCCTACAGAAAAGCCCTAAAGTCACAGTAAACCTGTATTTAAACACGTAAACATTCCTCTGCTTTTAGTTGGCCGATTGGAAGAGCGGGAAGCCGAGCTGAAGAAAGAGTACAATGCCCTCCATCAGAGACACACAGAGGTAAGACCCATGTCTGTGTGTAAAAGATGCCTTCGCATGTGTCGGCAAACAGTAATGTGAGTGTTTGGGTCTGCAGATGATCCACAGTTACATGGAGCACCTGGAACGAACCAAATACCAGCAGCAAACGGGGGAGACGGCAGACACGGCCAATCAGAGCCGCATCAGGTGAGAGTGTGCTCTGATGAATCATGATATTTACTAGGGCTGAAAAAATCCTGCTCGATTTGAGACATTAAATCGATTTTCCATGTCTAAAGATGTTTCCATTTTCAACACCAAATATCGGCAAATTCACGGCGTTAGGACGAGCGTAAAGAGGCGCTTGAGACGCACAAGTCAGCAATATTCCTGATGATTTATTGGCGTGAAGTTTCTGCACAATGACAAACAGGAGCGCAACATTCAGGGATTGAGATTAAAGGAGTAGTTCACTTTTAAAAAAAACTTTGCTGATAATGTACTCGCCCCCATGTCATCCAAGATGTCCATGTCTTTCTTTCTTCAGTCGAAAAGAAATTAAGGTTTTTGATGAAAACGATCCAGGATTTTCTCCATATAATGGACTTCAATGGGGTCCAAACGGTTCAAGGTCCAAAAGACAGTTTCAGTGCAAACTACAAACTGTTCAAAGGGCTTTATATTTTGTATAATATTATTTCATGCCTAATCCTGATTACAGGCTTAGATTTATGGCCTGCGACCGACGAAAATGCACTTCACTCAAAGGTCCAGACAATGACAGATTTTTTGGGAAAAATCAACTTATGTAAAGTTCTTTGAGTTTTTTTTTTAATCATATTTCAACCCCTTTGCAGTTAAATTATACATTTAGATTTTTTTTACTTTGATTCTGCACTTAAATAACCTATGTGAAGTGTGTGTGTGTGTGTGTGTGTGTGTGTGTGTGTGTGTGTGTGTGTGTGTGTGTGTGTGTGTGTGAGAGAGAGCACGAAGCATGAGACGGCATCTTTAATCGACTGACCGTATGAAAACTGAAGCGGATCCTCATATGACACGCACATTTCAAGCAGAAAGTGTGTGTGAGTTTCTACAAGGGCTTCAGCTCGCGTCTCTGCATGCTTGGGATTATTTTTGCATGGCTTTTCCAAACATTTTAATGTCAAGGACCCCCATAATAGTGATCCTAATATATGACAGCAGCTTTGTGGAGAGATAGCAAACCCCCCTTCTATTTGATATGTTTTTAAAGTAATCCCATAATCCTCTCACACATGGAGCCTGTGACCGAATCATCCATACAGCAGTGATTTCTCGCCCTTTAGACGCCACGCGTGACTCTCAAAACCTTCCCAGCATGGCTCAGTTCAGGAAGGGCTTTTCAAAAAAAAAAAAAAAAAGCTTTACGGTTTTATTCTGTTCTCTGATTTGGATATTATTTATGATTATTCAAAGGCAGACATTATGTAATAATATACCAAATCTGTGCAAAGTATTACAAAAAATTGTGCTTTTACACAACTTTTCAAGAAGATTGTGTTTGTATGTGTACATATATATGTACCATACATTTATATAAACTAGGGCTGTGCAAAGATTAATTGCGATTAATCGCATCCAAAATAAATGTTTGTGTTTACATAATATATGTGTGTGTGTACTGTGTATAATTATTTTGTATATATAAATAGACACACGTGCATGTAAATATTTAAGAATATAAAATGTTATATAAAATATAAAATATTTATAAAATAATATAAATAATATAATATAATTTAAATATAATATTATTTTATAATGTGTGTATATATATATATATATATATATATATATATATATATTATAAAATTATATAAATTATAAAATATTTAGATTAATAATAATTATACAAAATAATTATACACGGCACACACACATACATTATGTAAACACAAACTTTTATTTTGGATGTGATTAATCGCAATTAATATTTGCACAGCCCTAATATAAACGCACACATTTGAATATAGAATTAAACTAGTTTTATTATTATTATTTTATTATTATTAATTTTACTGTACTCTACTGGTGCACAAGAAACAGATTTAGTCAGTTTACTACAACATTCAACAACAGTTTTGGGGTCGGTAAGATTTTTTTTTTATTAGAAATGAACACTTTTATTCAGCAAGGAAGCATTAAAGTGATGGTAATGACATTTATAATGTTACAAAAGATTTTATTTCAAACAAATGCTGCTCTTCGTCAAAGAATCCTGAGAAATAAAATGTTTCAGTTTCTTCATAAATCTGAAAGTGTTTTCAACACTGATCATAAATGTTTCTTACTCAGAAATGTTACAAATATTAATTATATGTTTGAGACATCATACTGTTTATTAATATTTTGCATACATTTTTTTGTATTTTTCTTCTTCATTTAAATTTTTACTAGGTTTTTTATTAGTTATTTTATTTTTATTAGTTTTTTATTTTTTTGTGATGTCTATAGTTTTTACTAATTTTTTTTTAGTTTTAGTTATTTTAGTACATCAAGTTAAATGAAAATGAGAAATGTTGCTTTGCTAGCTGAAATAAAGTTTTAAAGTTTTTTTTTTTTTGAAGAATTTTTTTTTTTCACTTTTTTTCAGATTTATTTTACTATATCAACCTAAACCAAACAAAATTGAGAAGTGTTGTAATGGCAACTAGCTGAAATAAAATACGTTTTTTAAAAGGTTAACTCTAATAACCTCGCTTGATCTGCATATGCGCATAAATTCCCACAACCAATCGGCTGTGTGAGTGCGATGGGAACCGGAAAATGCATAGAGAAACAGCGCATACGTAACAGAGCGGTTCATTAATCAGGAAAACAACACACTAGGAACGACAGCTGCTGCAAAGCCGGCTGTGTGTGTGTGTGTGAGTCTGGAGTGGATGATGTCACAGCACAGCAGTGAGAGGCTGCAGAGCTCTCTCTCTCTCACACACACACACTCGCACACACAGATTCTCGTGCTGATGGGATTGCTGTGGCGTATCGGGGGCCGGCGGGCGGCCCGTAGTGTGTGTTGTCAGACATGAGTCCGGGTTTCGTGCTGCTGTTCGTCTTTGGCTTCGTGGGGGGGGCGGTGGTCATCAACTCCGCTGTTCTCGTGTCGCTCTCTGTTCTCCTGCTCGTGCATTACTCCGTGTCCAACCGCCTGCCCGCCATCACACACTCCCTGCCCCGGATCAGCAGGTACGCACACACACACACACCGATGTTTCTTCTGTTTCACAGGCTGTGTCGGATCACACCAGTTAAATGCCTTAGAAATATGATCTTGCGCATGCGATTAGGAAACTTTTGGTATTTTGGCATAAAGACCCAATTTATACTGTAAAAACAAAAGTGATCAGGAAAATTCGGGATGCACGATATATCGGTATCCATATCGGTATCAGTCGATATGTAAATTTTTTTAAGTTATTGTTATCGGCCCGATAAGAAAATTAGACTGATGTGCGAAATAATGGTGATAAATAATGTATTATTTCCTTCGGCTGAGACACTTCAAATGCACACTGTTTGACATGATGGTTTTTACACGGATTGAAATATAGACTTTGAAAAGGAAAATAGAGTTCAGTCTGTCGTATCGGCTACATAAAATTATAATGAGAATGTTACAATTGTGTGATTGAAACTTGGCTTTTAATGGTGAAACTTTTGTTTTTGTAATCAGGATCTCGGTTATCGGCTTTCAAATATAAAGAATTATCGGTATCGCTAAAATATTCATATCGGTGCATCCCTAGCTTGGGACATAAACTTAATGGACACTTTGGTAATCAGGCTCTCAAAAAATTTAAGTTTATCGGCCAATATATATCGGTTATCGACTTTCAAATATGAAGAATTATCGGTTCTCGGTATTGGCCAAAATGTTCATATCGGTGCATCCCTAGCTTGGGACATAGATTTAATGGACACTTTTGTAATCAGGCTCTCAAAAAATTTAAGTTTATCGGCCGATATATCGGTTATCGGCTTTCAAATATGAAGAATTATCGGTTATCGGTATTGGCCAAAATGTTCATATCGGTGCATCCCTAGCTTGGGACATAGATTTAATGGACGCTTTTGTAATCAGGCTCTCAAAAATTAAAATTTATCGGCCGATATATCGGTTATTGGCTTTCAAATATAAAGAATTATCGGTATTGGCCAAAATGTTCATATCGGTGCATCCCTAGCTCGGGACATAGATTTAATGGACACTTTTGTAATCAGGCTCTCAAAAAATGTAAGTTTATCGTCCAATATATCGGTCATCGACTTTCAAATACGAAGAATTATCGGTTTTGGCCAAAATGTTCATATCGGTGCATCCCTAGCTTGGGACATAGATTTAATGGACGCTTTTGTAATTAGGCTCTCAAAAATTAAAATTTATCGGCCAATATATCGGTTATCGGCTTTCAAATATAAAGAATTATCGGTTATCGGTATCGGCCATCAGTGCATCCCTAATGAAAATATTTACTCTCTATCATGCAACATTGCATTTTTTTGTTTCTACTCACCATACCATTAGATGTATTATTTATCTATTTATGTTAATCAAATTTATTAATGTGTGTTTTGTTTTCCTCTAAACCTTTCCACGGACCCCATTTTGAAACCCTCTTGTTATTCTCTTCATCTTAAGCCTCTTTTCCCCTTTGTTTCTGTCTTTTCCTCCGTTACTCTAGTTACTGTTGTTCATCATGTGTGTGTTAGCTCTTCGAGAACGGCTAGCATGAGCGGTGTTGTGCTGCGCTAAGACCCGGCAGATCTGAGTTCATTTCTCTCGTCAACATTTGCACTGGATCCTTTCTCATTCTAACAGGCGTATTGTTCATCAGGCTTCAGTTTGTTCAGTCTTCTGTTCATTCTTGCTCTAGAGCTGATATTGTTAGATGCTTTGACGAGCTTTCTGTTCATTTACTGCAAGATGTTAAACTGGTTTCAGGGTTTTAGCGTCACGTGTTCAAGGTGGTTATTATAATAGTAAAGTAAAGAAACAGATCTGTTCACCCAAAGCTGATCTTTTCACACATATCATGTATCATGTACAGAGACGAAGGGTGAATTTTAAGCCTATCAAATCCAAAATTTAAGAATTAATATTTGCATAATAGTAGAACTACTCAGTAAGAGATTAATACTTTTATTGAGCAAGAATACATCAAATTAATACAAAATTACAGTTTGTAATGTTACAAAAGATCATATATTTTAAATTAATTCTGTTCTTTTGCATGAATCCTTTCAAAAACATTTTAAAACGTCTTACCGACCCCAAACTTTTGAACTGTGTTGTGTATTTTAGTGGATTTGGGGGTCAAAAATTTGCTTAATTGTCATAAATTTTCCAAAAATAAGCTTAATGTTATCTGTATACAACATGTTTGTTTTACTCTTATTAGTGGTAATTCTGGAAAAGTTGACAGTAGACTTCTTATCATAAGCCAAGCTGAAAGCTATTGTATGCAATGTATAATAAATATAACTTGAGTAAAATGGATAAATTTCATTTGAAACTCATCAAATGCCTATGCCACTGTTGTACAGGTGAAACTCGAAAAATTATAAAATCGTGCAAAAGTTCATTTATTTCAGTAATTCAACTTAAAAGGTGAATATTATATAGACTCATTACATGCAAAGTGAGATATTTCAAGCCTTTATTTGTTATAATGTTGATGATTATTATGGCTTACAGCTTATGAAAACCTTTTCACAATATTTTTAATTTGGGGTTTTCACAAGCTGTAATCCATAATCATTAAAATTATAACAAGTAAAGGCTTCAAATATCTCACTTTGAGTCTATATAATATATTAGTTTCGCCTTTTAAGTTTATATTTACAATATTCAACTTTTTCGAGTTCCACCTGTATATTATCATAACCAGTGAATGAATATTATCAGAACCAATGATATTTATTGATTAAATCTGATTTAATTGCTTTTAAACCTCTAACTGATCCTTACTCAAGATGGTTCATCTCAAGGCCAAGAAATGAAATACTGCTTTTTATGTGTCTGACTTCTAAACATCTAAAACTGAATATTTTTCATCTAGTTCTTTGAACTAGACTTGGCTTGTTCTTGCAATCCAAACATTATATTAGTTGCTTCTATTGGTCTAATTTTTATGCTTTTATTAATGAATTGGAACAGAAAGTCCTGTGCTGTAATAGAGCTTTTCATGAATTAAACTTTGGACCTGAAGTTTCTCAACTCTGTTAAATCATGACCTTTACTGTGTGATTGACACCTCGTGTTATGTGACGTGTGTGTGTGATTACAGCATGGGTATTGATGTACACGTCAGATCGAGATCCGACACAGTACATGCAAGCCTCACTGCATTGATTTACTCCCTTTTATTGTTTACTTAAAAATTGTCAAGAAATCAAAGTTGACCCGATTTACTTTGTTAGAGCACATTAGTGTTCTGGTAAACAAGTTAAGTCTCTCACAAAAAAAGTATATGTTTGTCTTTAATCACAATAACTGGACTTCATGGAGACATGAATATGTATTGAAAGTGGGTCATATACTGTATGTTGTAGAATAGTATCATAAATGTCTAATTTGGGTCCTTCTTGGCCGATAAAAGGCAGAAAATGACTTTTTGGTCCTTGTGAATTGTAGACAACAATCCCCATAGTGCATTGCAATGCTCAACTCCGCAGGCCACTCCCACTGCCCCGCCCATACCTCATGGGCATCCAAAATGTAGGTGTCTTTGTTTCCGCAGTATTTTCAATTTTGATATTTTTAGGTCAAACCGTTCGTGTCTATCAGTCATATAATGGAGGTCTATGGTCACCACCTCAAAGAGCATGCACAGAGAAGTCCAAATTAAACATGATTTAATGACTCGTAAATGTAAGTACACATTGATGGCCTGAGATACAAAACGAGTGGTTTGTGTGATAAAACGAACAGTATTTATATTGTTTTTACAGCCACAAAGCGCCTGCGCCCTCAGATCACTTGGACGTGGCTGTGGTTACAAGAGGTAAAACGATATAAATACTGTTCGTTTTCTCACACAAACCGCTCGTTTCGTGTCTTAGGCCATCAATGTGTACTTACATTCACGAGTCATTAAATCATGTTAAATTTGGACTTCTCTGTGCTGCTCTTTGAGGTGGTGACCATAGACCTCCATTATATGACTGATAGACATGAACGGTTTGACCTAAAAATATCAAAATTGAAACCACTGCGGAAACTAAGACAAATACATCTTGGATGCCCTTGAGGTAAGATAAAACATGCCAAAAATTAATTTCAAAGTGAACTATCCCTTTAAATTCTCAACTTTGGACGGAAACCCGCTGCTTTGCATTATCTCTTCCTTAAAATTTGGTCCTTGTTTCCGAACCGTACTTTATCTTTTCTTTACTGTACAGTTGGAGCTGAATAGAGTGAACCCTGCTCACGTGAGCGGATCCCTACAGAATGTGCCGTCAGCAGGTTCAGTCTGAATGCAGATCTATGACCACACCAGAGAGACAAAAGAAGTGTGTGGGGTTAGCGGTGGCATCGTGTCACTCATGCAAAAACTTTGTATGGCAGCCAATAACATTCCATAGACATGCATTGAGACATGTAAGAATCAGAAGATCTTAAAGACAATTAATATTCAGGAATATTACTGAGTTAACTGCTCTGACACTATTGTCTTCTGTAGGGCTGCTTAAAGCTGAATTGAATTAGTTTCATAATTGATAAATGCAACATTGACTCTGTTATTGAATCCACATTTAAAGCTAAAGTATAGAAAAATAGACATATTTTCAAACAAGCTTGCTAACGCTCCTTATGTAACTCGTATGTCACAAACACAGCTCTTATGGGTGATTGTGAAGGCATGTTTTAACAGGTTAAAGTAGGCTACTTTCAATAAAAGGTCCAACATATGGTATATAATATATTTAATGTAATCTAATGAGTAAGCAATAGAGACTAAACACTCTGTCTGGAGCGAACATGTGCATCTCGCTTATAATAAACCCATCTAAACTTTTGACATAACGTGCCACAACTGTTTAAAGCTTGTAATGTTGTTTATGTGTCTATCTGGTGTTTTTAATATGCTTTAAGGCAAAAAAAGCATATTCAAATTTAAAAAAATTAGAGGATCTCTGAGCTGAGGGATTGGGTGGAGGCGGAGCTCCTTTGCATATTCAGAGAACCACGCATACTAAATGAGGCGAGGGTGTCGAGTTACATTCAAGCTATTTTAAGACATGAAGACATTTTTTTTCAAGGAAAAAACTATTTGGTGAACAAA
Organism: Pimephales promelas; assembly: GCF_988280905.1. Lineage (NCBI taxonomy): Eukaryota > Metazoa > Chordata > Actinopteri > Cypriniformes > Leuciscidae > Pimephales > Pimephales promelas. Next base: position 1,426,957 of record NC_142785.1, on the reverse strand, counting down.
GATGAGTTTTAAGGGACACACATCACAGTAATGTCTTTCTGAACAGGTGCATGATGATGCTGTATAGTATTGACGCATCCATTGTAATGTGTAGCATCACTTTGACGTATTCCTGACCTGTGTAAGTTTGCACATCTGTAACCGAAGCTGAATGTATTTTCCCAGGTAACGCATCAGCCATGGCTAAACTCCGCCCACTTGCAGTAGCCACGCCCCAAACTCTCACTCTCACACTTTTGGTGGAGATAAACCTGTGAATGGCATATTAATAGTAGTAACTGGACAAAAACACTGAATGCATTTTAACATAAAAAAACTTCACCTTCTGAACAATGACAGCTTAAATTAGATTGTTAATGTTGTAAAATTAATCAATTATGAACCTCTTTAATAATGTGCAGCTGCTTTGAAAAGATCTGTAATTAATAAAGCGCTGTAGAAATAAATGTGACTTGATTTAACTAGCGACTTAGTTACCACTCCAAACCCTAGTAACGTATACTTCAAACACTTTATGAAATACCATGAAAGTTGTGGTGCCAATTTTACCGTAGTGGCAGTAAGTTTCCACCATAAAGCACCACTCTCCTTTCTCATAGCTTAAACCAGTGTAATTCAGAAACTTGCTTCCCAATACTTGATAAGAAATTGGTGTGACAAATGTGAATGCATGACTTATGTAATATATTATGTTTCTCGCTCAAGTTTCCAACCGTGTGTTCTCAGGAAGGAGCGACCGGTCTCTCTGGGGGTTTTCTCGTTGCCGGGGAGCGATGCGATGAGCCCGGATCTGCATAGGGAATCTGTGGAGACTCCAGGGACAGACACTTGGAGATATAACAATCCCAGCCACCCTCGCTCCAACACCAGCCTCAAGGTGAGAAACACACAGATTTACCTGTTTACTTGTATTACAGCACCAGTGCGGGAGAAATTTACCTTATTTTTAAAGTCCTGTTGTGCTGAAAATCCAGCTTTTAATGTTGCGTATGTGGTGTGTTTAATCCGCTTTAACACACACCGTGTGTAAGTTGATAAGTGGACAGCATTGCTGAGTATTTCCTCCTTAAAACTGCAGTGAACCAAAGACAGTCTCAAAAACACGCTTTCTGACGTCACAAACCACCTTGTAACCAATCAGATCAACGTGTGATCGACAACCAGTGGAGTGAGTGAGTGGAGGCGGGGCTCATTTGCATATTCATAGAACCACGCACACTAAATGAGGAGAGGGTGTCGAGTAACATTCAAGATATTTTAAGGCATGAAGATGAAAAAAACGTTTAAATATGTCAGTCTGGTGATCAAAGATGAGGTTTAGGGATTACGTAACTGAAGACCACCTGTCAATCATCGTATAAAGCCCGCCCTGGCAATTTGATTGGCCCGATGATTTCTGAACCGATCATAATTTCTCCTCAATGGATCGAGTCCAGACCGAACTTCCCGTCCAAAAAATGTTGTGGGCGGGGTTCGGGCTGGCATCCAGGGTAGCAGTGAACCAAAGACAGTCTCAAAAACACGCTTTGAAATCGCTGGTGTTTCTGACGTCACAAACCACCTTGTAACCAATCAGATCAACGTGTGATCGTCAACCTGTGGATCTCTGCGTGAGCGAGTGGAGGCGGGGCTCATTTGCATATTCATAGAACTAAATGAGGCGAGGGTGTCGAGTTACATTCAAGCTATTTTAAGGCATGAAGAATTTTGTTCAAGGAAAAAAAACCTGAATATGTTATTTTGAGTTTTAAGGGATCCAGGGGAACTCTAAAGACATTAGGGCTGGCTTGACAATATCTGTTTCTCGATTTTACTCGATTCTCATTTTAATGATTAAAACCCAAGATCTGTCTTGTGACTATGTGACCAGTGATAGTGACCAGTGATGTGTAGTCGGCAATCTGCCCCAAAAATACCCATCAAATCACCCTTTACTCTACCGGATATACACTACCGGTCAAAAGTTTTAGAAAGTTCTCTTCTGTTCACCAAGAGGGCAATTATTTGATAAAAAATACAAAAAAAAACAGTAATATTGTGAAATATTATTACAATTTAAAACAGCGGTTTTCTATGTGAATATATAGTGAAGTCATTTATGATTATTATCCATGTTGAAAACAGTTTTTTTACATTTTTATTTCAGGATTCTTTGATGAATAGAAAGTTCAAAGAACAGAATTGATCTGAAATGGAAAGCTTTTTTAACATTAATCACTAACTTACCATTCAAAAGTTTGGGGTCAGTAAGAATTTTTTTTTTTTTTTTGGGGAAAGAAATTAGAAAATACTTTTATTCATCAAGGATGAGTTAAATTGATCAAAAGTTACAGTAAAGACATTTATAATGTTTTATAAAAGACTATATTTTCAATAAATGCTGTTCTTTTGAACTTTCTATTCATAATAGAATTTTTGGGGAAAAAATGTTTTTCAACATTGAAAATAATAATTTATGTTTTTTGAGCATATTAGAATGATTTCTGAAGGATCATGTGACACTGAAAACTGATGTGTAATCAGCAACAGTAATGATGTTGAAAATTCCGCTTTCAAATTACATTTTAAAATAGAAAACATTCATTTTAAATTGTCATAATATTTCACAATATTACTGTTTGTCATTTTTTTTGCCTTGGTGAGCAGAAGAGACTTTTAATTTAAAAACATAAAAAATCTGACTGATCTAAAACTTTTGACCGGTAGTGTATATCAACATGAATCAATAGTTAATCTAGATCAGAATCGAATCAAGAGCTTGTGAATCGAAATTGAATCATGAAGTGTGTGTCAATGCCCACTTACAACATGACTAATCTTTAGTAGGGCTGGGTGTCATCATCACAGCAGAGGCTGTTATCAGCTTCCCAGAAACTGAACATGGGTTTTTAGGGAATAAAGGCGATGACGACACAGTCCGTTAGTATAGAGAGAGAGAGAGAGAGAGAGAGAGAGAGAGCTTCCCCCTCTGAAAGGAACGTATGTTAAAGAAGCCTGAGTGAACACTGCCAGCTCTCCCTGAGTGTCTGCTGTGCCCTGCATACTTAAGCAGAGCCCTAACAAGGGCCCGAATGCTGTCCTACAGAGGTCCACGACTCGAGGCCCCTTCATACATATTCATGTCGGTGAAGTAATCATTTGGCTTAACCTTTTCCTGGCATCTCAACCCTCTAAACTAACGACGAACAAACCACTATTTTGTTTTTACACAAAGATCATTGGAGTGTTGGTTACAAGAAAGTTCTATTTTAGTCTTTCTGCTTCAAAATTTCACATTTAATTCGATGTGTTACTTTCCATTTTAGTGCATTTTTACATGTTATGAGTGTTTTTCTGTTATCTTGAATTATTCTGTCAGTGTGAAACGCCTCCGTTGTAGTCTTGAGTTTCTTCTGGGAATGAACACGTCACAATATTCCTCATTATAATAATTAAGGCGCAGAATAAAGGGTCGGGGCCTGGTTGAGTTAGCTGTGTGTTGAAACTGGCGGTTATGGTAATTAGGTAATTAGGGGCGTGGCATTTCCCAAACACACTCCGCACTCGACCAGTCACAACACACTGCTCCAGCCGACCAATCAGAGCGCAGTGTGCTTTTCAGAAGGAGGGGCTTCATAGAGACAGGAAGTAAACAGAGCGTTACTGACAGACTGGGGCGAGAGGAGCCGCAACAATGGAGAATTTGAGGACAATAATCAAAATTCTAGTAGAGCCTGAAACAACAGTAAGACTTTGTAAAAAGGCGTAATAGATCCTAATTATTTGTGAAATTTACTATATTGTAGGGTTGTCACTCAAATTACCCAAATATTTCGAGGAACAAATGTATTTTGGGAAAACCCATTTTGATCGACCACTAGACTTGCCAGATCTCAATCCACTCCTCTCTCGTTAATGATGGCATTGTGGGTCTCTAGAATATTCTGACCTTGAAGCCCGTCTCAATCTAGGCCTGATGCAGGAGTTTTTGAAGGATGCTGGTCATATTTCATGTGCGGAGACACACAACACAGCCAAAGACTAGATATACCAAGACTCATATTACTAGTAAATGGGAGAAAGTGCAACATGAGCTAAACCCAGACAGGAACAGCCCACCGTTTGGAAGCTTATCTCTTTATTCTGAGTTTTATAAATAATATTATCTATTCTGCGCCATCCGAGTTTCTGAACAACAAATAGTTGCTTTCATTAGTCCGCTTTAATTTGTGGAGGCTCAACACATTTATTAATCGTGTTTATTTGCATTGCGGAGAGGAGAGTTTTAAAGGCGCAGTAGGTGTTAGGGCTGTCAAATAAAAATAGAAATTCAGAATATTTGTTGAATTAATTAAAAACTGCACATTCGAATGCAAAACGCATGCATTCAAATATTTGGTGTGTCAAGACAAGAGCATGCTGACATCACTGTTTGCTTCTGTTAGCTTATCCCTTAGGCTATACAGGGCTGTGTTGTTCACTTGAGCAATGATGAAGAAAACCCTCTCAGTTAGTGGCAAAAATCATGCAACGACATACTAGGCTAAACCTGCACATTGTGTGTGTGTGTGTGTGTGTCATCAGGTGGACAAACAATATGTTGGTGGAGTGTTTCTGAATGTCTATTGTGTGTTCATGTAGTTTGTTTTCTGATGCACAAACACAGTTTTATGCACTATTGTAACCTCATTTTCCTTGCATGCACATTAAGGAAATTATATTTTATTTCAGAACAATGGTTTCAAAATTGAATGCATTTTTAAAAAGTGAATTTCATTTCAATAAAAGATGCGATGTATCATTTGGTTTATTATTGCTGATTGCACTCACTTGCGCCCTCTTGTGGGAAAAGGAGACAACACAGGACCTTTTCCACCTGTAACATTAAAGGAGTAGTTCACTTTAAAAAAAAAACTTTTGCTGATAATTTACTCACCCCCATGTCTTTCTTTCTTCAGTCGAAAAGAAATTAAGGTTTTTGATGAAAACATTCCAGGATTTTCTCCATATAATGAACTTCAATGGGGACCAAAAGACAGTTTCAGTGCAAACTACAAACTGTTCAAAGGGCTTTAAACGATTCCAGATGATGAATAAGGGTCTTATCTAGGACCCTTTGCAGTGTTTCCTCTAGGATTTTTTCAAGCTGTGGGGGCAGGCCCATGGGGCGTGGCCCACGGGTGATATTCCCTTAGGCCACGCCCCCTTGTCTCCCCAAAGTATTATAAGCGATCATGCGCATCCCGTGTGCAGAACGATGCATTTGAAGCAACACCAAGTCACAGCACGCAACGCTTCACATTGAAAAGAACATAGCGAAGGGATGATATCTATAATCTATGCTTAGTAGGGCTGCACGATTTGGGAAAAATGTCATATTGCCATTATTGAGCCAATATTGCAATTGCGATTTGCGACTCCGATATAATAAAATGGTTTCATGAGTCCAACTTGCTTGGTTCTAAAGTAAAATGCTCACACAGATTAAAGTTTATTTCTCAACTCAAACTAAAAACAACAACAACAATAAATGATTGATAACACCTATAATGATCAATAAACCATCAACCAAACCAACATTACAGTGATTCCATCATTACAATTGAAAGCTATCAACTTTTTAAAAAATTATTAGGCTTAAAAAAAAAAATATAACAGCTTTTAAATTAAGTGAACTTCAAACAATCGCCACATAAACCCATAATAAAAAACATATTTACCTGTGCCCTTCCTGTCTTAACAGGTACAGAAATTGAATAAAGTTATCAAACAGTCTGCACTGCATGAATCATAAATTATATATAGAATAATCCTTATTAAAGCTACAAAAGTTCTTTAGTCAAGATCAGTGAGTAATTTTCTAATTTCCCTAATGTTCTTTTAACTTTACTGACAGAACGCTTTATTCGCTGCTGGCCCTTTAAGAGAACCCGTTGCCGAGACGCGCATCTCACACGCGCCTCATAGCACAACTCTTTTGCTCCACAGACTTTTCTTATGTTATGAAGATACTAGACAAAACGACATTTTGGCATAATTGTGTGTGCTATTGTTCGTTCAAGCTCGAACGAGAACTGTTTATTCTGGCACGCGGTCAGTGCATGCGCATTATGCGAGTCTCATCTATTCTAATCTAGGGCACTCACAGGCAGCTTTTCACTTCTTGTCGTGCAAAATGCGAAAAGGCATTTGCACAAGAGGGGGATCTTGTAACACTAGTCAAAGGATGACAAAAAAGAAGAGATTTTTTTCATATAAAATCGCGGCATTTTGCGTTATATAATTGCATAGGTTTGAGATCGCTATTACGACTGTGATATGATTAATCGTGCAGCACTAATGCTTTGTGTATTCTAAAGGGCAATAAACTCCACTCCAGCAAGATAGTCATTTTATGCAAATCACAGACCTTTATGCTTTATCTACAAAATAAAGTATAATATCGGGAACATTGATCTTGAAGAGAGTGTCGTCGTGTTACTGTCGCAACCGAACGCGACGCGCGCGAATGCTGAATGCATGGAGAATGACTGAGGCGAGATGACTTTCCGTTAACTTTAACTTAGAGACTAAAATATTAATTTTGCCACAAATTATGCTATTGGATGACTTTAGAAGTCTTGGAAGATAGTGTGAAAACTTGATTGTGCTTTACAAAGTTTTTTGTGCCTTTAGTGGGGCTTAACAAAATAACACAATATGCAGAATGTCAGACGTCACTGAAAAGCTGCAGCCGTGGCGGGAGGATTTTAAGTGTGGCGGCCCGCCACGGGAGAATGAATGTAGCGGAAACACTGCTTTGAGTCATGACTCAAAAAAAGATTCGAACAGGAGAGTCACGAACGCGCGTCACAGAACAGAGTAAGGCGAGCATTTGAGCTTATAAAACTTAAACTTTGTTATTTATTTATTAAATAAGCGATCGTTTCGCTTGATAAGACCCTTATTCATCGTCTGGAATCGTTTAAAGCCCTTCGAACAGTTTGTAGTTTACACTGAAACTCTCATTTGGACCTTGAACCGTTTGGACCCCATTGAAGTCCATTATATGGAGAATGTTTTTATCAAAAACCTTTATTTCTTTTCGACTGAAGAAAGAAAGACATGGACATCTTGGATGACATGGGGGTGAGTAAATTATCAGCAACATTTTTTTATTTTTTATTTTTTTTAAGCAAACTGCTTCTTTAAGGAGTGATGTTAGAATTCAAATAAATAAATAAAGAATTTAGTAGGAATCTAGTAGGTATGCATCAGGCTCTTCGGTGAATATTTGATTTGTCAGTATAAGGCCAGTGAGTTTCAGAAGCACAAAGGCTCCATCACACTCCTACTGTGGAGGGATACACACTGGCCTTTGTGCGCTCCATGACTCTGCATTTCTCTCTATATCATCCTCCAGAGTCTCGGGCTTCTGGGAGAGATGAGAAACTAGGCCATGATGACTTGCTGTCAGGTTAAACGCCTCTGAGGAAAAGTGGGCACATTCTGCCATGGAAACACCAGAGAGTCGGGGAGCATCTTGCAAAGGGTTTTTGTTTTGTGCTCGCTTGTGCTTTTGTTGGCTTGTTGTGCGCATATGTCAGTCGGAAAAAAAGCCTGTGCTTGTGTAAAACCTAATGTCGGTTCCTGCCACTCGCTGTGGATTAGTTGCTCTTCCATAACCGATTGATTTTAATGAGAGCTTTGGTTCTTTTTATAGAGCATCAGATGAAGTGCTGTTTTGAAAGGCGTATTAATAAAACATCTCATTATCAGAAGAGCTTGAGGGCAACGGTGTAGACAAAATAACAAAGCCACACACACTACTGCGTCAATAGAGAAAGACATACTGAGCATGTAATGATAATACACTATTATTAAGGCAAAATTCGCAGCAGTTTCCAGCTGAAATGAACACTAGAGGCAGTAAAACACAGATTATGATTACAGGGGCAGATTATTGACACTGTTGCTTCAGCAAATGCCAGGTTTGCTTTCTTTAACATTATTGAGCAGGTTTAGTGTCTGTCCTGCATTTTTTTCAAACATGATAGAGCATTAACCTTTAGCCTGATGCATTTATTTTCCGAACTGTCACGGTAAGCACAACAACCAATGCAATACAAAGTTTCCAGATTCACATTCATCTGTTTCGAATCAAACTATATTCGTGCTTTGAGTGCCCCTCACTTTGAAAGCGTCACAAAATGTTCAAGCTAGGAATGCACCTGTATGAACATTTTGGCCGACAGCTGATAATTCTTTATACTTGAAAGCAGATAACCAATAAATCTAAATCCAAATTTTTATATCATTTTTGAGATTACAAAAACAAAAGTCTCATCATGTCCCAAACACACAATTATGATGTTCTTATGATAATACCGATAACATTAAGAACGGTCATATATCGGCCGATACCGATAACATTAAGAACGGTCATATATCGGCCGATACCGATAACATTAAGAACGATCATATATCGGCCGATGCCGATAACATTAAGAACGATTATATAACGTTTTTGAGTTCAGAAATGCATCACATTATGTGAATTATTAATGCCGTAAATCGACTTTGCGTACGATCGCATGCCAGAAGCTAGTTATTTCAGACGATAAAGTTTTAAATATGGATATTTTTCTTACACCAAAAGGACAGATGCACTTTTATGATGGATAGATGCACTTTTGTGATGGATAGCTGCACTTTTATGATGGATAGATTCACTTTTATGATGGAGAGATGCACTTTTATGATGGACAGATGCACTTTTATGATGATAGATGCACTTTTATGATGGATAGATGCACTTTTATGATGGACAGATGCACTTTTATGATGGACAGATGCACTTTTATGATGATAGATGCACTTTTATGATGGATAGATGCACTTTTATGATGGACAGATGTACTTTTATTATGATAGATGCACTTTTATGATGGACAGATGCACTTTTATGATGAACAGATGCACTTTTATGATGGATAGATGCACTTTTATGATGGGCAGATGTACTTTTATGATGATAGATGCACTTTAATGACGGATAGATGCACTTTTATGATGAATAGATTCACTTTTATGATGGATAGATGCACTTTTATGATGGACAGATGTACTTTTATGATGGATAGATGCACTTTTATGATGGACAGATGCACTTTTATGATGGACAGATGCACTTTTATGATGATAGCTGTACTTTTATGATGGATAGATGCACTTTTATGATGGACAGAAGCACTTTTATGATGGACAGATGCACTTTTATGATGGATAGATGCACTTTTATGATGGACAGATGCACTTTGCACTTTTATGATGATAGATGCACTTTTATGATGGATAGATGCATTTGTATGGACTTAAAAAAATAAAATTAAATAAAAAAGTGCCATTCACTGCCATAATAAAGCTTGGAAGAGCCAGGATATTTTTAATATAGCTGATTGTATTCGTCTGAAGAGTGTCATATAAACCTAGGATGGCTTGAGGGTGAGTAAATCATGGGCTAATTTTAATTTTTGGGTGAACTACCCCTTTAAGTTCATGAAAATAATTTCTGAACATATCATTTTATATAAAATTATGTATTTCAATGAAAAATCTAGAATTGAGCGAAAAATGTATGCAGTTGGCATTAACACAGGCAAAATGACCAAAAAAACTAAACTGAAAAAGACAAAAATATCCATAAGGATGCAGTTCAATCTGGCTTTTGCACCATAAAAACACAAAGTACAAATTCCCTTAATAAACTCTCTGTCATGCATTGATCGACCGTGAGACACAGATTATGTGTAATCCTGGCCTACATTTCATTTTACCGTAGTTACAGCTTAATCTGGATTTTTTGGGGAAGAACCGTCCTGTTTTTCTCTTTATATGTAATGGCAATGTGGTTCCCATCAGCCCCCTGGCAGAATAAAGAGCCACCATTCATGTGTTTTACTGTACGCTTCTCTCTGGGCAGTTGGAGGCGGACGGTAAGAGTTCACAGGACAGTTTGGAAACCCATTGGACCGACTCCAGTAAGGTAGCGTCCGATAATCCTGCCGTAATCTTCATGGCAGCCGCAGCGTAGTGTGTAGTGTGCAGTGTTTCTTTGCATTCATAGCCTATAGTCCACAAACTGCTGCCTGCAACCATCTATTAGGATGTAACATAAACCATATAAACAGAACATATATGAGGATGTAACACTGATACAGACTCGCATGATTATGTCAGTCTCCCTGGTAAAGGTTCAGGTTGGGTTGCATTCAGCATCTGTGTGGTTGATGTTATCGCTTGCAATGTAGCCAAAGGAATATTCCTGGTTAATTTCAACGTCTAACTTCTAAAAATTAAAAGGAAATATATATGGTGCTTTTGTTTCATTTGTGAAGCTTTTTAAAATCTCTATTCTTTGTATTGAAAAAAATTAACAGTGAATTCTAGTAAAAGATAACCTGGAATATTTCTTTAATTTTGTATGTTAATTATTAAATCATGTGTTTTTTGTGTGTGTGTGTGTGTGTGTGTGTGTGTGTGTGTATGTCTGTTTTTCTCAATCACTGAACTTTCAGTCATTATTTATGTGGTTAAAAGCTCTGGAGACTAAAAATGTTTTGTTTGCATTATATAATATAATAATCTTTTTTAAATGGATCTGCATGCAGCATGTCTGTCCTCGTACGGTATCATGGTGTGCTGATGATGGCATTCTAGACTTGAATCATTGTGTTCATCTTCATGATTAATGAGGACAGCCCCATTTAACACATATGTGCAGTTGATGACTATTTATTTATAAATGCTTACTATGACTCAGTGTAAATCGATGCTGCTGGTAATGCTTCACACCACCAGGGTTTGTTTTCAGGAAAACTCCTCCCGCAGATATCAGACCTGTTATTATTCGGTATATATTGGATATGTGGCGAGAGAAGTGGAACACGTGCAAGAATAATACGTGAATGAAATTTATCCGGACATGTCAAACAGACTTTTAATCACTAAAGGATTAGTTCACTTTAAAAAAACTTGCTGATTTTGCCTTCCGTCGAAAAGATATGAAGGTTTTTGATGAAAACATTCCAGGATTTTCTCCATATAATGGACTTCAATGGGGTCCAAAGGGTTCAAGGTCCAAAAGACAGTTTCAGTGCAAACTACAAACTGTTCAAAGGGCTTTAAATGATTCCAGACGATGAATAAGGGTCTTATCAAGCGAAACGATCGCTCATTTAAAAAATAAATAACAAAGGTTAAGTTTTATAAGCTCAAATGCTCGCCTTGCTCTTATAGGTCTTGCTCTATAAGCATTTGTGCATATAAAACTTAACCTTTGTTATTTATTTTTTAAAAGAGCGATCGTTTCGCTAGATAAATTATCAGCAAAAGCTTTTTTAAAGTGAACTGATCTGATCAGGTGGGGTTCACCAGATGTCGTATAGGTCATACAAGTTTGACTCAGGCTTTTTTGCTTAAAAGTTGAAGAACCAACTTAATGCATGTTTTGTAAGATTCCCCTCTCTGTTAAACATATTTTATTGGACTGTTCTGGGTATAATACAAATGAAATGCTCTTTTATGAAGTTATTTCACTTAAGGACTTAAGCAAGATTATGCCTGAAAAGGTTTTGGATTTTGTTAAAACAGATAGGACTTGTGTTTGCTTGCTTGCTTGGTTGGTTTTATTGTATTTATATGATATTTCTATTTTTGTAATTGAATTTTTTCCCATTAAAATTGCTGACATGGCATTAAATAAAACGGTAACACTTTACAATAAGGTTCATTAGTTAACATTAGTAAATGCATTAACTAACATGAACTAACGATGAGCAATGCATTAGTTACAGTGTTTATTAATCTTTGTTAATGTTAGTTAATACAAATCCAGCTGTTCAATGTGCGTTCATGTTAGTTCACAGTGCATTAACTAATGTTAACTAATACAACCTTTGATTTTAATAACATATTAGTAAATGTTGGAATTAATATTAACTAAGATTAATAAATGCTGAAGAAGTGTTGTTCACATATTGTACATGTTAACTAATGTAGTTAACTAATGAACCTTATTGTAAAGTGTTACCAATAAAACAATCAATCTATCTACTGTGATCAGGATGAACTCTCAGGCGCTGGTCAGGGACGATCCAAACCCGAGTGTGACGAGCTCATGGTGTCGGTGGAGGAGGAGGCCGAGGGTCCGCACGGGAACATGGACTCGAGGAACGCCACACCAGATCGACTGAAGAACATCAGCGTACAGGAGACCTCAGAGACGCCATCCACAGGTGAATGCAGAGCTCAATCCGCCCACTTATACTACGCCCTGAAAGTATGCACTATTAAAATCTGCACTACTAAAAAGTAGATGCTTCAGTGTGTAGCAGAAGTCAAGCCACCTATACAGCGCTTTTAACAATATTGATTGTTTCAAAGCAGCGCGTTTCCATTACAGATTTGCACAAAACTTATGCAAATTTTTTTTACGATAAAAACTATTGCGAAATAAACGATGTTATGTCGGTAATTGTTTCATAAAAAATGTCTTCATGTAATTCGACACCCTTCCCTCATTTAGTATGCGCGGTTCTATGAATATGCAAATGAGCCCCGCCTCCACTCACTCACTCGGAGATCCATTGGTTGACGATCACACGTTGATCTGATCGCCAGAAACACCAGCGATTTCAAAGCGTGTTTTTGAGACTGTCTGTCCAGGTTTTACCATTAATACTCCCATAAATTGAAGGCCACGCCCCTTTTATAAACAAACTGCGTTTGATGAATCTGCACCCAAAACTTAGTCTCATATGCATGATTATTTTAAGACGTTTTAATAAACCCCTAACTGATGTTTTTGCCCTCAGGAGCCGATCACAGTGATAACCCAGAGCGGTCGGAGGTCCAGGCGATCATCGAGTCCACCCCAGAACTGGACATGGACCTGAGCGGATGCAAAGGCTCCAGGTGCGTCACCGCTGATTCAATCATCCACTCACTGGACTTGCCTTATCACTGCAAACACACTGCATACGCCTGCACCTTGGAACCCACTCTCCTCGAGAGCCAATCACTGCTGTCGCGTGAATGAGCCAAGGTTTCCGTGTCCGATCATGTTCTCCGTCTCTCTCCAGCACTCCCAGTAAAGGCATCGAGAACATGGCGTTTGACCGCAACACCGACTCGCTCTTCGAGGAGCTCTCGTCTGCAGGAAATGACCTCATAGGAGACGTGGATGAAGGCGCCGATCTGCTGGGTGAGTTTGCAGTCACAATAATAATTCACAAATGAAAACCAGTGTTATTTTAGTTGTGGTTTTATTAAAGGGATACTCCACTTTTTTTGGGAAATAGGCTCATTTTACAACTCCCTCAGAGTTAAACAGTTGAGTTTTACCGTTTTCGAATCCATTCAGACGATTTTTTTTGATATTTATAAGAATATCAGTAATCAGACACTTTCTGGCCTCATTGACTTCCATAGTATATATTTTTTTCCTACTATAGAAGTCAATGAGACCAGAAACTGTCTGGTTACTGATATTACCGTTTAACTCTGGGGGAGTTGTAAAATGAGCCTATTTCCCAAAAAAAAAAAAAAAAAAGTGGAGTATCCCTTTAATATTTTTATATTTAATGATAAATTATAATTTAAATAATTTATTTAAAATAATATAATAAAAAAATGTATTATACATTTTATTATATTTTAGTTGAAGTTGTAGAATTTTAAGTTTTTTTTTATCCTTTTTTTATTCGGTAACACTTCACAATAAGGTTCATTAGTTAACTATATATTAGTTAACATGTACAATATGTGAACAATACTTCTTCAGCATTTATTAATCTTAGTTAATATTAATTCCAACATTTACTAATACGTTATTAAAATCAAAGGTTGTATTAGCTTTATTTGTATTAACTAACATTAACAAAGATTAATAAACACTGTAACTAATGCATTGCTCATCGTTAGTTCATGTTAGTTAATGCATTTACTAATGTTAACTAATGAACCTTATTTTTACTGATTTCTTATCTCCGTTTTTATTATTTTTTTATTTTCAGTATAATAAAAGTGAATGAGAATGAGGCTGATTTTCATTTCGATTTGTGAATTAATTGCTCTTTTGAACCGGATCTTATTGATAAATTGCTTCTTAGAATTCACAGACCCGGCCTAAATGATTAAATCAATCACTATCAGTGAATAATGATTTAGCTCAGTTATTGTATGACTAATATTACAGTGGTTTTGTTTTTAAAAGTGCATGATTCAAAGCTTCTTGTTTTGAGTTTCATGATTCATGAATGTGTGTGTGTGACTGTCGTTCCTGTGTCTCTTTCCTTCGTGTCATCTTATTTTCCTCTACACTGTAAAAAAAATATTTTCAAGATTTGTTATCACAACAATTTTTCTTTTGTCAAATCAACTTAAACAATTTATTTAGTTCAGATAACTTATTATTTTGAGTTCATTCCTTCCTTCATTGTATTAACTCACTTTTTCCAGTTCAATCAACTTAAAATTTTAAGGCAACCAGGTTTAAGTTAAACCAGCAATATTTTTTACAGTGTAGTAGTAAAGACATCAGTGACTAACTTTTATTCATCTTCATGATTCTTCACTAACATTCACAGCCCATCTAATCATGTGGTCTTTCCTCCATGTTTGTGGCGCTTCATTTCTTTCCCCCAGACGAGTATTCTGGTGTGTATGTTTACACTGCTCTTATTCTCGTACACCATATCCTCACCAGGGGCAATGCCACAACTTTACGTGTCCGTCCACACATTAGCGAAGATATTGTGATGCATCATATGCTCATAAATTATTCAGAGACTCAAGCTGTACTAAAATATTAAATTTGCTGCAGATATAAATCAGTTAATTCTTTATAACGGTAAAGCAGATACTGACATAAAATTAATATAAATATCAATATCTGCCAATAATGTCTTAGTAAGATGATAAATGCTTGGTTTTATGATCAAAGATCTGTAGTTTTAAAACATATAATGCAATGCAATACAATGATGATTTACAGATAAACCTTCTTTAAAAGCCTGATGATCATATTTGAGGAAATCAGATAAACCTGCTTCAGTGCAGTTGAAATATTACTAACAATATAAAAAGTTATGTTTACTTGATCAAAATCAGCGCAGAACGACACTGAAGATTTTCACAGTTACACTAACAGGCGTTTACTTGATAAAAAAGTCTAAATTATGGATCAGGACTGCAGATAATTGTGTTATCAGCAAAGTTATGATCATTTAGAAATGACACAGCAGACTTCAGATAAAGTCAGATTTGCGTGGAATAAAGAGCGTCTGTTGTGTGATGCTTCTGGTTAGGATATAGTGGTGGACCCGTTATTAATTTGTATTTCACTTGAGTTTGTTTTGGTCATTCACTGATCCTTTTTCTCGTTCTTTTGGTTTGCATGCCAATTTTAGACCTTAATTTCTTTGGTAAGCATGATTTCATATTCTCTGGTCTCTGGTGGGGTTTTCAGAGATCTGTGGATGATTACCGTAGATGTATATTTGTGAAAAATTAAATCTGTTTTATGTTGTTGTCATGCAGGTATGGGTCGTGAAGTCGAACATCTGATCCATGAGAACACTCAGCTACTGGAGACAAAGTAAGGACACAGTCGTAATGTGGGATTTGGTTTTCTGACTTACACACCAGCTGAAAAACACAAAACAACCTGCTTTTAGTGTGTATTTCCTCTGAATGCAGTGCTTCTACTGCCACCTGCTGGTTTATAGGAGTTACAGCAATCCTTTCAACTGAATGTTTTTAAACGAGTCAAATTAAGAAGAAATCCTTTTAAAATATCATTTATTACAACAAAAGGGTATGGTACTGCATATTGCAATTTAAAAAGCCAGGAAGTAACCTCACAAATTAACATTTTTAACATTTGCCCTCACAATTACTCAATTCTTAGTTCAGTTCATAGTAATAATGGCAATTATAAGTCGTTAAACCAATTTGCGTTGATAACTCGTTAGTTTAAGACTGATTTGTGAGTCTACGAATGGTTCATAACAGTCCGATATCACTAGATGTTTATTGTCTCTGTCATATAATTGGTAAGAATAGAGCAATGGGAGTGTATAATGTCTTAATGTTTTCTTTCTCTATATTAGTTATTCTCTTATCATTTATACAATTAGATATATTTAAAATGCATATTTTTGAGACTCTGTCAGTGTTTTTGAACTAGTTTGTAGTCTTGAGTTTCTTCCGGGAATGAACACGTCACAATATTCCTCATTATAATAATTAATGCGCAGAATAAAGGGGCGGGGCCTGGTTGAGTTATGGTAATTAGGGGCGGGGCATTTCACAAACACACTCAGCACTCGACCAGTCACACGCTGCTCCAGCCGACCAATCAGAGCACAGTGTGCTTTTCAGGAGGAGGGGCTTCAAGTGAACAGAGCGTTCCTGACAGACTGGGATGAGAGGAGCCGCAACAATGGAGAATATGAGGAAAATAATCAACATAAACAACAGATCCTCTTTTATGTCTTTGTTTGCTGCAGGAACGCTCTGAATGTGGTGAAGAACGATCTGATCGCTCGTGTGGATGAGCTGGTGTGCGAGAAAGACGTTCTTCAGGGAGAACTGGAGGTCCTGAAACACACCAAAGACAAACTGGAGGAGAGGAACAAACAGCTGGAGGACGAGCTCAAGCGGTTCGTCAGGAAACACACCGACACACATCCGCTTTCAGCCGGAGACGAGCTCTTTCTGACTCAAGCTTTTGTGCTTTTGTCCAAACAGAGTCCGAGCTGAGGCCGAGGAAGCCAAAGTGAAGACGAAAGAGGACGATGATGTAAGTCGACGTTAGAAATCTGTCCAGGATCTGTTAAGACGACTCACGGTTCAGTGATCTTCTTTAAGATGTTGAGGAAGTCGAAAACAATTCTAAGTGCGCCTGATATTTTAAAATTATCCTTTATTTAAAAATTCCCACCACATAAATAAAATATTATCAAATATGAACAGTATAAGTTAATTTACTTTTAACCTCAAAGTATTTTCTCATCAACTGAAACTATGAGAATAGAATTATATATTAGAAGACCTTGGGATACAGCTGCTCTGTAAAACAAAACAATTAATAGTTCACAAGTATATTAACTACTAGGGCTGGATTTTCATCGTCGAATCTGATTCGTTAAATTCCCAAAACAGCTCGTCTTTGCTCCTCTACTCGAGCGAAACGCTTTTGGAACAAGAACACATGTGGGCGGGGCTTGATGTGGAGTTGATTGGATGGTTGTGGTGTGCTATTGGCTGATCTCATGAGTGACAGGTTTCCCTGCCCACATCATCAGAGAAGATGTTAACAAGATGGGTAACAGCTGATGAAAACCTTTTCAAGTTGGGGTTTTCATATCTGTAATCCATAATCATCAAAATTATAACAAATAAAGGCTTGAAATATCTCACTTTGCATGTAATGAGTCTATATAATATATTAGTTTCACCTTTTAAGTTGAATTTCTGGAATAAATGAACTTTTGCACCATATTCTAATTTTTCGAGTGTCTCCGGTATGTCATGTATAATGTCAGTTTTGATTTCATGGCGACTTTAAACTCTGTTTAATTGATTTGTAATGGTAAAACGCTCTCTAACGCGATGGGTTTTTGCCGTGTGTCCCTCAGAGCGACGTGCCGACGGCCCAGCGCAAGCGCTTCACACGGGTGGAGATGGCCCGAGTCCTGATGGAGAGGAACCAGTATAAGGAGCGTCTGATGGAGTTGCAGGAGGCCGTCAGGTGGACCGAGATGATCCGGTCAGTCTCGCTCGTGACCAATCAACACTAGGCTTGGAATACAGAATCAGTTCTGGAATCGGATACTTGTTAACAAATGTGCATTTCGATTCCTCTTATCGATATTCAATATGACTTTAAACATTTAACCCTCAAACCGTTTTCACTTTATAGCCCTAAATCCTGTAATTGTGGACAAATGTGGGCACAGAGGACTCAGGTGTGATCCTAATTTTTATTTATTATAAATGTTATATCACTGCCTTCGATAAAGTTTTATCTATCCATTTATGTTGTTTTTTTATTTTATTTTGGGGGTATTTTTGAATTTATTTACTTCAAAAAGTACCATATTTTCTATGTAAATTATGGTTATTTTTATGTTTTATTTTTTTTAACTACATTAAAATATCATTCTGTCTTATTTTGGCTTATTTTAGACTGCTCTAAATTACAGTTTTCCCCATTCATTTCTACGGGTGCCCATTTTTGACCCAAATACAAGATTAAGGAGTTTTTTTTTCACCCACTTAACTTTGTAGAATTGAGTAAAAAAAATTGTGTGTGTTCAGGAGGCAAACTAAGGAAAAGTAGCCAAGACTTGTACCGCTCAGATAAAGGGAAGTATTTTTTTTAAAAAATAAATCAAAACTATTTTGCCCACATTTGTCCAGAATACAGTTTTAGGGTTAAAGCGCAAGACGACTCATATGGAGGACCAAACCTATAAAAATTAAATATGAATAAATAAATAAGCGAAGAAATGTAAAAAACATTTAAATAAATGGCCATTCATTTATGTATAATTATATATTTTCCCACATGTATTAATTTCCACTTTTATTTGTGTATAATACATATTCATATATAAATGTGAAAGTAAATGCATATATACATAAATAAAAGTGTAAATAAATAAATGCATAAATAAATGTGGGACAATATATAATTATACATAAATTTTGAATCTTTATAGGTTTGGTCCTCCATAGACTCGTGCACTATTTCATGTGCTGCACATACATTCAAAACATATTCACAGAAAAAGTGAAGTTTAACCCATTTGAGCACGAGGCGTGCTGCTCTCTGTGCTGTCGGCATATGCAACTCTTAAAGTGACTTTAGCCTAATATTCCTGCTGCCGTCTATATAATAACGCTAATCAAACAACAAAGACAGAGAAAATGCACTCATTCTGGACCGAATAACTATATTTTTAATGTATATTTACTGCAGTGTTATAGTTTGTTTGCACCTGAAAATCTAAAACACGGTTTATTTCAGTCGTATCTTTGTTCAGCTTTATTGCGAGTTTACTTGTCTTTATTAATGCTTTACATTTATATTAGTTTAGTTAGTTGTTTTTCTATGGTATTTTTAGCTCTTTAGCCTGTTGGTTTGTGTTCATGATATTCAGCTACAATGAAATGTTTTGCAATAAGACTAAATGTGAACGATATCCAAGTTGTTGTTTTTTCACCTTATAAGATGCACAGATCCCTAATCAACACCGTCTCCCCAACTGGTTTGCATGGACTGAAGTGTGTTTTTGTTGTTCGCTTCAGAGCATCGAGAGAGAATCCAGCCTTGTCGGAGAAGAAAAAGTCCAGTATCTGGCAGTTGTAAGCAACAACTTCTTATCCTCCTGAAAGTTTGCTGTTATATTGGTTTTTTGTGTGGTTTGGCGTTCAAACTATCTCATTTTATGTCCCCCTTTTATTTGTTTTCCTTCTAGGATGTAGGTAAATCTTAGTAAACCTAGTAAAACTTGCACTTGGTTTGATCCTTGAATCCAAAAATGTGTTCTGGGAATGGGGTTGTTTTTTAAGCTTTTACAGAAGCGTAACAGGAATTTGCTGTAAACTTCACGGGACTAATGCTTGAGCGTTCATTACACTTACTTTTAAAGGGTTTGGCAGAAAAGCATCTTGTTTTCTTCATTGAAACGCCGTTCTCGGGTCATGTCGGTCTACTCGGGGGTTTGCGTTTGGGGGCATTTAAGGTTTTGCATCTATTTTAAACCCATTCATTCTCCTCTTGTGTGCTCCTGTGTGTTCTCTGTGCTCATGTTGTCCTGTGTGTTTGCAGAAGGTGTGTTGGGGACGGATTAGTCTTAGATATGTTTAGGTTTGGAATTAGAGCTGCACGATTAATCGTTAAAAGGACACAATCTATTCATTCCTCAATGATTGACAATGAGTCGTTAAATGTCCTGATAGTTTACTCTCCAAGATGTTCACGTCTTTCTTTCTTCAGTCGAATAGAAATTAAGGTTTTTGAGGAACACACTCCAGGATTGTTCATCATATAGTGACTTCAATGGGGTCCAATTTGAGGGTTCAAATGCGAGTTTCAGTATCCCGCCGAGGAATAAGAGTCTGATCTAGACAAACCAGCCGACATTTATAACAAAATACACATTTATATACTTTTAAACCACTAATGCTGGTCTTGCACAAGGTGTGATGCGACACATGCTACGTATCGATCAAAAAAAATCTTAAATTTATCCAGAATCGTGCAGCTCTATTTGGACCAGTTGTTTCCTAAAAACCTTTAGGATTAAAGGAGTAGTTCACTTTTCAAAAAACTTTTGCTGATAATTTACTCGCCCCCATGTCATCCAAGATGTCCATGTCTTTCTTTCTTCAGTCGAAAAGAAATTAAGGTTTTTGATGAAAACATTCAGGATTTTCTCCATATAATGGACTTCAATGGGGTCCAAACGGTTCATGGTCCAAAAAACTGTTCAAAGGGCTTTAAACGACTCCAGACGATGAATAAGGGTCTTATCAAGGACCTTTCAAGTCATGACTCGAAAAAGATTTGTTCATTTTGATGAACGAGTTCGAACAGGAGAGTCACGAACGCGCATCACAGAACAGAGCAAGGCGAGCATTTGAGCTTATAAAACTTAAACTTTGTTATTTATTTTTTAAATGAGCGACCGTTTCGCTTGATAAGACCCTTATTCATCGTCTGGAATCGTTTAAAGCCCTTTAAACAGTTTGTAGTTTGCACTGAAACTGTCTTTTGGACCTTGAACCGTTTGGACCCCATTGAAGTCCATTATATGGAGAAAATCCTGGAATGTTTTCATCAAAAACCTTAATTTCTTTTCCACTGAAGACAGAAAGACGTGGACATCTTAGATGACATGGGGGCGAGTAAATTATCAGCAAAAGTTTTTTTTAAAGTGAACTACTCCTTTAAGATTATTTATTTGCACAAAAACAAAGCGGGGGAGCATGCCCAAAATACCAATAACAAAAAATCTGGAATTTCTCATTTTTGTAAATAACTATAATATACATGCCTCTGTTCAAAAGATTGTGGTCCGTAAGATTAAAAAAAAAAACAAATGTTTTTAATAGATGTTCCAAGGCTGCATTTATTAGATCAAAAATACAGTAAACAGTGAAATATTATTATAATGTAAATCATCTGTTTTCAATGTGAATATACAGTAAAGTGTAATTTATTCCTGTGATCAAAGCATCATAACTCCAGTCTTCAGTGTCACATGACCCTCCAGAAATCACTCTAATATGAGGATCTGATGCTCAAGAAACATTTATGATTATTATCAGTGTTGAAAACAGTCGTGCTGATTCATATTTCAGAGAGAAACAAATTAGTTTTGTTCAATTTCTCACATCCTCTTTGAATAAGAGTAAAGAAATGACTTGCCCGACCCCAATCTTTTGACCTTTAGTGTATTTTCTATATGATGTATTAGAGAAGGTGTGTTCAGCATGTGGTGTCTGCACACTGTGATCGAGGCTAGACCGGGCCGGTTGGGTTTCGCAGAGCTTGGCACATGTTTGGGACGTGACCCTAGAACCCCATAACGGTTAACCTTTGACCTCTAACCCCTGCTGCCGCTTGTGTCCGCATATGAGTGTGTGTGTGTCTCTCCCTCGTGCCCCAGTTTCAGCAGACTCTTCAGCTCCTCGTCCGGCGCCGCGGGGAAGAAGCCGGACGCCCCGGTGAACCTGAAGTACAACGCTCCCACCGCACACGTGGTCCCGTCCGTCAAGAAGAGGAGCAGCACCATCGCTCAGCTGCCCAGCGACAAATCCAAAGCCTTCGACTTCCTCAACGAGGAGTGAGTGACGTCCTCACACACTTCACACACATGCATGTCATGGCGTCTCAGCCTTGGTCCAGAATTTACACATTAGCGAGGCCCAAATCTGTCCTGTTACACACACACACACACACACAGCTCATTATTCGTAATCTCTATAAGCACTCGAGTTCAACTTTTGAAAGCACAGAAATTAAGAGCCGTAAATATTATTTTTTTACTTGTAATTTAAATAAATGCTACAAGTATTATAATGTATTTCAGACACTAAAACATTAGGTTTTCATTATTTTCAAAATACTACATACTAAAATACTATTTTATTTTACAGAACAATAGTATTTTTGTCATTGTATTTCTTTCTTTTATCATTTCAATATCAATTTTTATCATTTAAATAATAAAATAAAAATATTGTTTACCATAATAACATTATTATTATTATTATTATTATTATTATTATTAATACATGCTATTAATATTTTTTTATTTTATAGTATTATTTTTTTATTGATTTTCTGCTATTTAAATATTAAAATAAAACTATTCATTTTAATGTTAATGTCATTTTAATTTTATGTTTTTTTTATCATTTGGAGTATGTTGTTTCAATAATAATGACAACAATAATGACAATAATAACAATTATCATAAGTTATATTTTTTATTATATAGTACAATAGTATATTGCAACATATTTCTTTATTGATTTGTTTAATGTTTAGAATTAAATTTATTATAAAATGAAAATTTTTTATAATAATAATAATTATGATTAATAAATGCTACTAATATTTTACAGTACAATAGTATTGTATTTCTTCATTGATTTAAATAATAATAAAAGAAAAGTTATTTTAATAATAATAAAACATTTTTTTTTATAGTACAACTGCATTGTATGCGCTTGTAATATTGATTTGTTTAATTTTTTCGTATTAAAATAATGATGAAACAAATATGTTGTACAAATAATGACTATCATAATAATAATTATTATAATGACTATTATTTGTTTTGTTATTGAGTGGTTATATGAATGTTTTTTTTCGGTTCTGATGTGTGTTAAGTTTCTCTCTCCGTGTGTGTGTGTGTGTGTAGGGCTGAGGTGGAGAGTGTGGTGTCCCGTCGAGAGCAGAAGAGAGCTCAGTATCGGCAGGTGAAGGATCACGTGCAGAAAGAGGACGGCAGGTTACAGGCGTGCGGATGGAGTTTACCTCCCAAACACAAGGTAACATCTCAAACACACTCGCCACGCACGTTTCCGTTACAGATTTACGCAAAACTTTTGATATTTTCTAAATGACGATAAAAACCTATTGCAAAATGATGGTGTTTCCATTAACTGATGTTATGCGACTAAAACATACGATGAGTCAATACAAACATCATGGCAACAGATGCTGGTGGGTTTTTATATATATATATATATATATATATATATATAAATACCTCATTATTAATGGAAGGAGACATAAATGTGTTTTCCAAGCATTAATTTTTTTTTTTTTTTTTTGCATTATGTACAGAACAAGACAGGGAACATACAAAAAACTGTAAGACACTTCCATTTAGATCAATACAGAGTATGGATTTAGAAAGAAGAAAAAAAAAAGAAAAAAAAAAGGAGCAAGGGTCAAAACAATCACATAGCTACATGAAAGGAATTAAAATACTAAAAAAGTAAATATTTTGATAAAGAGAGACATAAGGTTTCAAACTTTCTATTACGTTTTTTTTAAATATTTGAAGCTCTGAAACATTTGAGTTTCCAAGCATTAATGGCAAGGGAGAGCGGCACATATGAATATAAATCGTGGCATTTCTTTGTTGTTTCGAATCCAGTTTTCCCGTAATCCTTTTGTCTTTTATGAGTTTAATAAGCTCTCCTTTTCTGTCCAGCCATACCGTGCTTCTTTAAAGTCTGAGTTTTTGCAGAACTACGCCCCTTCTGGCGAACAGCGGAACTGCAGCCAGAGCTCAAAGCCCCGAATCCCTCTTATTTATTTCACTGTACAGGATTATAGAAGGGCTCATTCAGCCCATCAGATGATTGTTTAAACATGTATGGGTTAGAAAAACAGCTATTTTTAACGTGAAATGTTGCGCAATGCACCTTTTAATAATGATCGACTGTTACGGACGTCAGGTGACCTGTAAATGCAGACAGAAAATAATAGTTTCATTTGAAAATTGTTTCATTCTCAGTGTTTGTGGGATTTGAAATGAAGCAGATGAATATCTGAAGGCTAATGGAAACGCGGATACTGACATCATATTGTTATTGCGCTTTTTCTCTGTATAGTTTTTATTTATTTATTTATTTCAGGTTTAGTTATTGTAGTGCAGTACGTTGGCTAATAGCTCAGAGTTTACTTTTTATATTGTTTTTCAGTTCACATTTATACAGTGCTTGCATTGCTTGCAATACAAATGTTTGTTTTTGTTGTTTATGGTTAAAAAAGTTCATATTAGTGTTAAAGCCGCCATCTTGTGTGTGTGTAGGTTTCCGATGGTGGACAAGCGGAGAACAAGATCAAGAACCTGCCGGTGCCGGTGTACCTGCGGCCGCTGGATGAGAAAGATGCTTCCATGAAGGTGAGCCTGTGTCCCGTCTGAGTCCGGCTCTGTGCTTACTCACGCCGTCTGACTGTGTGTGTGTGTGTGTGTGTGTAGCTGTGGTGCGCTGCAGGAGTGAATCTGTCAGGTGGTAAGACTCGTGACGGAGGCTGTATCGTGGGAGCGAGTGTGTTTTATAAAGACGTGTCTGGAGACGAGAGCGACTCCGTCGGCCTCAGGAGGAACAAGAGAGGATCTCAGAGCAGCCTCGACCGACTCGAGCAGGAGCTCACGGTGAGCACACACACACACACACAATCACACACTCTCTAACACGCATGCAATTAATACAACACACACATAATCACACTCACACACTCACACACACACATATAATCAAAACTACACACACACAATCACACACTCTCTAACACGTATGCAATTAAAACAACACACACATAATCACACTCACACACACACTAACACACTCTCTCACACACATATAATCAAAAATACACACACATAATCACACACTCACACACACATATAATCAAAACTACACACACACAATCACACACTCTCTAACACGCATGCAATTAATACAACACACACATAATCACACTCACACACTCACACACACACATATAATCAAAACTACACACACACAATCACACACTCTCTAACACGTATGCAATTAAAACAACACACACATAATCACACTCACACACACACTAACACACTCTCTCACACACATATAATCAAAAATACACACACATAATCACACACTCACACACACATATAATCAAAACCACACACACACACACATATAATCAAAACTACACACACATAATCACACACGCATATAATCAAAACTACACACACATATAATCAAAAATACACATAGATAATCACACTCTCTCTCACACACACACACACACACACACACACACACACACATATAATCAAAAATACACACATAATCACACACTCTCACACACATTCTCACACATACATATAATCAAAACTACACGCACATAATCACACTCTCACACACACTCTAACACACACATATAGTCAAAACTACACACACACAATCACACACTCTCTAACACGCATGCAATTAAAACAACACACACGTAATCACACTCACACACACACTAACACACTCTCTCACACACTCTCACACACATATAATCAAAAATACACACATATAATCACACACTCACACACGTATATAATCAAAACTACACACACACACATATAATCAAAACTACACACACATAATCACACACTCACACACGTATATAATCAAAACTACACACACACACATATAATCAAAACTACACACACATAATCACACACTCACACACATATAATCAAAACTACACACACATAATCACACACTCTCACACACATATAATCAAAAATACACACACATAATCACACACTCACACACATATAATCAAAACTACACACACACACACACACATATAATCAAAACTACACACACATAATCACACACTCACACACGCATATAATCAAAACTACACACACATAATCACACTCTCACACACACTCTCACACACACATATAATCAAAACTACACACACATAATCACACACACACACACACACTCTCACACACACATATAATCAAAACTACACACACATAATCACACATTCACACACTCTTAACATGCATGCAATCAAAACAACACACATAATCACACTCACACACACAAACTCTCACATACACTCTCACACACACTCACTTACAAACTCTCACACACTCTCTAACACACATACAATGAAAACAACACCGACTCGAGCAGGAACTCAGTGAACTCTCACACACACACACACACACACACACACACACAATCACACACACACAAAATCTCTCTCACACACACACACACACAATCGCACACTCTCACACACACACACTCACTCACTCTCTCTCTCTCTCACACACACACACACCATCACAATCACAATAAAAACGCAGTCTAGGGCTGTACAATGATTAATCTGCTCCGCATGTCGTGTGTGTGTGTGTGTGTGTGTGTGTGCAGGAGCAGGAGAAGGAGCTGAAGCATCAGGATGAGCTCTCCAGCCTGGTGTGGATCTGCACCACGACACACGCCGCCTCAAAGGTCATCGTGATCGACGCCAACCAGCCCGGAAACGTCCTGGAGAGCTTCTTCGTCTGTAACTCTCACGTGTTGTGCATCGCCAGCGTTCCAGGTCAGAGGACGCCCACACTTTAACACATTCTTGAAAAGTGAATGTTATTTCATTTCAATTAAAGATGCGATGCTTGATTCGGTTTATAATTGCTCAGTGCACTCACTTGCGCCCTCTTGTGGGAATAGGAGACAACACAGCACCTCCCCCACCCCCCGTAACATTAATTAGTGCCGTTAGAATCCGAATAAATATATAATAATATTTAAGAAAGAGTTTGAATTGAGCTTTTCAGCCATTTTGACAGCACTAGTGTCCACAGATGGGTTGTGTGTGTGCGTCAGGTGCTCGTGAGACGGATTACCCCGTTGGAGAGGACCTGAGCGCTGGTGGCGAGGGTGAAGGTGCGCGTAAACTCAGCTGTGCAGACAGCACTGTGTCCACGGGCCCTGACAGGGGTCTGGAGGGCATCACTGTCGTCGACTGCTCCACTGACGGACCCGTGGCCGTCCCTCAAACCGTCTGCAACAACTCCACCTCCGGTAACTCAGCCTCCATCCCGAAGAACACACGTTTCCGTACTTCGCTTAGGGCTATATAGAAGTTGGGAAATACACAACCACTCAAAAGTTTTGGATCAGTAAGATTTGTAATGTTTTTAAAAGAAGTCTCTTCTGCTCACCATGCCTGGATTCATTTGATTAGAAATACAAAAAAACTCCATACAAAAGCCCATACATTTGTGTGCCAATTTTGGTGGAAATATCTCAATTCGCTTCGGAGTTATAGACATTTATGTGAAAACAATACGTAAAAAAATGATTGACACGTGACTTTGATTGAATTTTACTACCCCTTACTATCAATATTTTGGCATTTGGGCATTAGCATGTAGCCATCGACTTGTGTTTCCAAACTTCTAACTTCTGGTTTCGTCTCGATCGGACTAGCGGTTTCGAAAATATCGGAAAAATGTTTTTTAAATGCTAAATCGCAACGCTACACAAACTGTAAGACGAAACCTAGCATGGAATCGTTGGAATCGGCAAGGATTCAGGAATTTTCACTCCCGTGAAAATAAGTCAAAAACAGCCAGAGTTATAAGCATTTGAAAATTTAATTTTACCACTAAGTGGCGCTGTTTCGAATTAACTTCTCAGGCTCCTTCAGGGCATCGTACTGACGACCCATACCGAGCTTCGTAACAATTCGTTCATGCGTTCGAAAAATACAGCATTTTAGCACATAATTCAAATTGGCCGATCTGGGAAAATTGGATATCAGTCGACTCGGCATTACGCCCTGAATCTAACGAGACCACTTTTATGATTTTTGGATAAACCATTCAGAAGTTATGTACAAAAATAGCAATTTTTCATATCTCCGGACCAGTAGGTGGCGCTGCACCGAAATGCAGCATCTACATGCTCATGCTTGTGATGACATGTACCAAGTTTGGTCTGAATACGATTAAGCGTTGCGGAGATTACAGCCTTGCGTGTGTTTTCGCAAGCGCTACGCAAAATTAGTTTGTGCGTTTATCGAAAACGGTTAAGCGAATCAACTTAAATTCCATAACTTTTTGTTGCCACTGCCTGGAGATGATCTGGTGCAATTTTGTTGAAAATCGGACAAACCTTCTAGGACGAGTTCGCAAAAGTAGGTTTTTTGGTCAATTCAAAATGGCGGCCATTTTTTATGATGGTGCAATCGAATCGGCATGAATTTTGCTGATAGGCCTTACGGTTCAAAAGCTATTAGCATAATAAATTGAAACTTTGGACAGGTGGTGGCGCTAGAGGGAATGAGTTAAAAACACCAAAATTGGTATATTTAATGTTGGGATTGTCCTCTATCAGAATGTCAAACCAAAACAACTTTCCCGCAAACGGGTCTATGGGCTGCCATAGACGCCCAGTCGGAAACGGAAGAATAATAATAAGAAGAACCGGAACAGATACAATAGATATACAATAGTACAATAACTACAATATAGATATTTTTAATGTTATCTCATGATTTGGCAGCAGGTATATTAGGTTACTGTCACTTTAAGACCTGACGCACGGATCCAATATACTGTTACACGTGCATTTTCTTTCTCAACTGTTTAGGTTCACTTATTAGATAGCTGACTGTGTTTGTGTATCTCTCAGGGGATGCGGTTTTGGGTCAGCACAGGCCGGACGCAGCGCCGTCAGCAGAAGAAGCTCTGGAGGCCACAGAAAGCAGCACTAGCACGCCTGTAGACGAGAGCCAGACCGGCATCTACACCGAACACGTGTTCACCGACCCGCTGGGAGTGCAGAACAGCAGAGACACGCCGTCCAGCTACACTCAGAGGTCATACACAGCACTTCACGTCTCGGCCTCCATCAGTGTTGGGGAAACTCGTTACAAGTCCAGCTTTATTTTTAAAGCACAAGTTTAAAGGGGTGCTTGATTATGAATAACGTTGTGTAACGTTAGTTTGAGCATAAACAACATGTGCAGAGTTCAAAGCAAATGGAAATAGCTTTTTAACGGAGTAGTTCGCTTTTAAAAAAACTTGCTGATAATTTACTCGCCCCCATGTCATCCAAGATGTCCATGTCTTTCTTTCTTCAGTCGAAAAGAAATGAAGGTTTTTGATGAAATTATTCCAGGATTTTCTCCATATAATGGACTTCAATGGGGTCCAAACGGTTCAAGGTCCAAATGAGAGTTTCAGTGCCGCTTCAAAGGGCTTTAAACGATTCCAGACGATGAATAAGGGTCTTATCAAGCGAAACGATCGCTCATTTAATAAATAAATAACAAAGTTTAAGTTTTATAAGCTCAAATGCTCGCCTTGCTCTGTTCTGTGTGACTCTCCTGTTCGAATCTTTTTCCGAGTCAATTCGTTAATTTCGTTCGTTGAATGAGCTAAATGACTCGGAAAAAGATTCGTTCATTTTGATGAACGAGTTCGAACAGGAGAGTCACGAACGCGCATCACAGAACAGAGCAAGGCGAGCATTTGAGCTTATAAAACTTAAACTTTGTTATTTATTTATTAAATGAGCGATCGTTTCGCTTGATAAGACCCTTATTCATCGTCTGGAATCGTTTAAAGCCCTTTGAACAGTTTGTAGTTTGCACTGAAACTGTCTTTTGGACCTTGAACCGTTTGGACCCCATTGAAGTCCATTATATGGAGAAAATCCTGGAATGTTTTCATCAAAAACCTTCATTTCTTTTCGACTGAAGAAAGAAAGACATGGACATCTTGGATGACATGGGGGCGAGTAAATTATCAGCAAAAGTTTTTTTTTAAAAGTGACAACAAACGGCTTGTAGGGACTACACGACATTCCTCCCGGGTGAGTGACATCACCAACCCTACAATTTACGTAAACCCCGCCCACGGAACGTGATTTACAGATTCTCATGACAGAATATGCTAATCAAAGACTAGAAGATATTCATAAATTCATCAACTAACCATTTAGAATTGAGTTATCATCTCTCCATCTTTGTCTGACTCCGTTGTTTGAACATAAAAGGCTAAACGTTTTTGACATTTTCAGCTCTTGAAGCTCCGCCCCCGATTTGCATTTAAAGGGACAGACACAAAAACGGTGCTTTTTTGCTCACCCTCGAAAAGTAACAATTTTAACATGCCATAAAAATATCTGTGGGGTATTTTGAGCTGAAAACTTCACACACACACACACACACACAGATAGACTTATTTTACATCTTGTGAAAGGGGCATTATAGCACCCCTTTAACACAACGTTTGTCTGTGAGTGTAACGCGCGGATATTACTGAGGCGTACTGAGATGTTTGTCACGCTCTGCTTCTCTAGGGAGTGTGACCTGGTGAAGGATGGCGTCAGCTCAATGTCTGAGGAACAGGACCTCATGAGAGAGGAGGCCAGCAAGATGAGCAGCGTTCTGCCTACGATGTGGCTCGGCGCTCAGAACGGCTGGTGAGTCCCACAAACCCTCACTCGGTGGGGCTTTTCACACTTCGAGTGGTCGAGTTCATTCATATAGCACTTTTAAAAGCAGCTCATTTTTGAGACTGTCTTTGGTTCACTGCAAAACTCAGCAGTGCTGTCGACTTATGAATGTGCACATGGTTTGTCTTAAAGCACATTAAAAACACCACAGACATATAAACAACATTTAAAAGCTGGATTTACACCACAGCGGGACTTTAATGTAAAATTAAAAATTGAACTTTGAAAACAAAACAATACAGATAAATACACAATAAAAACATGCAAAAAAACAAATGAAGAGTTCAGATGCAAAAGCCTCTAAATGCCATTTGAAATTTTCTTTTTCATTTGAAAAAGCTTATATATTCAAGTTCAGTAATTTCACTTAAATAACAATTAATAGGTAAACCTCATTGCAATTTAAGTGAAATTACTGAACTTTAATATACAAGCTTGATAAAAATCATCATTCTAGAAGAAAATTTCAAATGGCACTTAGAGGCTTTTGCATCTGAACTTTTTAAATATTGACCTTGAAAATTAAAAGATATAAATATACGAACACACACACAGTGTACATCTCCACATCCAGAATATGTGTTAGTGCAAAGCATTGAAGTATTATGATATTGGTAAAATTACATTTTATTGTTGTTGTTTTTTTAAATGCTCAAAACAAAAATGACAGTAAAATATTGCAATATTAGTATAATTTTTTTTTATTTAGTACTTCTACTAATAGTATTATTATTTTATAGCCATATCGATCTACAATCTCAACATTTTAGCCAAATTTTACAGCCCTAAAAACAAAAAAAGCAAATCACAATCGTTGTTTATATCAGAAACCCACCATTTTTTCCGCCAATTGTTTAGCCCTATTTAAGAGTCCCTAAAAATATTTAGGTTAAAGGTTGATAAATATGCTTTTTTTCCAATTACTCTTAATTTCTGCTTAAAATAATTAATCGGCTAGTTATGACGGAAACACTTCACAATAAGGTTCATTAGTTAACATTAACTAAGAATGAACAATACTAACATGTGAACTAACATGAACAAACAATGAACAGCTGGATTTGTATTAACTAACGTTAAAAAAGATTAACAAAAACAGTAACAAATGTATTGCTCATGGTTAGTTCATGTTAGTTAATACATTAACTAATGTTTAATAAATGAACCTTATTGTAAAGTGTTACCGTTATGGCTCTTATGCAAGTAAAACTTACTCTCAAACTCAGTTAAAAAAATGGTTGTGAATGATTCATCAGTGATTTCTAAATACCCTTCTCCTGTAATAGTGAAGAGCTGGAAGGTCATGAGGTGCACTGACTGAGAACAGAGATGTATTGAGTGTTTTCTTCTGTTTCAGCGTGTACGTTCACTCATCCGTAGCGCAGTGGAGAAAGTGCCTTCACTCCATCAAGCTGAAGGACTCTGTCCTGGGGATTGTGTAAGGAAACTCTCATCATCTGCATTCATTTACATGGGTATAAACTCATTGATATACATTATTATTTCTGGTTTCCCTCTGAAGTCACGTGAAAGGACGTGTTCTGGTGGCCTTGGCTGATGGCACGCTTGCGATCTTTCACAGAGGTGCTGGTAAGATTACTTTTTTTAAATAAAACTAATGCAGATTTAAATTACCATCAGTAAAACATTTTCTTTCACCAATACCACATATACAGGTCGAAAAATTAGAATATCGTGCAAAAGTTCAGTAATTCAACTTAAAAGATGAAACTAATATATTATATAGACTCATTACATGCAAAGTGAGATATTTCAAGCCTTTATTTGGTATAATAGTTGATGATTATGGATTACAGCTTATGAAAACCTTTTCACAATATTCAAATTTTGTATTTGGGGTTTTCATATAAGCCATAATCATCACAATTATAACAAATAAAGTCTTGAAATATCTCACTTTGCATGTAATGAGTCTATATAATATATTAGTTTCACCTTTGTTGAATTAGTTTCACCAAGTTGAATTACTGAATTTTTGCACAATATTCTAGTTTTTCCAGTTTCACCTGTACAGTAGTGGCCAAAAGTGATGATGTCCGGAGGGGGTGACCCTAAAAGTTTGGTAAAATCAGATCAAAATCACATCAAATATGAGGATGAAATTTTCTAAATATAAGGGAAGGACAAAACTTAGTAAACTTGGTTAATGTGTTAATCTTGCAAAATTATTTGGCAAAAAATGCATCTTACTATGCAATAAAATGCATAGAAAAAGAGAGAGGTCACTTGACTACAACATAATTAGTTATTTCCATATATTATAATTATTATTATTATTATTAATTATTATAAATATTTTATAATTAATTCCATATATGAATCGAGATTCAATCTTCTACAGATTTGCATCGATTCACAAATTTCGTTTTTCTAAAGTGTTACACATCTTTAACTTCGCAGTACCCCTTAAAGTTACTTATTTATTAACGTATTTATTAATCACAATAAGCCACGAACAAGGAAACAATAGGACGATTCGTTTTTATATCAAAAATAAAATAAAATGCCTTGATTTATTACAGAAGACTGTGTATAATGATTGCAGTCAGCTTAAAGGACATTTTTTTGATTAATATTTGCTTGACTAAAAAAATGGGAAGGAAAAACTAAATTAATTTCAAGGTTCACATTTAATTCAGTATGATTATTTCCTTCTAGACATGTAAGAAAAAAAGTACCACAGAACAGTAAACTACACTCAAATATATGCACATATTCAATCGAAATTTGATTAAAAATCGAGAATTGTGTTATTAATATTTATTGGTTCCCTCTAGTTTTTGCACACGTTTAGAATTTCTGGCCAAAAATGATATCTCATGTTTCATTGTGTTATTATCAGCAATAAAGCAACTGATTCAATGCACAACTTCTAAATCTTTAATAATATTTGAATAAAGGGTAGGCCGGACATCACTTCGGGCCGCTGCTGTGTAATGTCCACCACACCAGAAGAAACACTCCCTTAAAGGAGTAGTTCACTTTTAAAAAAAACTCTTGCTGATAATTTACTCGCCCCCATGTCATCCAAGATGTCCATGTCTTTCTTTCTTCAGTCGAAAAGAAATTAAGGTTTTTGATGAAAACATTCCAGGATTTTCTCCATATAATGGACTTCAATGGGGTCCAAACGGTTCAAGGTCTAAAAGACAGTTTCAGTGCAAACTACAAACTGTTCAAAGGGCTTTAAACGATTCCAGATGATGAATAAGGGTCTTATCAAGCGAAACGATCGCTCATTTAATAAATAAATAACAAAGTTTAAGTTTTATAAGCTCCAATGCTCGCCTTGCTCTGTTCTGTGATGCGCGTTCGTGACTCTCCTGTTCGAAATGAACTAATCTTTTTTCGAGTCATTTGGTTGATTCAATGAATGAAATGACTCGAAAAAAGATTTGTTTCGCTTGATAAGACCCTTATTCATTGTCTGGAATCGTTTAAAGCCCTTTGAACTGTTTGTAGTTTGCACTGAAACTGTCTTTTGGACCTTGAACCGTTTGGACCCCATTGAAGTCCATTATATGGAGAAAATCCTGGAATGTTTTCATCAAAAACCTTAATTTCTTTTCGAAAGAAAAGGACATCTTGGATGACATGGGGGCGAGTAAATTATCAGCAAAAGTTTTTTCAAAAGTGAACTACTCCTTTAATGATGTGTATTTGTTTTACAGATGGCCAATGGGATTTGACCAACTATCACCTGCTGGATCTGGGCCGCCCGCATCACTCGATTCGCTGTATGACTGTAGTGCATGACAAGGTGTGGTGCGGATACAGGAACAAGATCTTTGTGGTTCAGCCTAAAGCCATGAAGATAGAGGTACGACTTTTCAACACATCTCAAAGGTTTTTGAAAGAAATTAATACGTGTTTTCAGTGTCAAAAGAATCATCAGCACGACTGTTTTCAACACTGATTATAATCATAGATTTTTCAGATCCTCATATTAGAGTGATTTGTGAAGGATCATGTGACTAATGATGCTTTGATCACAGGAATAAATTACACTTTACTGTATATTCACATAGAAAACTGATGAATTAAATTACAATAATATTTTACTGTATTTTTGATCAAATAAACGTAGCCTTGGTGAGCAGAAGAGACTGAGCAGAAAAAAAAAAACTTACCGAAGCCAAACTTTGAAATGATATTGTGAATTTATTATTATTATTAAAGAATGTTTTGTTTAACACTATATTATTATGCTTTTAAAATGAGAATGTTTTATGGCTTCAAGTTTCCAACTTAATAAGCTACATTTGAAGCCAGGGTAAACAGTCAATTAGGTGTATAATTCATATCTTTTAATCCAGTTGCATGAAAGTGAATTTGCGTTGGCCTTTTCTCTCCTCTACTGTGTCGTATATCGAGTGAAACGCTTCAGGAACGAGAGCAAATGTGGGCGGGGCTTGATTGTATTCGTGTGGAGTTGATTGGATGGTTGTGGTTTTGGTATTGGCTGATCTCATGTGAGTGACAGGTTAAAGCCCCGCCCACATCATCAGAGAAGAGATGCACTGATCCTGATTCAAGATTATTAACACAATAATGACGCTCACGATAAAAGATCATTTATAATAAACACTGCAAAACAAAAAGAAGTTTTGGTTCGGTTTTGATTTCATGTTGCCTTAAATGGACTAGAGCGACTATAATGAGCTATATTAATTCGAGGAAGAGTTGTTTGTAATTTTTTTTAATTACTTTTCGGTGGCTTTTTGTGTTTGAGGGCGGGGCAAGGAGACTCTGTTCAGCCAATCAAGATCACAGGCTGGCATTATGCTAATTAGTTTCAAACACTCTGTCGTCTGAGTCATGTGATTAAACCAGCGTAACACAACGCCTTATTTCTTCCCTACTGAATAGAAATCGTTCGACGCCCATCCCCGTAAGGAGAGTCAGGTGAGGCAGCTGGCGTGGGACGGGGACGGCATCTGGGTGTCTATACGCCTGGACTCGACGCTCCGGCTGTTCCACGCACACACACACCAGCATCTGCAGGACGTCGACATCGAGCCCTACGTCAGCAAGATGCTGGGTGAGACATTAACGAGATCAAATGATCTCATCTTTACTCCCAAACCCATACGACTAACGAAGATATCTTTGTCTTTTTCAGTTGTTTTCATGATTTTACTTGTTAATTCAATTCACATATGCATGTATAGCATTACAGAAAATGCATGAATCCAAATTACAATGATCGGTTAATGCCAGCTGCATACAGTTTGGCACAGGTGTGTGTGTTTTTATTGGAATTTCACCCCTATTTCCTTTAATATATCTATTTTGCATTAGTAACACAGAATAGTTCCACTCAGGAGCTTAAGGACAAAAACAAACAGCAATATTGAATCCCAGGGCCGTTTAACTACAAGGTCAAGTTTATTTATATAGCACATTTACAAGCAGTCACTACTGCCCCAAAGTGCTGTACAGATACAGAAAACAACGTAAAACAGCATACAATAAAGCATAATATATAACCAAAGACTTAAGTTTGGTCTCATTTTAAAGAAGACACTAGGCAGATTATTAATGAAGTACAAAAAAAAGTTTAAAAAGTGAAACCAAAAAATGGTGTACAAAACAATGCAGTATTCGTTAATAGGCTTTCATTTTGTTGGCAAGCCTTAAAAATGTACATTTTTACCAATATTTTACCAGATGGTGCCATTTTCTCAGGTTTGGCCTATAAGGAGAATTAATGATGTAGCTGTAATTGCGTGCGTGTGTTGGTATGGACGTCAGAGTGTGGTTTGTATGAGTGTAATAAAAAATCGTGTGTGCAATATTTGAGAGAGAAAAACTAAAATCCAACCGCTGTGTGACTAGTGGAGTTTTACTGACATCTAATGGGGAAAATCAGTTACTGCGCCCAATAAAATCTCACTGAAAGCTCATTTTTGAGATATCAACTTCAAATTTGGAACGCAACTTGTTTTAAATTTATTGATTTTTATTTTCACGCACTTTTTGTGTTCAACATGTTTCATAAAATATATTTCTTATATAAAATAATGTTCATAAACTTACACCATTTTTTTGTTTTCACTTTTTAAACTTTTTTTTTTGTACTTCATTAATAATCTGCCTAGTGTCTTCTTTAAAATGAGACCAAACTTAAGTCTCAAGCTTCACATTATTATTTTTGACACAGACATTTTTGTCCATTATGGATGGACCCATGTGTAACTTTTTTTTTAATTAACGCACAAAGGTTAATATATTCGGCTAAATCTCTGATGCTTCAAAACATGGGTTTGGAAAGAGATGAGGGTGAGGAATAGATAGTTCACCCAAAAATGTCGTTTAATGCCGTTGAAATGACTGCCGTAATGTGTGTCGCAGGCACCGGCAAACTGGGCTTCTCTTTCGTGAGGATCACGGCGCTGACGGTTTCATGCAACCGCCTGTGGGTCGGTACCGGAAACGGCGTCATCATCTCCATCCCTCTATCAGAGAGTGAGTGCGTCAGCTGATCATGTCATCACTGTAACGTACAGTCAGACTCCTTCAACATTTCTCACATTATCAGTTTATAAACATGAGCAGAACTCAGTTCTCAGATCAGTGGATATGTGACTGGTTTTGTCCGTCCTTCTGTTGGACTCTCACACATGAATTATGTTGAATATCTGTTAAATTACACAATTAGATAATACCAGTTTAGCTCAACCAGTGACCAAGCAACGCTTCATGTTGTTCAGTGTGTGTGTAAAAAGAGCAGTAGCAATTACAGAAAAGCTCTCCTCACTAACATAAATTTACTATTTTTGTTTTGACTGTACATGTCAACTTATTCTACTAACCCGAAAGCTATCGGTCTACTAATACCCTGAGAGTTAGTTGTGTTTTAGTAACTCAGGGGCCAAAAGTTTAACATTGTTTTTTATTCCTATAACAGGAAGTAAAGACACATCAGCGTCGTCGAATCGTCCCGGCGGTGCGATCCGAGTCTACGGAGACGAGAGCAGTGATAAGGTCACGGCGGGCACGTTTGTGCCCTTCTGCTCGATGGCACACGCACAGCTGTGTTTCCACGGGCACAGAGACGCCGTCAAGTTCTTCACCGCAGTCCCAGGTGCAGTAATCCACCACGCTAACACTTTACAATAAGGCTCATTAGCTAAAGGTGCAGTGTGTAAGTTTTAGTGGCATCTAGTGGTGAGGTTGTGAATCGCACCCAACAGAAGTTACGGTGGCCGACAGGAAGTGATGTCGTCGTCTGAGACAGCGTCAGTTAAGCAATGTGGTTTCTTTTCAAAGATACTTTTACTTAATAATTCAGTGAAACGATGTCATTGCGAATATCATTGTGACTTGTTCTTCATTGTGTGAGTGTTTTATTCACTGACTTTAGCAGCCTCGAAATGCGTTTGTCCATTCAGGGCCACCGTAAAAACATGTGGATGTAAGCGTACCCACAGTGTGTGTAGAGAGAAACTCTCTTTCTAAGCTAATAAACACGTAACGGTTCATTATATAAGGTCATTATACACCACTGAACATAGTTATGCGTATGATATTGCATTTCTGTCAACAGATCCTCGTAAATATTACACAATTCAGCTTTAACCTTAGTTAATGCATTAACTAACATGAAATAACCATGAGCAATACATTTGTTGCAGACTTTGTTAACGAGCGGGGCTCATTTGCATATTCATAGAACTGTGCATACTAAATGAAGCAAAGGTGTCGAGTTACATTCAAGATATTTTAAGGCATGAAGAATATTTTTAAAGAGAAAAAACTTTTAAATATGACATTTTGTTAATTAAATATGAGTGTTAAGGGATAAAATGATTGACTACAGGGAGACTTCAGAGCAATAATCTCATAGTGTTATATATATATATATATATATAAATATGTTGTGTAAGCATCTATGCCAACTCAGATATGCATTAAATAGTCTATGTAGAAGCATCTTCTGTGCCGAAGATGGATTTCATCTGATCGGTAAAAGCACTATAGTGTAATTCTTATTTTTAATTAACGGATTACATCTTAGAATATGACATCGAAAAAGAAATTGAGAATCGAACCGAAATGAAAGAAAACAGAGTAGTTTTACTATATCGAATCTAAATTTGATTCGAAATCGAGAGTCATGACTCCTAGAATCGAATCACGTGACTCCAGGAATGCCCACGCCGAGTAAAGTGATGTTTCTGCGGTTTTGCAGGTCAGGTGGTGTCGTCCACAGGCTCGGGTGTCGAGGCGAACGCTGACGAGTCTCCCACGCCAGATCTGATGAGATCTGTGCTGGTCATGAGCGGAGGAGAGGGGTACATCGACTTCAGGATGGGTGAGCGCATCCATTCACCGTCCATTTCCATTCACAAGCTTGTGATTTGATTCAGTTCCACCGATTTGGACATAAACAGGGTTTGAAATGAACTTTTTCCCTTACCGTTCAATTTGGCTGCTTAATTTGTAAGTTAATGGCAATTCAGTACTTCTACAAGCAAAAAAGAAGAAATAATGAACCAGATTAACTACGTTAAAATAAAAAAAATAGAATATGGTGCAAAAGTTCATTTATTTCAGTAACTTAAAAGCTGAAACTAATATATTATATAGACTCACTACATGCAAAGTGAGATATTTCAAGCCTTTATTTGTTATAATGTTGATGATTATGGATTATAGCTCATGAAAACCTTTTCACAATATTCTGATTTTGACTTTCCTAAACTATAATCCATCACAATTATAACAAATAAAGGCTTGAAATATCTCACTTTGCATGTAATGAGTCTATATAATATATTAGTTTCACCTTTTAAGTTGCTGTATATCGTGTCACAATATATCGCAATACAAAAATGCAACAATATGTATCGTATAGTTCAATAAAAATAAAATTAACTACTGTACAGGTAAAACTGGAGAAACTAGAAAATCGTGCAAAATATTCATTTATTTCAGTAATTCAACTTAAAAGGTGAAACTAATATATTATATAGACTCATTACATGCAAAGTGAGATATTTCAAGCCTTTATTTGTTATAATTGTGATGAATATGGATTACAGATATGAAAACCTTTTCACAATATTCTAATTTTGAATTTGGGGTTTTCATGTAAGCCATAATCATCACAATTATAACAAATAAAGTCTTGAAATATCTCACTTTGCATGTATTGAGTCTATATAATATATTAGTTTCACCTTTTAAGTTGAATTACTGACATAAATGAACGATATTCACATTTTTCGAATTTGAAGCTCCGCCCCCTGTGCCAGCAGCTCATTTGCATTTAAAGGGACACACACAAAAGCGGCGTGTTTTTGCTCACACTCAAAAAGGGATACATTTAACATGTTATATAAGAGTATCTGTGGGGTATTATGAGCTAAAACTTCACACACACACTTATTTTACATCGTGTGAAGAATTAAAATCAGAGAAACTTCTATTTTCAACCCCAGCCCTACTGATGATATTACAGGAAATGAAAGCCTGATCACTCACACTTTTCCTCTCTCTGTATCTTTCAAACCGTAGGGGATGAAGGAGACTCAG
Source organism: Pimephales promelas (assembly GCF_988280905.1). Lineage (NCBI taxonomy): Eukaryota > Metazoa > Chordata > Actinopteri > Cypriniformes > Leuciscidae > Pimephales > Pimephales promelas. Next base: position 1,386,805 of record NC_142785.1, on the reverse strand, counting down.
AAAACCTGGATGAACCCACACTGAAACTACAGCCCTTCCTGGCCAAAGCTGAGCGCAGTCACCTGATCGTGTGGCAGGTCATGGCCAATGAGGAGTGACGTCACCTGATCATGTGACGGGTCACGGCCAATGAGGAGTAAACCTTTCTCACTCAGTTCAGCTTTATTTAAGATGTTAAGCATTGGCTTGTAGTATTTCTCTCATGCAAATCTGTGTGTGTTCTGGGGCGAAATCACAACAGACCACAATGCACTGCATCTTGAGGTTTCGTGTCGGGTGTAAACGGCTTTGTTTGTGGGAAGAAGAGGTTTCACAGATCGAAAGCACTATGAGCGCTAAAGCAATATCCTCATATGAATGTCACCAAAGGACACAGAAAAGTAGATTTTATAGTCTCACTGCGATCATGTCGGAAACTTTACGTTGTGCTCGTCCGCTGTCTTTTTTAACACTAGAGCAGTTTTTGCAGGAAAGCAACGTGTAGATAAACGAGCAGAGACAAAAGCATATTTTTATGAGACTTTTGTACGCGTCTTTTAGACTGTAATCTGCCGTTCTGCTGGGTCCGCTCGCAAACTGGCCATCGCAGTATTTATTTCTACGAACGAGCATTTGCTGTTCAGAATGTAACTCTGTACATTGAATATAAATATATAAAATTACAAATATGTATATGAAACGTAGACTGCTTGATTTTATTCTTTTTTAAACATGATTGATCGAGTGTGGATGGATGGCTTATAGAAATGTACCTGCAATGATCTATGCACTATTTTTTAAGGACCACAGGGGTGTGTGTGTGTGTGTGTTTAGATGAGTGTGTTTGTGCAAAAGGTAGAGTGAACCGTCCCATGATGACATCAGCGTCCCATAAATATGTCCATCCTTCTCATCTTTGCCTTAAATCTATTAAACTGACATTCATTTTTGGGGAACTTGCTGTGTTATTATTATTATTATTATTATTATTATTATTATGTGCAATTGACAGGATGATTTATAGATGCACATAAAATGTCCTTTACTGAGAAGAATCCATAAAGGAAAGCAAACATGGTTTGTTTATTGCATCTAATGGCCCATAATGCACTGCACAACATGCAAAAAGAAAAAAATGAGTATTTGGACACTTAATGTCTGGATTTCATTGCATTAGAAATGAAAAAAGGTTCTAGAAAGAAGTCTAGCGTTCTTGACTCAATTTTAAAGAGCCATTTGTGCTAAAAAGGTTCTTTGTAAAAGTTCATTGTTTGTAATTTCGGTCAATGAGTTTTGGATGAATCCGTTGAGTGAACGATTCAAATGTTTCGTTCGCACTTGCATGACGACGAACAGAACGAATCAAATGTGGCTCAGAAAAGTGAAATTAGTTCAGAAAAGGCATCGCACGATGCAGACATTACCCGATTACATTCCACCGCACATTAAAACATTTTCTATTACAGTTTTTTTTTAAATATTGTTTAAATATGCAAAAATATGCACTATCTAATTAAAAAAACACTGGATATAGACATGTTCATAATTCTTGGTTGATTTTGTGGACAAATTAGAGTTACAGGTTCTCTTTTAACACTGAAAATCCTGTTTTTTATGAATTAATAAATCAGGCGAATAACCCTTCAGAATATGTAGATATGAATAAAACAGAAGCTGCCGAAACCGGAGGTTTCCGACTCAAACTCGTTATATTGAGATCTACAAACGCAAATAGGCAAAGTGTAATAAAACACACACACTTGATGTTTTGATGTTTTCTTTCACTAGTCTGAAAGCAAAGTAGACCTCAAAACTGAGCTGTGCTTGAAAAACAAACACTGATCTGCATACGGTGTCCGATATATATTCTACAATAGTCAACACTTGAATTTTGAACGAAACCTATTTGTTCTTGTCTTAGGACGTCTTTGATGACGTTTTTTGATCCACTTTAAATGTGGACTACTGTAGTTCCTCTGATGTGAGCTACTTGATGAACTGAATGTCTGGAGTCTGTGGGTGTGTGTGTGTGTTTGATTCTCGCCACAGGAGGGCAGCAGAGAGGCGCTCAATTACTGCCTTTCAAATGACATTCAGTGAGGAAGAGCTGCTCCTCCCCCTTCTGTGATTGGCTGATGGCTGAGAACAAACAGTATGTACACACACACACACACACTATTGAACTTCTGAATCAGCACTCAGGCATTCAGTGACAGTGAGGGAAGCTCTGAACTCAACTGATCTAGTACTTATGGGGCGTTCATGATAATCAGCGAATGTTTTCTTAAAGACTGATCTACCCTCTCACAGTCTCATTTGAATCAGGAGACTGATTGCCTTTGGTCAAACTAGTTTTTAAAGGAGTAGTTCACTTTTAAAACCACTTTTGCTGATAATTGACTCGCCCCCATGTCATCCAAGATGTCCACGTCTTTCTGTCTTCAGTCGAAAAGAAATTAAGGTTTTAGATGAAAACATTCCAGCGTTTTCTCCATATAATGGACTTCAATGGGGACCAAACGGTTCAAGGTCCAAATGAGAGTTTCAGAGCAAACTACAAACTGTTCAAAGGGCTTTAAACGATTCCAGACGATGCGATCAAGCGAAACGATCACTAATTTAATAAATGAATAACAAAGTTTAAGTTTTATAAGCTCAAATGCTCGCCTCGCTCTGTTCTGTGACGCGCCTGTTCGAACTCGTTCATCAAAATGAACGAATCTTTTCCAGAGTCAACTCGTTCATTACGTTCGATGTGTGTGTTTTTGGGCTATTGACTCATCTCACTCCTGACTCGGTCTCCTTCAGCTGTCAAAACACAAATCAAACTCCCACAGTCCCACAGCGTGGATAGTGACCGCACTTCTGTTGCTAACTTCCAACATCTGGGAATCTCTACATCCACTTGTTAAAGGGGTCATACAATGTACATACACTTGTACTGATATGTGTGTGTTGGCAGTTCCTGTACACAACCATCATCTAATGAAACAAATCCACCCCAGTGTTTGTGTTTTAATCTCGCGCCTCAAATTGAGCCGTTCGATTTTGTGACGTCACACGGCCCCTCCCACGATTGTTGATTGACAGCAGCGTTTCAACACAGACCCGCCCTGACCTGAGCGCGCCGTCATCATAGTCCGCCATTGTTGAGCAGAATGGCGTCTAAGCGATTGTGGGTGTAATAACGAACACAGTCATTCTGATGCTCCTAAATCCGAACCGCTGAAGACGCAGTGGCTGAGTTTAGTTTTCGACGGGAATATTCCCCACGATCAATGTCAATGTGTTAATGTTTGCGCGAATCATTTTCTCCTTATAAACGAGGGTCAGTATAAAGCTGGTTTTGCTGTGAAGTTGCTCCTGAAAAAAGAATCGGTACCAACTCTTGGTGTCCCCGCTGCACCTCCAGAAGAAGTGTGTAGTTTTATTAACCTTTATAGTAATCTTTGCAGATCGCTCGCTTGCACGCTTCCCGACGAATCCGGCTGAAGTTTTCACTCATTACGGCATGTTTTCTATGTACGACATGTCTCAATTTAATTCATAATGCCAACGCGTTATGCGTAACTGAGTACGTGGTAAACACATAGCGTTCGCACATCTCACTAAGTTACTCCCCCCTGCCAGTAACGTTACATACAAAGATAGATCAAAGTGACATTACGTTAACCAACCGTTCACAAACGTCTTGTCGAACTTCTTCGCGGCCACCATCTTGTTCCGGTGCGACTCCGGTTCGAACTGATACGGTTGCACAGATGTGTCCTCAGAGACTCCCGCTGCCATTCTCTCTCCAAAACACACCCTCAACTGTTGTCAAGGCAACACTCCAGAGGGGCGGAGTCAGCTAAGCTCATTATCATTTAAAGGCACACGCACTGAAATCGGAGCTGTGTTTGACCTGGTAAAATTAGTGTTTTCTTACAATACGAATGAGAATTTTTAATAAAAGTATATTAAAAACTTTTCATTTAGACCCTAAAGAATCAAATTGTATGAAAATGGCATTATATGACCCCTTTACGGCTGATGGGTGATCCTTAGATCATTTCTAGTGCGCTCTTATAGGTTTGGCCGGTGACTATGTGTGTGTGAGTGAGCACATGATTATTGACATCAGATCGAGGAGGATCTCTGACGGGTCACACACACTATATATCCAGTTTCCAGAATCCACATTTAGAAGTCGCTGGCTCAGAGCCAAGATGGAGGCTTCCACTAATCCCACATATCAGCACTCACACATGATGAACACACACTAATGCAGATTTCATACACAGTATCCATAAACACCCAACAGGAGGTGAACTTTATAAAGTATGGACGTCAGAAGGCCGAAATGCACGTTTGTTTTGATCCGTTCCCAAGCCGCTCGACTATTCCTTTTAACTCTAATGAAAATAAAGTCAAAGTCTGTTATTATGTCAGGTAAGTGTATTATTACAATTCCACTAGATAATCAATGCAAACCATTAAATGTTTCAAAGATCAAAGAAGAACCTGACAAGGCTACGCGAGGCTGGGGGTAAAACTCCCAACCTCACGGACTGACATCATTCTTTGTGCAAGAAATTTCTATATTCTTAAAAACCCTTATTACCTTTTCTTTTATTACTTTGGGAATGAGACATTATTACCAGTCACCCTGAGACCTCCAAAATGATTTCAAACACTCCTAAAAGATTATCACATTCACATTAAAAAACATATTCTTATGAGTTTTCAGTGTCATTGACTGTATTAATAAATTACTCTGTAAATTAATCATTATGTTTTGATGTTTGAAAGTCTAGGTTTTGACATAAATTCGGATATCAATGTACCCCTCTGGAAGGGTCTAGAGCCTCCATTTTTGCACTCAGGTTTAAATCTCATGACCCTCTATCAGAATCCAGAGTTTTGGGAAGATTGGAGAAACTTCATTTTTTGCCCAAAAAAAAAAAAAAAACGTAAGGGGTACCACTGTCGTTTTTTTTTTTGGGTCGAATTTTTGAGTTTCGATATCTCAGCTCTGGAAGGGGCTAGAGCCTCCATTATTGCACTCAGGTCTAAGTCTCATGGCCCTCTATCAGAATCCAGAGTTTTGGGAAGATTGGGGAAACTTAATTTTTCGCCCAAAAAAAAAACGTAAGGGGTACCACTGTCGTTTATTTTTCAGGCCGAATTTTTGAGTTTCGATATCTCAGCTCTGGAAGGGGCTAGAGCCTCCATTTTTGCACTCAGGTCTAAGTCTCATGGCCCTCTATCAGAATCCAGAGTTTTGAGAAGATTGGAGAAACTTTATTTTTCGCCCGAAAAAAAAAACGTAAGGGGTACCACTGTCTTTTTTTTTCGGGCCGAATTTTTGAGTTTCGATATCTCAGCTCTGGAAGGGGCTAGAGCCTCCATTTTTGCACTCAGGTCTAAGTGTCATGGCCCTCTATCAGAATCCAGAGTTTTGGGAAGATTGGAGAAACTTAATTTTTCGCCCGAAAAAAAAAAACGTAAGGGGTACCACTGTCGTTTTTTTTCGGGCCGAATTTTTGATTTTCGATATCTCAGCTCTGGAAGGGGCTAGAGCCTCCATTTTTGCACTCAGGTCTAAGTCTCTTGGCCCTCTATCAGAATCCAGAGATTTGGGAAGATTGGACAAACTTAATTTTTCGCCCAAAAAAAAAAAACGTAAGGGGTACCACTGTCGTTTTTTTTCGGGCCGAATTTTTGAGTTTCGATATCTCAGCTCTGGAAGGGGCTAGAGCCTCCATTTTTGCACTCAGGTCTAAGTCTCATGGCCCTCTATCAGAATAAAGAGTTTTGAGAAGATTGGAGAAACTTTATTTTTCGCCCGAAAAAAAAAACGTAAGGGGTGCCACTGTCGTTTTTTTTTTCAGGGCCGAATTTTTGAGTTTCGATATCTCAGCTCTGGAAGGGGCTAGAGCCTCCATTTTTGCACTCAGGTCTAAGTCTCATGGCCCTCTATCAGAATGCAGAGTTTTGAGAAGATTGGAGAAACTTTATTTTTCGCCCGAAAAAAAAAACGTAAGGGGTACCACTGTCGTTTTTTTTTTTCGGGCCGAATTTTTGAGTTTCGATATCTCAGCTCTGGAAGGGGCTAGAGCCTCCATTTTTGCACTCAGGTCTAAGTCTCATGGCCCTCTATCAGAATCCAGAGTTTTGGGAAGATTGGAGAAACTTAATTTTTCGCCCGAAAAAAAAAAACGTAAGGGATACCACTGTCGTTTTTTTTTGGGGTCTAATTTTTGAGTTTAAATATCTCAGCTCTGGAAGGGGCTAGAGCCTCCATTTTTGCACTCAGGTCTAAGTCTCATGGCCCTCTATCAGAATCCAGAGTTTTGGGAAGATTGGGGAAACTTAATTTTTCGCCCAAAAAAAAAAACGTAAGGGGTAACACTGTCGTTTTTTTTTCTGGTCGAAATTTTGAGTTTCCATGTCTTAGCTCTGGAAGGGTCTAAAGCCTCCATTTTGCACTCAGGTCTAAGTCTCATGGCCCTCTATCAGAATCCAGAGTTTTGGGAAGATTGGAGAAACTTAATTTTTCACCCGAAAAAAAAAAAACGTAAGGGGTACCACTGTCGTTTTTTTTCGGGCCGAATTTTTGAGTTTCGATATCTCAGCTCTGGAAGGGGCTAGAGCCTCCATTTTTGCACTCAGGTCTAAGTCTCTTGGCCCTCTATCAGAATCCAGAGATTTGGGAAGATTGGAGAAACGTAATTTTTCGCCCGAAAAAAAAAAACGTAAGGGGTACCACTGTCGTTTATTTTTCAGGCCGAATTTTTGAGTTTCGATATCTCAGCTCTGGAAGGGGCTAGAGACTCCATTTTTGCACTCAGGTCTAAGTCTCATGGCCCTCTATCAGAATGCAGAGTTTTGAGAATATTGGAGAAAATTTATTTTTCGCCCGAAAAAAAAAACGTAAGGGGTACCACTGTCGTTTTTTTTTTCGGGCCGAATTTTTGAGTTTCGATATCTCAGCTCTGGAAGGGGCTAGAGCCTCCATTTTTGCACTCAGGTCTAAGTCTCTTGGCCCTCTATCAGAATCCAGAGTTTTGGGAAAATTGGAGAAACTTAATTTTTCGCCCGAAAAAAAAAAAACGTAAGGAGTACCACTGTCGTTTTTTTTTTCGGGCCGCATTTTTGAGTTTCGATCTCAGCTCTGGAAGGGGCTAGAGCCTCCATTTTTGCACTCAGGTCTAAGTCTCATGGCCCTCTATCAGAATCCAGAGTTTTGGGAAGATTGGAGAAACTTAATTTTTCACCTGAAAAAAAAAACGTAAGGGGTACCACTGTCGTTTTTTTTTTCGGGCCGAATTTTTGATTTTCGATATCTCAGCTCTGGAAGGGGCTAGAGCCTCCATTTTTGCACTCAGGTCTAAGTCTCATGGCCCTCTATCAGAATCCAGAGTTTTGGGAAGATTGGAGAAACTTACTTTTTCGCCGAAAAAAAAAAACGTAAGGGGTACCACTGTCGTTTTTTTTTTCGGGCCGAATTTTTGAGTTTCGATATCTCAGCTCTGGAAGGGGCTAGAGCCTCCATTTTTGCATTCAGGTCTAAGTCTCATGGCACTCTATCAGAATCCAGAGTTTTGGGAAGATTGGAGAAATTTAATTTTTCGCCCGAAAAAAAAAACGTAAGGGGTACCACTGTCGTTTTTTTTTTCGGGCCGAATTTTTGAGTTTCGATATCTCAGCTCTGGAAGGGGCTAGAGCCTCCATTTTTGCACTCAGGTCTAAGTCTCATGGCCCTCTATCAGAATCCAGAGTTTTGGGAAGATTGGAGAAATTTAATTTTTCGCCCGAAAAAAAAAACGTAAGGGGTACCACTGTCGTTTTTTTTTCGGGCCGAATTTTTGAGTTTCGATATCTCAGCTCTGGAAGGGGCTAGAGCCTCCATTTTTGCACTCAGGTCTAAGTCTCATGGCCCTCTATCAGAATCCAGAGTTTTGGGAAGATTGGAGAAACTTACTTTTTCGCCGAAAAAAAAAAACGTAAGGGGTACCACTGTCGTTTTTTTTTTCGGGCCGAATTTTTGAGTTTCGATATCTCAGCTCTGGAAGGGGCTAGAGCCTCCATTTTTGCATTCAGGTCTAAGTCTCATGGCACTCTATCAGAATCCAGAGTTTTGGGAAGATTGGAGAAATTTAATTTTTCGCCCGAAAAAAAAAACGTAAGGGGTACCACTGTCGTTTTTTTTTTCGGGCCGAATTTTTGAGTTTCGATATCTCAGCTCTGGAAGGGGCTAGAGCCTCCATTTTTGCACTCAGGTCTAAGTCTCATGGCCCTCTATCAGAATCCAGAGTTTTGGGAAGATTGGAGAAATTTAATTTTTCGCCCGAAAAAAAAAACGTAAGGGGTACCACTGTCGTTTTTTTTTCGGGCCGAATTTTTGAGTTTCGATATCTCAGCTCTGGAAGGGGCTAGAGCCTCCATTTTTGCACTCAGGTCTAAGTCTCATGGCCCTCTATCAGAATCCAGAGTTTTGGGAAGATTGGAGAAACTTAATTTTTCGCCCAAAAAAAAAAAAACGTAAGGGGTACCACTGTCGTTTTTTTTTTCGGGCCGAATTTTTGAGTTTCGATATCTCAGCTCTGGAAGGGGCTAGAGCCTCCATTTTTGCACTCAGGTCTAAGTCTCATGGCCCTCTATCAGAATCTAGAGTTTTGAGAAGATTAAGGAAACTTAATTTTTCACCCCCCCCCCAAAAAAAAAAAAACGTAAGGGGTACCAATGTCGTTTTTTTTTTGGGTCGAATTTTTGAGTTTCGATATCTCAGCTCTGGAAGGGTCTAGAGCCTCCATTTTTGCACTCAGGTCTAAGTCTCATGGCCCTCTATCAGAATCCAGAGTTTTGGGAAGATTGGAGAAACTTAATTTTTCGCCCGAAAAAAAAACGTAAGGGGTACCACTGTCGTTTTTTTTTTCGGGCCGAATTTTTGAGTTTTGATATCTCAGCTCTGGAAGGGGCTAGAGCCTCCATTTTTGCACTCAGGTCTAAGTCTCATGGCCCTCTATCAGAATCTAGAGTTTTGGGAAGATTGGAGAAACTTATTTTTTCGCCCGAAAAAAAAAACGTAAGGGGTACCACTGTCGTTTATTTTTCAGGCCGAATTTTTGAGTTTCGATATCTCAGCTCTGGAAGGGGCTAGAGCCTCCATTTTTGCACTCAGGTCTAAGTCTCATGGCCCTCTATCAGAATCCAGAGTTTTGAGAAGATTGGAGAAACTTAATTTTTCGCCCGAAAAAAAAAAACGTAAGGGGTACCACTGTCGTTTTTTTTTTTCGGGCCGAATTTTTGAGTTTCGATATCTCAGCTCTGGAAGGGGCTAGAGCCTCCATTTCTGCACTCAGGTCTAAGTCTCATGGCCCTCTATCAGAATCCAGAGTTTTGAGAAGATTGGAGAAACTTAATTTTTCGCCCGAAAAAAAAAAAACGTAAGGGGTACCACTGTCGTTTTTTTTTCGGGCCGAATTTTTGAGTTTCGATATCTCAGCTCTGGAAGGGGCTAGAGCCTCCATTTTTGCACTCAGGTCTAAGTCTCATGGTCCTCTATCAGAATCCAGAGTTTTGGGAAGATTGGAGAAACTTAATTTTTCGCCCGAAAAAAAAAAACGTAAGGGGTACCACTGTCGTTTTTTTTTTCGGGCCGAATTTTTGAGTTTCGATATCTCAGCTCTGGAAGGGGCTAGAGCCTCCATTTTTGCACTCAGGTCTAAGTCTCATGGCCCTCTATCAGAATCCAGAGTTTTGAGAAGATTGGACAAACTTAATTTTTCGCCCAAAAAAAAAAAACGTAAGGGGTACCACTGTCGTTTTTTTTCGGGCCGAATTTTTGAGTTTCGATATCTCAGCTCTGGAAGGGGCTAGAGCCTCCATTTTTGCACTCAGGTCTAAGTCTCATGGCCCTCTATCAGAATAAAGAGTTTTGAGAAGATTGGAGAAACTTTATTTTTCGCCCGAAAAAAAAAACGTAAGGGGTGCCACTGTCGTTTTTTTTTTCAGGGCCGAATTTTTGAGTTTCGATATCTCAGCTCTGGAAGGGGCTAGAGCCTCCATTTTTGCACTCAGGTCTAAGTCTCATGGCCCTCTATCAGAATGCAGAGTTTTGAGAAGATTGGAGAAACTTTATTTTTCGCCCGAAAAAAAAAACGTAAGGGGTACCACTGTCGTTTTTTTTTTTCGGGCCGAATTTTTGAGTTTCGATATCTCAGCTCTGGAAGGGGCTAGAGCCTCCATTTTTGCACTCAGGTCTAAGTCTCATGGCCCTCTATCAGAATCCAGAGTTTTGGGAAGATTGGAGAAACTTAATTTTTCGCCCGAAAAAAAAAAACGTAAGGGATACCACTGTCGTTTTTTTTTGGGGTCTAATTTTTGAGTTTAAATATCTCAGCTCTGGAAGGGGCTAGAGCCTCCATTTTTGCACTCAGGTCTAAGTCTCATGGCCCTCTATCAGAATCCAGAGTTTTGGGAAGATTGGGGAAACTTAATTTTTCGCCCAAAAAAAAAAACGTAAGGGGTAACACTGTCGTTTTTTTTTCTGGTCGAAATTTTGAGTTTCCATGTCTTAGCTCTGGAAGGGTCTAAAGCCTCCATTTTGCACTCAGGTCTAAGTCTCATGGCCCTCTATCAGAATCCAGAGTTTTGGGAAGATTGGAGAAACTTAATTTTTCACCCGAAAAAAAAAAAACGTAAGGGGTACCACTGTCGTTTTTTTTCGGGCCGAATTTTTGAGTTTCGATATCTCAGCTCTGGAAGGGGCTAGAGCCTCCATTTTTGCACTCAGGTCTAAGTCTCTTGGCCCTCTATCAGAATCCAGAGATTTGGGAAGATTGGAGAAACGTAATTTTTCGCCCGAAAAAAAAAAACGTAAGGGGTACCACTGTCGTTTATTTTTCAGGCCGAATTTTTGAGTTTCGATATCTCAGCTCTGGAAGGGGCTAGAGACTCCATTTTTGCACTCAGGTCTAAGTCTCATGGCCCTCTATCAGAATGCAGAGTTTTGAGAATATTGGAGAAAATTTATTTTTCGCCCGAAAAAAAAAACGTAAGGGGTACCACTGTCGTTTTTTTTTTCGGGCCGAATTTTTGAGTTTCGATATCTCAGCTCTGGAAGGGGCTAGAGCCTCCATTTTTGCACTCAGGTCTAAGTCTCTTGGCCCTCTATCAGAATCCAGAGTTTTGGGAAAATTGGAGAAACTTAATTTTTCGCCCGAAAAAAAAAAAACGTAAGGAGTACCACTGTCGTTTTTTTTTTCGGGCCGCATTTTTGAGTTTCGATCTCAGCTCTGGAAGGGGCTAGAGCCTCCATTTTTGCACTCAGGTCTACGTCTCATGGCCCTCTATCAGAATCCAGAGTTTTGGGAAGATTGGAGAAACTTAATTTTTCACCTGAAAAAAAAAACGTAAGGGGTACCACTGTCGTTTTTTTTTTCGGGCCGAATTTTTGATTTTCGATATCTCAGCTCTGGAAGGGGCTAGAGCCTCCATTTTTGCACTCAGGTCTAAGTCTCATGGCCCTCTATCAGAATCCAGAGTTTTGGGAAGATTGGAGAAACTTACTTTTTCGCCGAAAAAAAAAAACGTAAGGGGTACCACTGTCGTTTTTTTTTCGGGCCGAATTTTTGAGTTTCGATATCTCAGCTCTGGAAGGGGCTAGAGCCTCCATTTTTGCATTCAGGTCTAAGTCTCATGGCACTCTATCAGAATCCAGAGTTTTGGGAAGATTGGAGAAATTTAATTTTTCGCCCGAAAAAAAAAACGTAAGGGGTACCACTGTCGTTTTTTTTTTCGGGCCGAATTTTTGAGTTTCGATATCTCAGCTCTGGAAGGGGCTAGAGCCTCCATTTTTGCACTCAGGTCTAAGTCTCATGGCCCTCTATCAGAATCCAGAGTTTTGGGAAGATTGGAGAAATTTAATTTTTCGCCCGAAAAAAAAAACGTAAGGGGTACCACTGTCGTTTTTTTTTCGGGCCGAATTTTTGAGTTTCGATATCTCAGCTCTGGAAGGGGCTAGAGCCTCCATTTTTGCACTCAGGTCTAAGTCTCATGGCCCTCTATCAGAATCCAGAGTTTTGGGAAGATTGGAGAAACTTACTTTTTCGCCGAAAAAAAAAAACGTAAGGGGTACCACTGTCGTTTTTTTTTTCGGGCCGAATTTTTGAGTTTCGATATCTCAGCTCTGGAAGGGGCTAGAGCCTCCATTTTTGCATTCAGGTCTAAGTCTCATGGCACTCTATCAGAATCCAGAGTTTTGGGAAGATTGGAGAAATTTAATTTTTCGCCCGAAAAAAAAAACGTAAGGGGTACCACTGTCGTTTTTTTTTTCGGGCCGAATTTTTGAGTTTCGATATCTCAGCTCTGGAAGGGGCTAGAGCCTCCATTTTTGCACTCAGGTCTAAGTCTCATGGCCCTCTATCAGAATCCAGAGTTTTGGGAAGATTGGAGAAATTTAATTTTTCGCCCGAAAAAAAAAACGTAAGGGGTACCACTGTCGTTTTTTTTTCGGGCCGAATTTTTGAGTTTCGATATCTCAGCTCTGGAAGGGGCTAGAGCCTCCATTTTTGCACTCAGGTCTAAGTCTCATGGCCCTCTATCAGAATCCAGAGTTTTGGGAAGATTGGAGAAACTTAATTTTTCGCCCAAAAAAAAAAAAAACGTAAGGGGTACCACTGTCGTTTTTTTTTTCGGGCCGAATTTTTGAGTTTCGATATCTCAGCTCTGGAAGGGGCTAGAGCCTCCATTTTTGCACTCAGGTCTAAGTCTCATGGCCCTCTATCAGAATCTAGAGTTTTGAGAAGATTAAGGAAACTTAATTTTTCACCCCCCCCCCAAAAAAAAAAAAACGTAAGGGGTACCAATGTCGTTTTTTTTTTGGGTCGAATTTTTGAGTTTCGATATCTCAGCTCTGGAAGGGTCTAGAGCCTCCATTTTTGCACTCAGGTCTAAGTCTCATGGCCCTCTATCAGAATCCAGAGTTTTGGGAAGATTGGAGAAACTTAATTTTTCGCCCGAAAAAAAAAACGTAAGGGGTACCACTGTCGTTTTTTTTTTCGGGCCGAATTTTTGAGTTTTGATATCTCAGCTCTGGAAGGGGCTAGAGCCTCCATTTTTGCACTCAGGTCTAAGTCTCATGGCCCTCTATCAGAATCTAGAGTTTTGGGAAGATTGGAGAAACTTATTTTTTCGCCCGAAAAAAAAAACGTAAGGGGTACCACTGTCGTTTATTTTTCAGGCCGAATTTTTGAGTTTCGATATCTCAGCTCTGGAAGGGGCTAGAGCCTCCATTTTTGCACTCAGGTCTAAGTCTCATGGCCCTCTATCAGAATCCAGAGTTTTGAGAAGATTGGAGAAACTTAATTTTTCGCCCGAAAAAAAAAAACGTAAGGGGTACCACTGTCGTTTTTTTTTTTTCGGGCCGAATTTTTGAGTTTCGATATCTCAGCTCTGGAAGGGGCTAGAGCCTCCATTTCTGCACTCAGGTCTAAGTCTCATGGCCCTCTATCAGAATCCAGAGTTTTGAGAAGATTGGAGAAACTTAATTTTTCGCCCGAAAAAAAAAAAACGTAAGGGGTACCACTGTCGTTTTTTTTTCGGGCCGAATTTTTGAGTTTCGATATCTCAGCTCTGGAAGGGGCTAGAGCCTCCATTTTTGCACTCAGGTCTAAGTCTCATGGTCCTCTATCAGAATCCAGAGTTTTGGGAAGATTGGAGAAACTTAATTTTTCGCCCGAAAAAAAAAAACGTAAGGGGTACCACTGTCGTTTTTTTTTTCGGGCCGAATTTTTGAGTTTCGATATCTCAGCTCTGGAAGGGGCTAGAGCCTCCATTTTTGCACTCAGGTCTAAGTCTCATGGCCCTCTATCAGAATGCAGAGTTTTGAGAAGATTGGAGAAACTTTATTTTTCGCCCGAAAAAAAAAAACGTAAGGGGTACCACTGTCGTTTTTTTTTTCAGGGCCGAATTTTTGAGTTTCGATATCTCAGCTCTGGAAGGGGCTAGAGCCTCCATTTTTGCACTCAGGTCTAAGTCTCATGGCCCTCTATCAGAATCCAGAGTTTTGGGAAGATTGGAGAAACTTAATTTTTCGCCCGAAAAAAAAAAAACGTAAGGGGTACCACTGTCGTTTTTTTTTTCGGGCCGCATTTTTGAGTTTCGATATCTCAGCTCTGGAAGGGGCTAGAGCCTCCATTTTTGCACTCAGGTCTAAGTCTCATGGCCCTTTATCAGAATCCAGAGTTTTGGGAAGATTGGAGAAACTTAATTTTTCGCCCGAAAAAAAAAAACGTAAGGGGTACCACTGTCGTTTTTTTTTTTCGGGCCGAATTTTTGAGTTTCGATATCTCAGCTCTGGAAGGGGCTAGAGCCTCCATTTTTGCACTCAGGTCTAAGTCTCATGGCCCTCTATCAGAATCCAGAGTTTTGGGAAGATTGGAGAAACTTAATTTTTCGCCCGAAAAAAAAAAAACGTAAGGGATACCACTGTCGTTTTTTTTTTCGGGCCGAATTTTTGAGTTTCGATATCTCAGCTCTGGAAGGGGCTAGAGCCTCCATTTTTGCACTTAGGTCTAAGTCTCATGGCCCTCTATCAGAATCCAGAGTTTTGGGAAGATTGGAGAAACTTAATTTTTTCGCCCGAAAAAAAAAAACGTAAGGGGTACCACTGTCGTTTTTTTTTTTGGGCCGAATTTTTGAGTTTCGATATCTCAGCTCTGGAAGGGGCTAGAGCCTCCATTTTTGCACTCAGGTCTAAGTCTCATGGTCCTCTATCAGAATCCAGAGTTTTGGGAAGATTGGAGAAACTTAATTTTTCGCCCGAAAAAAAAAACGTAAGGGGTACCACTGTCGTTTTTTTTTTGGGCCGAATTTTTGAGTTTCGATATCTCAGCTCTGGAAGGGGCTAGAGCCTCCATTTTTGCACTCAGGTCTAAGTCTCATGGCCCTCTATCAGAATCCAGAGTTTTGGGAAGATTGGAGAAACTTAATTTTTCGCCCGAAAAAAAAAAACGTAAGGGGTACCACTGTCGTTTTTTTTTTTCGGGCCGAATTTTTGAGTTTCGATATCTCAGCTCTGGAAGGGGCTAGAGCCTCCATTTTTGCACTCAGGTCTAAGTCTCATGGCCCTCTATCAGAATCCAGAGTTTTGGGAAGATTGGAGAAACTTAATTTTTCGCCCGAAAAAAAAAACGTAAGGGGTACCACTGTCGTTTTTTTTTCGGGCCGAATTTTTGAGTTTCGATATCTCAGCTCTGGAAGGGGCTAGAGCCTTCATTTTTGCACTCAGGTCTAAGTCTCATGGCCCTCTATCAGAATCCAGAGTTTTGGGAAGATTGGAGAAACTTAATTTTTCGCCCGAAAAAAAAAAACGTAAGGGGTACCACTGTCGTTTTTTTTCGGGCCGAATTTTTGAGTTTCGATATCTCAGCTCTGGAAGGGGCTAGAGCCTCCATTTTTGCACTCAGGTCTAAGTCTCATGGCCCTCTATCAGAATCCAGAGTTTTGGGAAGATTAGAGAAACTTAATTTTTCGCCCCAAAAAAAAAAAACGTAAGGGGTACCACTGTCGTTTTTTTTTTCGGGCCGAATTTTTGAGTTTTGATATCTCAGCTCTGGAAGGGGCTAGAGCCTCCATTTTTGCACTCAGGTCTAAGTCTCATGGCCCTCTATCAGAATCCAGAGTTTTCAGAAGATTGGAGAAACTTAATTTTTCGCCCGAAAAAAAAAAAAACGTAAGGGGTACCACTGTCGTTTTTTTTTTTCGGGCCGAATTTTTGAGTTTCGATATCTCAGCTCTGGAAGGGGCTAGAGCCTCCATTTTTGCACTCAGGTCTAAGTCTCATGGCCCTCTATCAGAATCCAGAGTTTTGGGAAGATTGGAGAAACTTAATTTTTCGCCCAAAAAAAAAAACGTAAGGGGTACCACTGTCGTTTTTTTTTTCGGGCCGAATTTTTAAGTTTCGACATCTCAGCTCTGGAAGGGTCTAGAGCCTCCATTTTTGCACTCAGGTCTAAGTCTCATGGCCCTCTATCAGAATCCAGAGTTTTGAGAAGATTGGAGAAACTTAATTTTTCACCCGGAAAAAAAAAAACGTAAGGGGTACCACTGTCGTTTTTTTTTTCGGGCCGAATTTTTGAGTTTCGATATCTCAGCTCTGGAAGGGGCTAGAGCCTCCATTTTTGCACTTAGGTCTAAGTCTCATGGCCCTCTATCAGAATCCAGAGTTTTGGGAAGATTGGAGAAACTTAATTTTTTCGCCCGAAAAAAAAAAACGTAAGGGGTACCACTGTCGTTTTTTTTTTTGGGCCGAATTTTTGAGTTTCGATATCTCAGCTCTGGAAGGGGCTAGAGCCTCCATTTTTGCACTCAGGTCTAAGTCTCATGGTCCTCTATCAGAATCCAGAGTTTTGGGAAGATTGGAGAAACTTAATTTTTCGCCCGAAAAAAAAAACGTAAGGGGTACCACTGTCGTTTTTTTTTTGGGCCGAATTTTTGAGTTTCGATATCTCAGCTCTGGAAGGGGCTAGAGCCTCCATTTTTGCACTCAGGTCTAAGTCTCATGGCCCTCTATCAGAATCCAGAGTTTTGGGAAGATTGGAGAAACTTAATTTTTCGCCCGAAAAAAAAAAACGTAAGGGGTACCACTGTCGTTTTTTTTTTTCGGGCCGAATTTTTGAGTTTCGATATCTCAGCTCTGGAAGGGGCTAGAGCCTCCATTTTTGCACTCAGGTCTAAGTCTCATGGCCCTCTATCAGAATCCAGAGTTTTGGGAAGATTGGAGAAACTTAATTTTTCGCCCGAAAAAAAAAACGTAAGGGGTACCACTGTCGTTTTTTTTTCGGGCCGAATTTTTGAGTTTCGATATCTCAGCTCTGGAAGGGGCTAGAGCCTTCATTTTTGCACTCAGGTCTAAGTCTCATGGCCCTCTATCAGAATCCAGAGTTTTGGGAAGATTGGAGAAACTTAATTTTTCGCCCGAAAAAAAAAAACGTAAGGGGTACCACTGTCGTTTTTTTTCGGGCCGAATTTTTGAGTTTCGATATCTCAGCTCTGGAAGGGGCTAGAGCCTCCATTTTTGCACTCAGGTCTAAGTCTCATGGCCCTCTATCAGAATCCAGAGTTTTGGGAAGATTAGAGAAACTTAATTTTTCGCCCCAAAAAAAAAAAACGTAAGGGGTACCACTGTCGTTTTTTTTTTCGGGCCGAATTTTTGAGTTTTGATATCTCAGCTCTGGAAGGGGCTAGAGCCTCCATTTTTGCACTCAGGTCTAAGTCTCATGGCCCTCTATCAGAATCCAGAGTTTTCAGAAGATTGGAGAAACTTAATTTTTCGCCCGAAAAAAAAAAAAACGTAAGGGGTACCACTGTCGTTTTTTTTTTTCGGGCCGAATTTTTGAGTTTCGATATCTCAGCTCTGGAAGGGGCTAGAGCCTCCATTTTTGCACTCAGGTCTAAGTCTCATGGCCCTCTATCAGAATCCAGAGTTTTGGGAAGATTGGAGAAACTTAATTTTTCGCCCAAAAAAAAAAACGTAAGGGGTACCACTGTCGTTTTTTTTTTCGGGCCGAATTTTTAAGTTTCGACATCTCAGCTCTGGAAGGGTCTAGAGCCTCCATTTTTGCACTCAGGTCTAAGTCTCATGGCCCTCTATCAGAATCCAGAGTTTTGAGAAGATTGGAGAAACTTAATTTTTCACCCGGAAAAAAAAAAACGTAAGGGGTACCACTGTCGTTTTTTTTTTCGGGCCGAATTTTTGAGTTTCGATATCTCAGCTCTGGAAGGGGCTAGAGCCTCCATTTTTGCACTCAGGTCTAAGTCTCATGGCCCTCTATCAGAATCCAGAGTTTTGGGAAGATTGGAGAAACTTAATTTTTCACCCGGAAAAAAAAAACGTAAGGGGTACCACTGTCGGGTTTTTTTCGGGCCGCATTTTTGAGTTTCAATATCTCAGCTCTGGAAGGGGCTAGAGCCTCCATTTTTGCACTCAGGTCTAAGTCTCATGGCCCTCTATCAGAATCCAGAGTTTTGGGAAGATTGGAGAAACTTAATTTTTCACCCGGAAAAAAAAAAAACGTAAGGGGTACCACTGTCGGTTTTTTTTCGGGCCGCATTTTTGAGTTTCGATATCTCAGCTCTGGAAGGGGCTAGAGCCTCCATTTTTGCACTCAGGTCTAAGTCTCATGGCCCTCTATCAGAATCCAGAGTTTTGGGAAGATTGGAGAAACTTAATTTTTCGCCCGAAAAAAAAAAAACGTAAGCGATACCACTGTCGTTTTTTTTTTCGGGCCGAATTTTTGAGTTTCGATATCTCAGCTCTGGAAGGGGCTAGAGCCTCCATTTTTGCACTTAGGTCTAAGTCTCATGGCCCTCTATCAGAATCCAGAGTTTTGGGAAGATTGGAGAAACTTAATTTTTCGCCCGAAAAAAAAAAACGTAAGGGGTACCACTGTCGTTTTTTTTTTCGGGCCGAATTTTTGAGTTTCGATATCTCAGCTCTGGAAGGGGCTAGAGCCTCCATTTTTGCACTCAGGTCTAAGTCTCATGGTCCTCTATCAGAATCCAGAGTTTTGGGAAGATTGGAGAAACTTAATTTTTCGCCCGAAAAAAAAAACGTAAGGGGTACCACTGTCGTTTTTTTTTTGGGCCGAATTTTTGAGTTTCGATATCTCAGCTCTGGAAGGGGCTAGAGCCTCCATTTTTGCACTCAGGTCTAAGTCTCATGGCCCTCTATCAGAATCCAGAGTTTTGGGAAGATTGGAGAAACTTAATTTTTCGCCCGAAAAAAAAAAACGTAAGGGGTACCACTGTCGTTTTTTTTTTTCGGGCCGAATTTTTGAGTTTCGATATCTCAGCTCTGGAAGGGGCTAGAGCCTCCATTTTTGCACTCAGGTCTAAGTCTCATGGCCCTCTATCAGAATCCAGAGTTTTGGGAAGATTGGAGAAACTTAAATTTTCGCCCGAAAAAAAAAACGTAAGGGGTACCACTGTCGTTTTTTTTTCGGGCCGAATTTTTGAGTTTCGATATCTCAGCTCTGGAAGGGGCTAGAGCCTTCATTTTTGCACTCAGGTCTAAGTCTCATGGCCCTCTATCAGAATCCAGAGTTTTGGGAAGATTGGAGAAACTTAATTTTTCGCCCGAAAAAAAAAACGTAAGGGGTACCACTGTCGTTTTTTTTCGGGCCGAATTTTTGAGTTTCGATATCTCAGCTCTGGAAGGGGCTAGAGCCTCCATTTTTGCACTCAGGTCTAAGTCTCATGGCCCTCTATCAGAATCCAGAGTTTTGGGAAGATTAGAGAAACTTAATTTTTCGCCCCAAAAAAAAAAAACGTAAGGGGTACCACTGTCGTTTTTTTTTTTCGGGCCGAATTTTTGAGTTTTGATATCTCAGCTCTGGAAGGGGCTAGAGCCTCCATTTTTGCACTCAGGTCTAAGTCTCATGGCCCTCTATCAGAATCCAGAGTTTTCAGAAGATTGGAGAAACTTAATTTTTCGCCCGAAAAAAAAAAAACGTAAGGGGTACCACTGTCGTTTTTTTTTTTTCGGGCCGAATTTTTGAGTTTCGATATCTCAGCTCTGGAAGGGGCTAGAGCCTCCATTTTTGCACTCAGGTCTAAGTCTCATGGCCCTCTATCAGAATCCAGAGTTTTGGGAAGATTGGAGAAACTTAATTTTTCGCCCAAAAAAAAAAACGTAAGGGGTACCACTGTCGTTTTTTTTTTCGGGCCGAATTTTTAAGTTTCGACATCTCAGCTCTGGAAGGGTCTAGAGCCTCCATTTTTGCACTCAGGTCTAAGTGTCATGGCCCTCTATCAGAATCCAGAGTTTTGGGAAGATTGGAGAAACTTAATTTTTCGGCCGAAAAAAAAAAACGTAAGGGGTACCACTGTCGTTTTTTTTTTCGGGCCGAATTTTTGAGTTTCGATATCTCAGCTCTGGAAGGGGCTAGAGCCTCCATTTTTGCACTCAGGTCTAAGTCTCATGGCCCTCTATCAGAATGCAGAGTTTTGAGAAGATTGGAGAAACTTTATTTTTCGCCCGAAAAAAAAAAACGTAAGGGGTACCACTGTCGTTTTTTTTTTCAGGGCCGAATTTTTGAGTTTCGATATCTCAGCTCTGGAAGGGGCTAGAGCCTCCATTTTTGCACTCAGGTCTAAGTCTCATGGCCCTCTATCAGAATCCAGAGTTTTGGGAAGATTGGAGAAACTTAATTTTTCGCCCGAAAAAAAAAAACTTAAGGGGTACCACTGTCGTTTTTTTTTTCGGGCCGCATTTTTGAGTTTCGATATCTCAGCTCTGGAAGGGGCTAGAGCCTCCATTTTTGCACTCAGGTCTAAGTCTCATGGCCCTTTATCAGAATCCAGAGTTTTGGGAAGATTGGAGAAACTTAATTTTTCGCCCGAAAAAAAAAAACGTAAGGGGTACCACTGTCGTTTTTTTTTTTCGGGCCGAATTTTTGAGTTTCGATATCTCAGCTCTGGAAGGGGCTAGAGCCTCCATTTTTGCACTCAGGTCTAAGTCTCATGGCCCTCTATCAGAATCCAGAGTTTTGGGAAGATTGGAGAAACTTAATTTTTCGCCCGAAAAAAAAAAAACGTAAGGGATACCACTGTCGTTTTTTTTTTCGGGCCGAATTTTTGAGTTTCGATATCTCAGCTCTGGAAGGGGCTAGAGCCTCCATTTTTGCACTTAGGTCTAAGTCTCATGGCCCTCTATCAGAATCCAGAGTTTTGGGAAGATTGGAGAAACTTAATTTTTTCGCCCGAAAAAAAAAACGTAAGGGGTACCACTGTCGTTTTTTTTTTTTGGGCCGAATTTTTGAGTTTCGATATCTCAGCTCTGGAAGGGGCTAGAGCCTCCATTTTTGCACTCAGGTCTAAGTCTCATGGTCCTCTATCAGAATCCAGAGTTTTGGGAAGATTGGAGAAACTTAATTTTTCGCCCGAAAAAAAAAACGTAAGGGGTACCACTGTCGTTTTTTTTTTGGGCCGAATTTTTGAGTTTCGATATCTCAGCTCTGGAAGGGGCTAGAGCCTCCATTTTTGCACTCAGGTCTAAGTCTCATGGCCCTCTATCAGAATCCAGAGTTTTGGGAAGATTGGAGAAACTTAATTTTTCGCCCGAAAAAAAAAAACGTAAGGGGTACCACTGTCGTTTTTTTTTTTCGGGCCGAATTTTTGAGTTTCGATATCTCAGCTCTGGAAGGGGCTAGAGCCTCCATTTTTGCACTCAGGTCTAAGTCTCATGGCCCTCTATCAGAATCCAGAGTTTTGGGAAGATTGGAGAAACTTAATTTTTCGCCCGAAAAAAAAAACGTAAGGGGTACCACTGTCGTTTTTTTTTCGGGCCGAATTTTTGAGTTTCGATATCTCAGCTCTGGAAGGGGCTAGAGCCTTCATTTTTGCACTCAGGTCTAAGTCTCATGGCCCTCTATCAGAATCCAGAGTTTTGGGAAGATTGGAGAAACTTAATTTTTCGCCCGAAAAAAAAAAACGTAAGGGGTACCACTGTCGTTTTTTTTCGGGCCGAATTTTTGAGTTTCGATATCTCAGCTCTGGAAGGGGCTAGAGCCTCCATTTTTGCACTCAGGTCTAAGTCTCATGGCCCTCTATCAGAATCCAGAGTTTTGGGAAGATTAGAGAAACTTAATTTTTCGCCCCAAAAAAAAAAAACGTAAGGGGTACCACTGTCGTTTTTTTTTTCGGGCCGAATTTTTGAGTTTTGATATCTCAGCTCTGGAAGGGGCTAGAGCCTCCATTTTTGCACTCAGGTCTAAGTCTCATGGCCCTCTATCAGAATCCAGAGTTTTCAGAAGATTGGAGAAACTTAATTTTTCGCCCGAAAAAAAACAAAAACGTAAGGGGTACCACTGTCGTTTTTTTTTTTCGGGCCGAATTTTTGAGTTTCGATATCTCAGCTCTGGAAGGGGCTAGAGCCTCCATTTTTGCACTCAGGTCTAAGTCTCATGGCCCTCTATCAGAATGCAGAGTTTTGAGAAGATTGGAGAAACTTTATTTTTCGCCCGAAAAAAAAAAACGTAAGGGGTACCACTGTCGTTTTTTTTTTCAGGGCCGAATTTTTGAGTTTCGATATCTCAGCTCTGGAAGGGGCTAGAGCCTCCATTTTTGCACTCAGGTCTAAGTCTCATGGCCCTCTATCAGAATCCAGAGTTTTGGGAAGATTGGAGAAACTTAATTTTTCGCCCGAAAAAAAAAAACGTAAGGGGTACCACTGTCGTTTTTTTTTTCGGGCCGCATTTTTGAGTTTCGATATCTCAGCTCTGGAAGGGGCTAGAGCCTCCATTTTTGCACTCAGGTCTAAGTCTCATGGCCCTTTATCAGAATCCAGAGTTTTGGGAAGATTGGAGAAACTTAATTTTTCGCCCGAAAAAAAAAAAACGTAAGGGGTACCACTGTCGTTTTTTTTTTTCGGGCCGAATTTTTGAGTTTCGATATCTCAGCTCTGGAAGGGGCTAGAGCCTCCATTTTTGCACTCAGGTCTAAGTCTCATGGCCCTCTATCAGAATCCAGAGTTTTGGGAAGATTGGAGAAACTTAATTTTTCGCCCGAAAAAAAAAAAACGTAAGGGATACCACTGTCGTTTTTTTTTTCGGGCCGAATTTTTGAGTTTCGATATCTCAGCTCTGGAAGGGGCTAGAGCCTCCATTTTTGCACTTAGGTCTAAGTCTCATGGCCCTCTATCAGAATCCAGAGTTTTGGGAAGATTGGAGAAACTTAATTTTTTCGCCCGAAAAAAAAAAACGTAAGGGGTACCACTGTCGTTTTTTTTTTTGGGCCGAATTTTTGAGTTTCGATATCTCAGCTCTGGAAGGGGCTAGAGCCTCCATTTTTGCACTCAGGTCTAAGTCTCATGGTCCTCTATCAGAATCCAGAGTTTTGGGAAGATTGGAGAAACTTAATTTTTCGCCCGAAAAAAAAAACGTAAGGGGTACCACTGTCGTTTTTTTTTTGGGCCGAATTTTTGAGTTTCGATATCTCAGCTCTGGAAGGGGCTAGAGCCTCCATTTTTGCACTCAGGTCTAAGTCTCATGGCCCTCTATCAGAATCCAGAGTTTTGGGAAGATTGGAGAAACTTAATTTTTCGCCCGAAAAAAAAAAACGTAAGGGGTACCACTGTCGTTTTTTTTTTTCGGGCCGAATTTTTGAGTTTCGATATCTCAGCTCTGGAAGGGGCTAGAGCCTCCATTTTTGCACTCAGGTCTAAGTCTCATGGCCCTCTATCAGAATCCAGAGTTTTGGGAAGATTGGAGAAACTTAATTTTTCGCCCGAAAAAAAAAACGTAAGGGGTACCACTGTCGTTTTTTTTTCGGGCCGAATTTTTGAGTTTCGATATCTCAGCTCTGGAAGGGGCTAGAGCCTTCATTTTTGCACTCAGGTCTAAGTCTCATGGCCCTCTATCAGAATCCAGAGTTTTGGGAAGATTGGAGAAACTTAATTTTTCGCCCGAAAAAAAAAAACGTAAGGGGTACCACTGTCGTTTTTTTTCGGGCCGAATTTTTGAGTTTCGATATCTCAGCTCTGGAAGGGGCTAGAGCCTCCATTTTTGCACTCAGGTCTAAGTCTCATGGCCCTCTATCAGAATCCAGAGTTTTGGGAAGATTAGAGAAACTTAATTTTTCGCCCCAAAAAAAAAAAACGTAAGGGGTACCACTGTCGTTTTTTTTTTCGGGCCGAATTTTTGAGTTTTGATATCTCAGCTCTGGAAGGGGCTAGAGCCTCCATTTTTGCACTCAGGTCTAAGTCTCATGGCCCTCTATCAGAATCCAGAGTTTTCAGAAGATTGGAGAAACTTAATTTTTCGCCCGAAAAAAAAAAAAACGTAAGGGGTACCACTGTCGTTTTTTTTTTTCGGGCCGAATTTTTGAGTTTCGATATCTCAGCTCTGGAAGGGGCTAGAGCCTCCATTTTTGCACTCAGGTCTAAGTCTCATGGCCCTCTATCAGAATCCAGAGTTTTGGGAAGATTGGAGAAACTTAATTTTTCGCCCAAAAAAAAAAACGTAAGGGGTACCACTGTCGTTTTTTTTTTCGGGCCGAATTTTTAAGTTTCGACATCTCAGCTCTGGAAGGGTCTAGAGCCTCCATTTTTGCACTCAGGTCTAAGTCTCATGGCCCTCTATCAGAATCCAGAGTTTTGAGAAGATTGGAGAAACTTAATTTTTCACCCGGAAAAAAAAAAACGTAAGGGGTACCACTGTCGTTTTTTTTTTCGGGCCGAATTTTTGAGTTTCGATATCTCAGCTCTGGAAGGGGCTAGAGCCTCCATTTTTGCACTTAGGTCTAAGTCTCATGGCCCTCTATCAGAATCCAGAGTTTTGGGAAGATTGGAGAAACTTAATTTTTTCGCCCGAAAAAAAAAAACGTAAGGGGTACCACTGTCGTTTTTTTTTTTGGGCCGAATTTTTGAGTTTCGATATCTCAGCTCTGGAAGGGGCTAGAGCCTCCATTTTTGCACTCAGGTCTAAGTCTCATGGTCCTCTATCAGAATCCAGAGTTTTGGGAAGATTGGAGAAACTTAATTTTTCGCCCGAAAAAAAAAACGTAAGGGGTACCACTGTCGTTTTTTTTTTGGGCCGAATTTTTGAGTTTCGATATCTCAGCTCTGGAAGGGGCTAGAGCCTCCATTTTTGCACTCAGGTCTAAGTCTCATGGCCCTCTATCAGAATCCAGAGTTTTGGGAAGATTGGAGAAACTTAATTTTTCGCCCGAAAAAAAAAAACGTAAGGGGTACCACTGTCGTTTTTTTTTTTCGGGCCGAATTTTTGAGTTTCGATATCTCAGCTCTGGAAGGGGCTAGAGCCTCCATTTTTGCACTCAGGTCTAAGTCTCATGGCCCTCTATCAGAATCCAGAGTTTTGGGAAGATTGGAGAAACTTAATTTTTCGCCCGAAAAAAAAAACGTAAGGGGTACCACTGTCGTTTTTTTTTCGGGCCGAATTTTTGAGTTTCGATATCTCAGCTCTGGAAGGGGCTAGAGCCTTCATTTTTGCACTCAGGTCTAAGTCTCATGGCCCTCTATCAGAATCCAGAGTTTTGGGAAGATTGGAGAAACTTAATTTTTCGCCCGAAAAAAAAAAACGTAAGGGGTACCACTGTCGTTTTTTTTCGGGCCGAATTTTTGAGTTTCGATATCTCAGCTCTGGAAGGGGCTAGAGCCTCCATTTTTGCACTCAGGTCTAAGTCTCATGGCCCTCTATCAGAATCCAGAGTTTTGGGAAGATTAGAGAAACTTAATTTTTCGCCCCAAAAAAAAAAAACGTAAGGGGTACCACTGTCGTTTTTTTTTTCGGGCCGAATTTTTGAGTTTTGATATCTCAGCTCTGGAAGGGGCTAGAGCCTCCATTTTTGCACTCAGGTCTAAGTCTCATGGCCCTCTATCAGAATCCAGAGTTTTCAGAAGATTGGAGAAACTTAATTTTTCGCCCGAAAAAAAAAAAAACGTAAGGGGTACCACTGTCGTTTTTTTTTTTCGGGCCGAATTTTTGAGTTTCGATATCTCAGCTCTGGAAGGGGCTAGAGCCTCCATTTTTGCACTCAGGTCTAAGTCTCATGGCCCTCTATCAGAATCCAGAGTTTTGGGAAGATTGGAGAAACTTAATTTTTCGCCCAAAAAAAAAAACGTAAGGGGTACCACTGTCGTTTTTTTTTTCGGGCCGAATTTTTAAGTTTCGACATCTCAGCTCTGGAAGGGTCTAGAGCCTCCATTTTTGCACTCAGGTCTAAGTCTCATGGCCCTCTATCAGAATCCAGAGTTTTGAGAAGATTGGAGAAACTTAATTTTTCACCCGGAAAAAAAAAAACGTAAGGGGTACCACTGTCGTTTTTTTTTTCGGGCCGAATTTTTGAGTTTCGATATCTCAGCTCTGGAAGGGGCTAGAGCCTCCATTTTTGCACTCAGGTCTAAGTCTCATGGCCCTCTATCAGAATCCAGAGTTTTGGGAAGATTGGAGAAACTTAATTTTTCACCCGGAAAAAAAAAACGTAAGGGGTACCACTGTCGGGTTTTTTTCGGGCCGCATTTTTGAGTTTCAATATCTCAGCTCTGGAAGGGGCTAGAGCCTCCATTTTTGCACTCAGGTCTAAGTCTCATGGCCCTCTATCAGAATCCAGAGTTTTGGGAAGATTGGAGAAACTTAATTTTTCACCCGGAAAAAAAAAAAACGTAAGGGGTACCACTGTCGGTTTTTTTTCGGGCCGCATTTTTGAGTTTCGATATCTCAGCTCTGGAAGGGGCTAGAGCCTCCATTTTTGCACTCAGGTCTAAGTCTCATGGCCCTCTATCAGAATCCAGAGTTTTGGGAAGATTGGAGAAACTTAATTTTTCGCCCGAAAAAAAAAAAACGTAAGCGATACCACTGTCGTTTTTTTTTTCGGGCCGAATTTTTGAGTTTCGATATCTCAGCTCTGGAAGGGGCTAGAGCCTCCATTTTTGCACTTAGGTCTAAGTCTCATGGCCCTCTATCAGAATCCAGAGTTTTGGGAAGATTGGAGAAACTTAATTTTTCGCCCGAAAAAAAAAAACGTAAGGGGTACCACTGTCGTTTTTTTTTTCGGGCCGAATTTTTGAGTTTCGATATCTCAGCTCTGGAAGGGGCTAGAGCCTCCATTTTTGCACTCAGGTCTAAGTCTCATGGTCCTCTATCAGAATCCAGAGTTTTGGGAAGATTGGAGAAACTTAATTTTTCGCCCGAAAAAAAAAACGTAAGGGGTACCACTGTCGTTTTTTTTTTGGGCCGAATTTTTGAGTTTCGATATCTCAGCTCTGGAAGGGGCTAGAGCCTCCATTTTTGCACTCAGGTCTAAGTCTCATGGCCCTCTATCAGAATCCAGAGTTTTGGGAAGATTGGAGAAACTTAATTTTTCGCCCGAAAAAAAAAAACGTAAGGGGTACCACTGTCGTTTTTTTTTTTCGGGCCGAATTTTTGAGTTTCGATATCTCAGCTCTGGAAGGGGCTAGAGCCTCCATTTTTGCACTCAGGTCTAAGTCTCATGGCCCTCTATCAGAATCCAGAGTTTTGGGAAGATTGGAGAAACTTAATTTTTCGCCCGAAAAAAAAAACGTAAGGGGTACCACTGTCGTTTTTTTTTCGGGCCGAATTTTTGAGTTTCGATATCTCAGCTCTGGAAGGGGCTAGAGCCTTCATTTTTGCACTCAGGTCTAAGTCTCATGGCCCTCTATCAGAATCCAGAGTTTTGGGAAGATTGGAGAAACTTAATTTTTCGCCCGAAAAAAAAAAACGTAAGGGGTACCACTGTCGTTTTTTTTCGGGCCGAATTTTTGAGTTTCGATATCTCAGCTCTGGAAGGGGCTAGAGCCTCCATTTTTGCACTCAGGTCTAAGTCTCATGGCCCTCTATCAGAATCCAGAGTTTTGGGAAGATTAGAGAAACTTAATTTTTCGCCCCAAAAAAAAAAAACGTAAGGGGTACCACTGTCGTTTTTTTTTTCGGGCCGAATTTTTGAGTTTTGATATCTCAGCTCTGGAAGGGGCTAGAGCCTCCATTTTTGCACTCAGGTCTAAGTCTCATGGCCCTCTATCAGAATCCAGAGTTTTCAGAAGATTGGAGAAACTTAATTTTTCGCCCGAAAAAAAAAAAACGTAAGGGGTACCACTGTCGTTTTTTTTTTTCGGGCCGAATTTTTGAGTTTCGATATCTCAGCTCTGGAAGGGGCTAGAGCCTCCATTTTTGCACTCAGGTCTAAGTCTCATGGCCCTCTATCAGAATCCAGAGTTTTGGGAAGATTGGAGAAACTTAATTTTTCGCCCAAAAAAAAAAACGTAAGGGGTACCACTGTCGTTTTTTTTTTCGGGCCGAATTTTTAAGTTTCGACATCTCAGCTCTGGAAGGGTCTAGAGCCTCCATTTTTGCACTCAGGTCTAAGTCTCATGGCCCTCTATCAGAATCCAGAGTTTTGAGAAGATTGGAGAAACTTAATTTTTCACCCGGAAAAAAAAAAACGTAAGGGGTACCACTGTCGTTTTTTTTTTCGGGCCGAATTTTTGAGTTTCGATATCTCAGCTCTGGAAGGGGCTAGAGCCTCCATTTTTGCACTCAGGTCTAAGTCTCATGGCCCTCTATCAGAATCCAGAGTTTTGGGAAGATTGGAGAAACTTAATTTTTCACCCGGAAAAAAAAAACGTAAGGGGTACCACTGTCGGGTTTTTTTCGGGCCGCATTTTTGAGTTTCAATATCTCAGCTCTGGAAGGGGCTAGAGCCTCCATTTTTGCACTCAGGTCTAAGTCTCATGGCCCTCTATCAGAATCCAGAGTTTTGGGAAGATTGGAGAAACTTAATTTTTCACCCGGAAAAAAAAAAAACGTAAGGGGTACCACTGTCGGTTTTTTTTCGGGCCGCATTTTTGAGTTTCGATATCTCAGCTCTGGAAGGGGCTAGAGCCTCCATTTTTGCACTCAGGTCTAAGTCTCATGGCCCTCTATCAGAATCCAGAGTTTTGGGAAGATTGGAGAAACTTAATTTTTCGCCCGAAAAAAAAAAAACGTAAGCGATACCACTGTCGTTTTTTTTTTCGGGCCGAATTTTTGAGTTTCGATATCTCAGCTCTGGAAGGGGCTAGAGCCTCCATTTTTGCACTTAGGTCTAAGTCTCATGGCCCTCTATCAGAATCCAGAGTTTTGGGAAGATTGGAGAAACTTAATTTTTCGCCCGAAAAAAAAAAACGTAAGGGGTACCACTGTCGTTTTTTTTTTCGGGCCGAATTTTTGAGTTTCGATATCTCAGCTCTGGAAGGGGCTAGAGCCTCCATTTTTGCACTCAGGTCTAAGTCTCATGGTCCTCTATCAGAATCCAGAGTTTTGGGAAGATTGGAGAAACTTAATTTTTCGCCCGAAAAAAAAAACGTAAGGGGTACCACTGTCGTTTTTTTTTTGGGCCGAATTTTTGAGTTTCGATATCTCAGCTCTGGAAGGGGCTAGAGCCTCCATTTTTGCACTCAGGTCTAAGTCTCATGGCCCTCTATCAGAATCCAGAGTTTTGGGAAGATTGGAGAAACTTAATTTTTCGCCCGAAAAAAAAAAACGTAAGGGGTACCACTGTCGTTTTTTTTTTTCGGGCCGAATTTTTGAGTTTCGATATCTCAGCTCTGGAAGGGGCTAGAGCCTCCATTTTTGCACTCAGGTCTAAGTCTCATGGCCCTCTATCAGAATCCAGAGTTTTGGGAAGATTGGAGAAACTTAATTTTTCGCCCGAAAAAAAAAAACGTAAGGGGTACCACTGTCGTTTTTTTTCGGGCCGAATTTTTGAGTTTCGATATCTCAGCTCTGGAAGGGGCTAGAGCCTCCATTTTTGCACTCAGGTCTAAGTCTCATGGCCCTCTATCAGAATCCAGAGTTTTGGGAAGATTAGAGAAACTTAATTTTTCGCCCCAAAAAAAAAAAACGTAAGGGGTACCACTGTCGTTTTTTTTTTTCGGGCCGAATTTTTGAGTTTTGATATCTCAGCTCTGGAAGGGGCTAGAGCCTCCATTTTTGCACTCAGGTCTAAGTCTCATGGCCCTCTATCAGAATCCAGAGTTTTCAGAAGATTGGAGAAACTTAATTTTTCGCCCGAAAAAAAAAAAACGTAAGGGGTACCACTGTCGTTTTTTTTTTTTCGGGCCGAATTTTTGAGTTTCGATATCTCAGCTCTGGAAGGGGCTAGAGCCTCCATTTTTGCACTCAGGTCTAAGTCTCATGGCCCTCTATCAGAATCCAGAGTTTTGGGAAGATTGGAGAAACTTAATTTTTCGCCCAAAAAAAAAAACGTAAGGGGTACCACTGTCGTTTTTTTTTTCGGGCCGAATTTTTAAGTTTCGACATCTCAGCTCTGGAAGGGTCTAGAGCCTC
Organism: Pimephales promelas; assembly: GCF_988280905.1. Taxonomy (NCBI): domain Eukaryota; kingdom Metazoa; phylum Chordata; class Actinopteri; order Cypriniformes; family Leuciscidae; genus Pimephales; species Pimephales promelas. The sequence continues at coordinate 1,356,974 of NC_142785.1, read as the reverse complement.
CATTTTTGCACTCAGGTCTAAGTGTCATGGCCCTCTATCAGAATCCAGAGTTTTGGGAAGATTGGAGAAACTTAATTTTTCGGCCGAAAAAAAAAAACGTAAGGGGTACCACTGTCGTTTTTTTTTTCGGGCCGAATTTTTGAGTTTCGATATCTCAGCTCTGGAAGGGGCTAGAGCCTCCATTTTTGCACTCAGGTCTAAGTCTCATGGCCCTCTATCAGAATGCAGAGTTTTGAGAAGATTGGAGAAACTTTATTTTTCGCCCGAAAAAAAAAAACGTAAGGGGTACCACTGTCGTTTTTTTTTTCAGGGCCGAATTTTTGAGTTTCGATATCTCAGCTCTGGAAGGGGCTAGAGCCTCCATTTTTGCACTCAGGTCTAAGTCTCATGGCCCTCTATCAGAATCCAGAGTTTTGGGAAGATTGGAGAAACTTAATTTTTCGCCCGAAAAAAAAAAACTTAAGGGGTACCACTGTCGTTTTTTTTTTCGGGCCGCATTTTTGAGTTTCGATATCTCAGCTCTGGAAGGGGCTAGAGCCTCCATTTTTGCACTCAGGTCTAAGTCTCATGGCCCTTTATCAGAATCCAGAGTTTTGGGAAGATTGGAGAAACTTAATTTTTCGCCCGAAAAAAAAAAACGTAAGGGGTACCACTGTCGTTTTTTTTTTTCGGGCCGAATTTTTGAGTTTCGATATCTCAGCTCTGGAAGGGGCTAGAGCCTCCATTTTTGCACTCAGGTCTAAGTCTCATGGCCCTCTATCAGAATCCAGAGTTTTGGGAAGATTGGAGAAACTTAATTTTTCGCCCGAAAAAAAAAAAACGTAAGGGATACCACTGTCGTTTTTTTTTTCGGGCCGAATTTTTGAGTTTCGATATCTCAGCTCTGGAAGGGGCTAGAGCCTCCATTTTTGCACTTAGGTCTAAGTCTCATGGCCCTCTATCAGAATCCAGAGTTTTGGGAAGATTGGAGAAACTTAATTTTTTCGCCCGAAAAAAAAAAACGTAAGGGGTACCACTGTCGTTTTTTTTTTTTGGGCCGAATTTTTGAGTTTCGATATCTCAGCTCTGGAAGGGGCTAGAGCCTCCATTTTTGCACTCAGGTCTAAGTCTCATGGTCCTCTATCAGAATCCAGAGTTTTGGGAAGATTGGAGAAACTTAATTTTTCGCCCGAAAAAAAAAACGTAAGGGGTACCACTGTCGTTTTTTTTTTGGGCCGAATTTTTGAGTTTCGATATCTCAGCTCTGGAAGGGGCTAGAGCCTCCATTTTTGCACTCAGGTCTAAGTCTCATGGCCCTCTATCAGAATCCAGAGTTTTGGGAAGATTGGAGAAACTTAATTTTTCGCCCGAAAAAAAAAAACGTAAGGGGTACCACTGTCGTTTTTTTTTTTCGGGCCGAATTTTTGAGTTTCGATATCTCAGCTCTGGAAGGGGCTAGAGCCTCCATTTTTGCACTCAGGTCTAAGTCTCATGGCCCTCTATCAGAATCCAGAGTTTTGGGAAGATTGGAGAAACTTAATTTTTCGCCCGAAAAAAAAAACGTAAGGGGTACCACTGTCGTTTTTTTTTCGGGCCGAATTTTTGAGTTTCGATATCTCAGCTCTGGAAGGGGCTAGAGCCTTCATTTTTGCACTCAGGTCTAAGTCTCATGGCCCTCTATCAGAATCCAGAGTTTTGGGAAGATTGGAGAAACTTAATTTTTCGCCCGAAAAAAAAAAACGTAAGGGGTACCACTGTCGTTTTTTTTCGGGCCGAATTTTTGAGTTTCGATATCTCAGCTCTGGAAGGGGCTAGAGCCTCCATTTTTGCACTCAGGTCTAAGTCTCATGGCCCTCTATCAGAATCCAGAGTTTTGGGAAGATTAGAGAAACTTAATTTTTCGCCCCAAAAAAAAAAAACGTAAGGGGTACCACTGTCGTTTTTTTTTTCGGGCCGAATTTTTGAGTTTTGATATCTCAGCTCTGGAAGGGGCTAGAGCCTCCATTTTTGCACTCAGGTCTAAGTCTCATGGCCCTCTATCAGAATCCAGAGTTTTCAGAAGATTGGAGAAACTTAATTTTTCGCCCGAAAAAAAACAAAAACGTAAGGGGTACCACTGTCGTTTTTTTTTTTCGGGCCGAATTTTTGAGTTTCGATATCTCAGCTCTGGAAGGGGCTAGAGCCTCCATTTTTGCACTCAGGTCTAAGTCTCATGGCCCTCTATCAGAATCCAGAGTTTTGGGAAGATTGGAGAAACTTAATTTTTCGCCCAAAAAAAAAAACGTAAGGGGTACCACTGTCGTTTTTTTTTTCGGGCCGAATTTTTAAGTTTCGACATCTCAGCTCTGGAAGGGTCTAGAGCCTCCATTTTTGCACTCAGGTCTAAGTCTCATGGCCCTCTATCAGAATCCAGAGTTTTGAGAAGATTGGAGAAACTTAATTTTTCACCCGGAAAAAAAAAAACGTAAGGGGTACCACTGTCGTTTTTTTTTTCGGGCCGAATTTTTGAGTTTCGATATCTCAGCTCTGGAAGGGGCTAGAGCCTCCATTTTTGCACTCAGGTCTAAGTCTCATGGCCCTCTATCAGAATCCAGAGTTTTGGGAAGATTGGAGAAACTTAATTTTTCACCCGGAAAAAAAAAACGTAAGGGGTACCACTGTCGGGTTTTTTTCGGGCCGCATTTTTGAGTTTCAATATCTCAGCTCTGGAAGGGGCTAGAGCCTCCATTTTTGCACTCAGGTCTAAGTCTCATGGCCCTCTATCAGAATCCAGAGTTTTGGGAAGATTGGAGAAACTTAATTTTTCACCCGGAAAAAAAAAAAACGTAAGGGGTACCACTGTCGGTTTTTTTTCGGGCCGCATTTTTGAGTTTCGATATCTCAGCTCTGGAAGGGGCTAGAGCCTCCATTTTTGCACTCAGGTCTAAGTCTCATGGCCCTCTATCAGAATCCAGAGTTTTGGGAAGATTGGAGAAACTTAATTTTTCGCCCGAAAAAAAAAAAACGTAAGCGATACCACTGTCGTTTTTTTTTTCGGGCCGAATTTTTGAGTTTCGATATCTCAGCTCTGGAAGGGGCTAGAGCCTCCATTTTTGCACTTAGGTCTAAGTCTCATGGCCCTCTATCAGAATCCAGAGTTTTGGGAAGATTGGAGAAACTTAATTTTTCGCCCGAAAAAAAAAAACGTAAGGGGTACCACTGTCGTTTTTTTTTTCGGGCCGAATTTTTGAGTTTCGATATCTCAGCTCTGGAAGGGGCTAGAGCCTCCATTTTTGCACTCAGGTCTAAGTCTCATGGTCCTCTATCAGAATCCAGAGTTTTGGGAAGATTGGAGAAACTTAATTTTTCGCCCGAAAAAAAAAACGTAAGGGGTACCACTGTCGTTTTTTTTTTGGGCCGAATTTTTGAGTTTCGATATCTCAGCTCTGGAAGGGGCTAGAGCCTCCATTTTTGCACTCAGGTCTAAGTCTCATGGCCCTCTATCAGAATCCAGAGTTTTGGGAAGATTGGAGAAACTTAATTTTTCGCCCGAAAAAAAAAAACGTAAGGGGTACCACTGTCGTTTTTTTTTTTCGGGCCGAATTTTTGAGTTTCGATATCTCAGCTCTGGAAGGGGCTAGAGCCTCCATTTTTGCACTCAGGTCTAAGTCTCATGGCCCTCTATCAGAATCCAGAGTTTTGGGAAGATTGGAGAAACTTAAATTTTCGCCCGAAAAAAAAAACGTAAGGGGTACCACTGTCGTTTTTTTTTCGGGCCGAATTTTTGAGTTTCGATATCTCAGCTCTGGAAGGGGCTAGAGCCTTCATTTTTGCACTCAGGTCTAAGTCTCATGGCCCTCTATCAGAATCCAGAGTTTTGGGAAGATTGGAGAAACTTAATTTTTCGCCCGAAAAAAAAAAACGTAAGGGGTACCACTGTCGTTTTTTTTCGGGCCGAATTTTTGAGTTTCGATATCTCAGCTCTGGAAGGGGCTAGAGCCTCCATTTTTGCACTCAGGTCTAAGTCTCATGGCCCTCTATCAGAATCCAGAGTTTTGGGAAGATTAGAGAAACTTAATTTTTCGCCCCAAAAAAAAAAAACGTAAGGGGTACCACTGTCGTTTTTTTTTTTCGGGCCGAATTTTTGAGTTTTGATATCTCAGCTCTGGAAGGGGCTAGAGCCTCCATTTTTGCACTCAGGTCTAAGTCTCATGGCCCTCTATCAGAATCCAGAGTTTTCAGAAGATTGGAGAAACTTAATTTTTCGCCCGAAAAAAAAAAAACGTAAGGGGTACCACTGTCGTTTTTTTTTTTTCGGGCCGAATTTTTGAGTTTCGATATCTCAGCTCTGGAAGGGGCTAGAGCCTCCATTTTTGCACTCAGGTCTAAGTCTCATGGCCCTCTATCAGAATCCAGAGTTTTGGGAAGATTGGAGAAACTTAATTTTTCGCCCAAAAAAAAAAACGTAAGGGGTACCACTGTCGTTTTTTTTTTCGGGCCGAATTTTTAAGTTTCGACATCTCAGCTCTGGAAGGGTCTAGAGCCTCCATTTTTGCACTCAGGTCTAAGTGTCATGGCCCTCTATCAGAATCCAGAGTTTTGGGAAGATTGGAGAAACTTAATTTTTCGGCCGAAAAAAAAAAACGTAAGGGGTACCACTGTCGTTTTTTTTTTCGGGCCGAATTTTTGAGTTTCGATATCTCAGCTCTGGAAGGGGCTAGAGCCTCCATTTTTGCACTCAGGTCTAAGTCTCATGGCCCTCTATCAGAATGCAGAGTTTTGAGAAGATTGGAGAAACTTTATTTTTCGCCCGAAAAAAAAAAACGTAAGGGGTACCACTGTCGTTTTTTTTTTCAGGGCCGAATTTTTGAGTTTCGATATCTCAGCTCTGGAAGGGGCTAGAGCCTCCATTTTTGCACTCAGGTCTAAGTCTCATGGCCCTCTATCAGAATCCAGAGTTTTGGGAAGATTGGAGAAACTTAATTTTTCGCCCGAAAAAAAAAAACTTAAGGGGTACCACTGTCGTTTTTTTTTTCGGGCCGCATTTTTGAGTTTCGATATCTCAGCTCTGGAAGGGGCTAGAGCCTCCATTTTTGCACTCAGGTCTAAGTCTCATGGCCCTTTATCAGAATCCAGAGTTTTGGGAAGATTGGAGAAACTTAATTTTTCGCCCGAAAAAAAAAAACGTAAGGGGTACCACTGTCGTTTTTTTTTTTCGGGCCGAATTTTTGAGTTTCGATATCTCAGCTCTGGAAGGGGCTAGAGCCTCCATTTTTGCACTCAGGTCTAAGTCTCATGGCCCTCTATCAGAATCCAGAGTTTTGGGAAGATTGGAGAAACTTAATTTTTCGCCCGAAAAAAAAAAAACGTAAGGGATACCACTGTCGTTTTTTTTTTCGGGCCGAATTTTTGAGTTTCGATATCTCAGCTCTGGAAGGGGCTAGAGCCTCCATTTTTGCACTTAGGTCTAAGTCTCATGGCCCTCTATCAGAATCCAGAGTTTTGGGAAGATTGGAGAAACTTAATTTTTTCGCCCGAAAAAAAAAAACGTAAGGGGTACCACTGTCGTTTTTTTTTTTTGGGCCGAATTTTTGAGTTTCGATATCTCAGCTCTGGAAGGGGCTAGAGCCTCCATTTTTGCACTCAGGTCTAAGTCTCATGGTCCTCTATCAGAATCCAGAGTTTTGGGAAGATTGGAGAAACTTAATTTTTCGCCCGAAAAAAAAAACGTAAGGGGTACCACTGTCGTTTTTTTTTTGGGCCGAATTTTTGAGTTTCGATATCTCAGCTCTGGAAGGGGCTAGAGCCTCCATTTTTGCACTCAGGTCTAAGTCTCATGGCCCTCTATCAGAATCCAGAGTTTTGGGAAGATTGGAGAAACTTAATTTTTCGCCCGAAAAAAAAAAACGTAAGGGGTACCACTGTCGTTTTTTTTTTTCGGGCCGAATTTTTGAGTTTCGATATCTCAGCTCTGGAAGGGGCTAGAGCCTCCATTTTTGCACTCAGGTCTAAGTCTCATGGCCCTCTATCAGAATCCAGAGTTTTGGGAAGATTGGAGAAACTTAATTTTTCGCCCGAAAAAAAAAACGTAAGGGGTACCACTGTCGTTTTTTTTTCGGGCCGAATTTTTGAGTTTCGATATCTCAGCTCTGGAAGGGGCTAGAGCCTTCATTTTTGCACTCAGGTCTAAGTCTCATGGCCCTCTATCAGAATCCAGAGTTTTGGGAAGATTGGAGAAACTTAATTTTTCGCCCGAAAAAAAAAAACGTAAGGGGTACCACTGTCGTTTTTTTTCGGGCCGAATTTTTGAGTTTCGATATCTCAGCTCTGGAAGGGGCTAGAGCCTCCATTTTTGCACTCAGGTCTAAGTCTCATGGCCCTCTATCAGAATCCAGAGTTTTGGGAAGATTAGAGAAACTTAATTTTTCGCCCCAAAAAAAAAAAACGTAAGGGGTACCACTGTCGTTTTTTTTTTCGGGCCGAATTTTTGAGTTTTGATATCTCAGCTCTGGAAGGGGCTAGAGCCTCCATTTTTGCACTCAGGTCTAAGTCTCATGGCCCTCTATCAGAATCCAGAGTTTTCAGAAGATTGGAGAAACTTAATTTTTCGCCCGAAAAAAAACAAAAACGTAAGGGGTACCACTGTCGTTTTTTTTTTTCGGGCCGAATTTTTGAGTTTCGATATCTCAGCTCTGGAAGGGGCTAGAGCCTCCATTTTTGCACTCAGGTCTAAGTCTCATGGCCCTCTATCAGAATCCAGAGTTTTGGGAAGATTGGAGAAACTTAATTTTTCGCCCAAAAAAAAAAACGTAAGGGGTACCACTGTCGTTTTTTTTTTCGGGCCGAATTTTTAAGTTTCGACATCTCAGCTCTGGAAGGGTCTAGAGCCTCCATTTTTGCACTCAGGTCTAAGTCTCATGGCCCTCTATCAGAATCCAGAGTTTTGAGAAGATTGGAGAAACTTAATTTTTCACCCGGAAAAAAAAAAACGTAAGGGGTACCACTGTCGTTTTTTTTTTCGGGCCGAATTTTTGAGTTTCGATATCTCAGCTCTGGAAGGGGCTAGAGCCTCCATTTTTGCACTCAGGTCTAAGTCTCATGGCCCTCTATCAGAATCCAGAGTTTTGGGAAGATTGGAGAAACTTAATTTTTCACCCGGAAAAAAAAAACGTAAGGGGTACCACTGTCGGGTTTTTTTCGGGCCGCATTTTTGAGTTTCAATATCTCAGCTCTGGAAGGGGCTAGAGCCTCCATTTTTGCACTCAGGTCTAAGTCTCATGGCCCTCTATCAGAATCCAGAGTTTTGGGAAGATTGGAGAAACTTAATTTTTCGCCTGAAAAAAAAAACGTAAGGGGTACCACTGTCGTTTTTTTTTTCGGGCCGAATTTTTGAGTTTCGATATCTCAGCTCTGGAAGGGGCTAGAGCCTTCATTTTTGCACTCAGGTCTAAGTCTCATGGCCCTCTATCAGAATCCAGAGTTTTGGGAAGATTGGAGAAACTTAATTTTTCACCCGGAAAAAAAAAAACGTAAGGGGTACCACTGTCGGGTTTTTTTTCGGGCCGCATTTTTGAGTTTCGATATCTCAGCTCTGGAAGGGGCTAGAGCCTCCATTTTTGCACTCAGGTCTAAGTCTCATGGCCCTCTATCAGAATCCAGAGTTTTGGGAAGATTGGAGAAACTTAATTTTTCGCCTGAAAAAAAAAACGTAAGGGGTACCACTGTCGGTTTTTTTTCGGGCCGAATTTTTGAGTTTCGATATCTCAGCTCTGGAAGGGGCTAGAGCCTTCATTTTTGCACTCAGGTCTAAGTCTCATGGCCCTCTATCAGAATCCAGAGTTTTTTTAGAAGATTGGAGAAACTTAATTTTTCGCCCGAAAAAAAAAAAAACGTAAGGGGTACCACTGTCGTTTTTTTTTCGGGCCGAATTTTTGAGTTTCGATATCTCAGCTCTGGAAGGGGCTAGAGCCTCCATTTTTGCACTCAGGTCTAAGTCTCATGGCCCTCTATCAGAATCCAGAGTTTTGGGAAGATTGGAGAAACTTAATTTTTCGCCCAAAAAAAAAAAACGTAAGGGGTACCACTGTCGTTTTTTTTTTTCGGGCCGAATTTTTGAGTTTCGATATCTCAGCTCTGGAAGGGTCTAGAGCCTCCATTTTTGCACTCAGGTCTAAGTCTCATGGCCCTCTATCAGAATCCAGAGTTTTGAGAAGATTGGAGAAACTTAATTTTTCGCCCGAAAAAAAAAAACGTAAGGGGTACCACTGTCGTTTTTTTTTCGGGCCGAATTTTTGAGTTTCGATATCTCAGCTCTGGAAGGGGCTAGAGCCTCCATTTTTGCACTCAGGTCTAAGTCTCATGGCCCTCTATCAGAATCCAGAGTTTTGGGAAGATTGGAGAAACTTAATTTTTCACCCGGGAAAAAAAAAAACGTAAGGGGTACCACTGTCGTTTTTTTTTTCGGGCCGCATTTTTGAGTTTCGATATCTCAGCTCTGGAAGGGGCTAGAGCCTCCATTTTTGCACTCAGGTCTAAGTCTCATGGCCCTCTATCAGAATCCAGAGTTTTGGGAAGATTGGAGAAACTTAATTTTTCACCTGAAAAAAAAAACGTAAGGGGTACCACTGTCGTTTTTTTTTTCGGGCCGAATTTTTGATTTTCGATATCTCAGCTCTGGAAGGGGCTAGAGCCTCCATTTTTGCACTCAGGTCTAAGTCTCATGGCCCTCTATCAGAATCCAGAGTTTTGGGAAGATTGGAGAAACTTAATTTTTGGCCCGAAAAAAAAAAACGTAAGGGGTACCACTGTCGTTTTTTTTTTCGGGCCGAATTTTTGAGTTTCGATATCTCAGCTCTGGAAGGGGCTAGAGCCTCCATTTTTGCACTCAGGTCTAAGTCTCATGGCCCTCTATCAGAATCCAGAGTTTTGGGAAGATTGGAGAAACTTAATTTTTCGCCCGAAAAAAAAAAACGTAAGGGGTACCACTGTCGTTTTTTTTTCGGGCCGAATTTTTGAGTTTCGATATCTCAGCTCTGGAAGGGGCTAGAGCCTCCATTTTTGCACTCAGGTCTAAGTCTCATGGCCCTCTATCAGAATCCAGAGTTTTTGGGAGATTGGAGAAACTTAATTTTTCGCCCCCCAAAAAAAAAACGTAAGGGGTACCACTGTCGTTTTTTTTTTCGGGCCGAATTTTTGAGTTTTGATATCTCAGCTCTGGAAGGGGCTAGAGCCTCCATTTTTGCACTCAGGTCTAAGTCTCATGGCCCTCTATCAGAATCCAGAGTTTTGGGAAGATTGGAGAAACTTAATTTTTCGCCCGAAAAAAAAAACGTAAGGGGTACCACTGTCGTTTTTTTTTCGGGCCGAATTTTTGAGTTTCGATATCTCAGCTCTGGAAGGGGCTAGAGCCTTCATTTTTGCACTCAGGTCTAAGTCTCATGGGCCTCTATCAGAATCCAGAGTTTTGGGAAGATTGGAGAAACTTAATTTTTCGCCCGAAAAAAAAAAACGTAAGGGGTACCACTGTCGTTTTTTTTCGGGCCGAATTTTTGAGTTTCGATATCTCAGCTCTGGAAGGGGCTAGAGCCTCCATTTTTGCACTCAGGTCTAAGTCTCATGGCCCTCTATCAGAATCCAGAGTTTTGGGAACATTGGAGAAACTTAATTTTTCGCCCCAAAAAAAAAAAACGTAAGGGGTACCACTGTCGTTTTTTTTTTCGGGCCGAATTTTTGAGTTTTGATATCTCAGCTCTGGAAGGGGCTAGAGCCTCCATTTTTGCACTCAGGTCTAAGTCTCATGGCCCTCTATCAGAATCCAGAGTTTTCAGAAGATTGGAGAAACTTAATTTTTCGCCCGAAAAAAAAAAAAACGTAAGGGGTACCACTGTCGTTTTTTTTTTTCGGGCCGAATTTTTGAGTTTCGATATCTCAGCTCTGGAAGGGTCTAGAGCCTCCATTTTTGCACTCAGGTCTAAGTCTCATGGCCCTCTATCAGAATCCAGAGTTTTGAGAAGATTGGAGAAACTTAATTTTTCACCCGGAAAAAAAAAAACGTAAGGGGTACCACTGTCGTTTTTTTTTTCGGGCCGAATTTTTGAGTTTCGATATCTCAGCTCTGGAAGGGGCTAGAGCCTCCATTTTTGCACTCAGGTCTAAGTCTCATGGCCCTCTATCAGAATCCAGAGTTTTGGGAAGATTGGAGAAACTTAATTTTTCGCCCGAAAAAAAAAACGTAAGGGGTACCACTGTCGGTTTTTTTTCGGGCCGCATTTTTGAGTTTCGATATCTCAGCTCTGGAAGGGGCTAGAGCCTCCATTTTTGCACTCAGGTCTAAGTCTCATGGCCCTCTATCAGAATCCAGAGTTTTGGGAAGATTGGAGAAACTTAATTTTTCGCCTGAAAAAAAAAACGTAAGGGGTACCACTGTCGTTTTTTTTTCGGGGCCGAATTTTTGAGTTTCGATATCTCAGCTCTGGAAGGGGCTAGAGCCTTCATTTTTGCACTCAGGTCTAAGTCTCATGGCCCTCTATCAGAATCCAGAGTTTTTTAGAAGATTGGAGAAACTTAATTTTTCGCCCGAAAAAAAAAAAAACGTAAGGGGTACCACTGTCGTTTTTTTTTTCGGGCCGAATTTTTGAGTTTCGATATCTCAGCTCTGGAAGGGGCTAGAGCCTCCATTTTTGCACTCAGTTCTAAGTCTCATGGCCCTCTATCAGAATCCAGAGTTTTGGGAAGATTGGAGAAACTTAATTTTTCGCCCAAAAAAAAAAAACGTAAGGGGTACCACTGTCGTTTTTTTTTTTTCGGGCCGAATTTTTGAGTTTCGATATCTCAGCTCTGGAAGGGTCTAGAGCCTCCATTTTTGCACTCAGGTCTAAGTCTCATGGCCCTCTATCAGAATCCAGAGTTTTGAGAAGATTGGAGAAACCTAATTTTTCGCCCGAAAAAAAAAAACGTAAGGGGTACCACTATCGTTTTTTTTTCGGGCCGAATTTTTGAGTTTCGATATCTCAGCTCTGGAAGGGGCTAGAGCCTCCATTTTTGCACTCAGGTCTAAGTCTCATGGCCCTCTATCAGAATCCAGAGTTTTGGGAAGATTGGAGAAACTTAATTTTTCACCCGGGAAAAAAAAAAACGTAAGGGGTACCACTGTCGTTTTTTTTTTCGGGCCGCATTTTTGAGTTTCGATATCTCAGCTCTGGAAGGGGCTAGAGCCTCCATTTTTGCACTCAGGTCTAAGTCTCATGGCCCTCTATCAGAATCCAGAGTTTTGGGAAGATTGGCGAAACTTAATTTTTCACCTGAAAAAAAAAACGTAAGGGGTACCACTGTCGTTTTTTTTTTCGGGCCGAATTTTTGATTTTCGATATCTCAGCTCTGGAAGGGGCTAGAGCCTCCATTTTTGCACTCAGGTCTAAGTCTCATGGCCCTCTATCAGAATCCAGAGTTTTGGGAAGATTGGAGAAACTTAATTTTTCGCCCGAAAAAAAAAAACGTAAGGGGTACCACTGTCGTTTTTTTTTTCGGGCCGAATTTTTGAGTTTTGATATCTCAGCTCTGCAAGGGGCTAGAGCCTCCATTTTTGCACTCAGGTCTAAGTCTCATGGCCCTCTATCAGAATCCAGAGTTTTGGGAAGATTGGAGAAACTTAATTTTTCGCCCCCAAAAAAAAAAACGTAAGGGGTACCACTGTCGTTTTTTTTTTCGGGCCGAATTTTTGAGTTTTGATATCTCAGCTCTGGAAGGGGCTAGAGCCTCCATTTTTGCACTCAGGTCTAAGTCTCATGGCCCTCTATCAGAATCCAGAGTTTTGGGAAGATTGGAGAAACTTAATTTTTCGCCCGAAAAAAAAAAACGTAAGGGGTACCACTGTCGTTTTTTTTTCGGGCCGAATTTTTGAGTTTCGATATCTCAGCTCTGGAAGGGGCTAGAGCCTTCATTTTTGCACTCAGGTCTAAGTCTCATGGCCCTCTATCAGAATCCAGAGTTTTGGGAAGATTGGAGAAACTTAATTTTTCGCCCGAAAAAAAAAAACGTAAGGGGTACCACTGTCGTTTTTTTTTTCGGGCCGAATTTTTGAGTTTCGATATCTCAGCTCTGGAAGGGGTTAGAGCCTCCATTTTTGCACTCAGGTCTAAGTCTCATGGCCCTCTATCAGAATCCAGAGTTTTGGGAAGATTGGAGAAACTTAATTTTTCACCCGGAAAAAAAAAAACGTAAGGGGTACCACTGTCGTTTTTTTTTCGGGCCACATTTTTGAGTTTCGATATCTCAGCTCTGGAAGGGGCTAGAGCCTCCATTTTTGCACTCAGGTCTAAGTCTCATGGCCCTCTATCAGAATCCAGAGTTTTGGGAAGATTGGAGAAACTTAATTTTTCGCCTGAAAAAAAAAACGTAAGGGGTACCACTGTCATTTTTTTTTTCGGGCCGAATTTTTGAGTTTCGATATCTCAGCTCTGGAAGGGGCTAGAGCCTTCATTTTTGCACTCAGGTCTAAGTCTCATGGCCCTCTATCAGAATCCAGAGTTTTGGGAAGATTGGAGAAACTTAATTTTTCGCCCGAAAAAAAAAAACGTAAGGGGTACCACTGTCGTTTTTTTTTTCGGGCCGAATTTTTGAGTTTTGATATCTCAGCTCTGGAAGGGGCTAGAGCCTCCATTTTTGCACTCAGGTCTAAGTCTCATGGCCCTCTATCAGAATCCAGAGTTTTGGGAAGATTGGAGAAACTTAATTTTTCGCCCCCAAAAAAAAAAACGTAAGGGGTACCACTGTCGTTTTTTTTTTCGGGCCGAATTTTTGAGTTTTGATATCTCAGCTCTGGAAGGGGCTAGAGCCTCCATTTTTGCACTCAGGTCTAAGTCTCATGGCCCTCTATCAGAATCCAGAGTTTTGGGAAGATTGGAGAAACTTAATTTTTCGCCCGAAAAAAAAAAACGTAAGGGGTACCACTGTCGTTTTTTTTTCGGGCCGAATTTTTGAGTTTCGATATCTCAGCTCTGGAAGGGGCTAGAGCCTTCATTTTTGCACTCAGGTCTAAGTCTCATGGCCCTCTATCAGAATCCAGAGTTTTGGGAAGATTGGAGAAACTTAATTTTTCGCCCGAAAAAAAAAAACGTAAGGGGTACCACTGTCGTTTTTTTTTTCGGGCCGAATTTTTGAGTTTCGATATCTCAGCTCTGGAAGGGGTTAGAGCCTCCATTTTTGCACTCAGGTCTAAGTCTCATGGCCCTCTATCAGAATCCAGAGTTTTGGGAAGATTGGAGAAACTTAATTTTTCACCCGGAAAAAAAAAAACGTAAGGGGTACCACTGTCGTTTTTTTTTCGGGCCACATTTTTGAGTTTCGATATCTCAGCTCTGGAAGGGGCTAGAGCCTCCATTTTTGCACTCAGGTCTAAGTCTCATGGCCCTCTATCAGAATCCAGAGTTTTGGGAAGATTGGAGAAACTTAATTTTTCGCCTGAAAAAAAAAACGTAAGGGGTACCACTGTCATTTTTTTTTTCGGGCCGAATTTTTGAGTTTCGATATCTCAGCTCTGGAAGGGGCTAGAGCCTTCATTTTTGCACTCAGGTCTAAGTCTCATGGCCCTCTATCAGAATCCAGAGTTTTGGGAAGATTGGAGAAACTTAATTTTTCGCCTGAAAAAAAAAACGTAAGGGGTACCACTGTCATTTTTTTTTTCGGGCCGAATTTTTGAGTTTCGATATCTCAGCTCTGGAAGGGGCTAGAGCCTTCATTTTTGCACTCAGGTCTAAGTCTCATGGCCCTCTATCAGAATCCAGAGTTTTGGGAAGATTGGAGAAACTTAATTTTTCGCCCGAAAAAAAAAAACGTAAGGGGTACCACTGTCGTTTTTTTTCGGGCCGAATTTTTGAGTTTCGATATCTCAGCTCTGGAAGGGGCTAGAGCCTCCATTTTTGCACTCAGGTCTAAGTCTCATGGCCCTCTATCAGAATCCAGAGTTTTGGGAAGATTAGAGAAACTTAATTTTTCGCCCCAAAAAAAAAAAACGTAAGGGGTACCACTGTCGTTTTTTTTTTTCGGGCCGAATTTTTGAGTTTTGATATCTCAGCTCTGGAAGGGGCTAGAGCCTCCATTTTTGCACTCAGGTCTAAGTCTCATGGCCCTCTATCAGAATCCAGAGTTTTCAGAAGATTGGAGAAACTTAATTTTTCGCCCGAAAAAAAAAAAACGTAAGGGGTACCACTGTCGTTTTTTTTTTTCGGGCCGAATTTTTGAGTTTCGATATCTCAGCTCTGGAAGGGGCTAGAGCCTCCATTTTTGCACTCAGGTCTAAGTCTTATGGCCCTCTATCAGAATCCAGAGTTTTGGGAAGATTGGAGAAACTTAATTTTTCGCCCAAAAAAAAAAACGTAAGGGGTACCACTGTCGTTTTTTTTTTCGGGCCGAATTTTTAAGTTTCGACATCTCAGCTCTGGAAGGGTCTAGAGCCTCCATTTTTGCACTCAGGTCTAAGTGTCATGGCCCTCTATCAGAATCCAGAGTTTTGGGAAGATTGGAGAAACTTAATTTTTCGGCCGAAAAAAAAAAACGTAAGGGGTACCACTGTCGTTTTTTTTTTCGGGCCGAATTTTTGAGTTTCGATATCTCAGCTCTGGAAGGGGCTAGAGCCTCCATTTTTGCACTCAGGTCTAAGTCTCATGGCCCTCTATCAGAATGCAGAGTTTTGAGAAGATTGGAGAAACTTTATTTTTCGCCCGAAAAAAAAAAACGTAAGGGGTACCACTGTCGTTTTTTTTTTCAGGGCCGAATTTTTGAGTTTCGATATCTCAGCTCTGGAAGGGGCTAGAGCCTCCATTTTTGCACTCAGGTCTAAGTCTCATGGCCCTCTATCAGAATCCAGAGTTTTGGGAAGATTGGAGAAACTTAATTTTTCGCCCGAAAAAAAAAAACGTAAGGGGTACCACTGTCGTTTTTTTTTTCGGGCCGCATTTTTGAGTTTCGATATCTCAGCTCTGGAAGGGGCTAGAGCCTCCATTTTTGCACTCAGGTCTAAGTCTCATGGCCCTTTATCAGAATCCAGAGTTTTGGGAAGATTGGAGAAACTTAATTTTTCGCCCGAAAAAAACAAAACGTAAGGGGTACCACTGTCGTTTTTTTTTTTCGGGCCGAATTTTTGAGTTTCGATATCTCAGCTCTGGAAGGGGCTAGAGCCTCCATTTTTGCACTCAGGTCTAAGTCTCATGGCCCTCTATCAGAATCCAGAGTTTTGGGAAGATTGGAGAAACTTAATTTTTCGCCCGAAAAAAAAAAAACGTAAGGGATACCACTGTCGTTTTTTTTTTCGGGCCGAATTTTTGAGTTTCGATATCTCAGCTCTGGAAGGGGCTAGAGCCTCCATTTTTGCACTTAGGTCTAAGTCTCATGGCCCTCTATCAGAATCCAGAGTTTTGGGAAGATTGGAGAAACTTAATTTTTTCGCCCGAAAAAAAAAAACGTAAGGGGTACCACTGTCGTTTTTTTTTTTGGGCCGAATTTTTGAGTTTCGATATCTCAGCTCTGGAAGGGGCTAGAGCCTCCATTTTTGCACTCAGGTCTAAGTCTCATGGTCCTCTATCAGAATCCAGAGTTTTGGGAAGATTGGAGAAACTTAATTTTTCGCCCGAAAAAAAAAACGTAAGGGGTACCACTGTCGTTTTTTTTTTGGGCCGAATTTTTGAGTTTCGATATCTCAGCTCTGGAAGGGGCTAGAGCCTCCATTTTTGCACTCAGGTCTAAGTCTCATGGCCCTCTATCAGAATCCAGAGTTTTGGGAAGATTGGAGAAACTTAATTTTTCGCCCGAAAAAAAAAAAACGTAAGGGGTACCACTGTCGTTTTTTTTTTTCGGGCCGAATTTTTGAGTTTCGATATCTCAGCTCTGGAAGGGGCTAGAGCCTCCATTTTTGCACTCAGGTCTAAGTCTCATGGCCCTCTATCAGAATCCAGAGTTTTGGGAAGATTGGAGAAACTTAATTTTTCGCCCGAAAAAAAAAACGTAAGGGGTACCACTGTCGTTTTTTTTTCGGGCCGAATTTTTGAGTTTCGATATCTCAGCTCTGGAAGGGGCTAGAGCCTTCATTTTTGCACTCAGGTCTAAGTCTCATGGCCCTCTATCAGAATCCAGAGTTTTGGGAAGATTGGAGAAACTTAATTTTTCGCCCGAAAAAAAAAAACGTAAGGGGTACCACTGTCGTTTTTTTTCGGGCCGAATTTTTGAGTTTCGATATCTCAGCTCTGGAAGGGGCTAGAGCCTCCATTTTTGCACTCAGGTCTAAGTCTCATGGCCCTCTATCAGAATCCAGAGTTTTGGGAAGATTAGAGAAACTTAATTTTTCGCCCCAAAAAAAAAAAACGTAAGGGGTACCACTGTCGTTTTTTTTTTCGGGCCGAATTTTTGAGTTTTGATATCTCAGCTCTGGAAGGGGCTAGAGCCTCCATTTTTGCACTCAGGTCTAAGTCTCATGGCCCTCTATCAGAATCCAGAGTTTTCAGAAGATTGGAGAAACTTAATTTTTCGCCCGAAAAAAAAAAAAACGTAAGGGGTACCACTGTCGTTTTTTTTTTTCGGGCCGAATTTTTGAGTTTCGATATCTCAGCTCTGGAAGGGGCTAGAGCCTCCATTTTTGCACTCAGGTCTAAGTCTCATGGCCCTCTATCAGAATCCAGAGTTTTGGGAAGATTGGAGAAACTTAATTTTTCGCCCAAAAAAAAAAACGTAAGGGGTACCACTGTCGTTTTTTTTTTCGGGCCGAATTTTTAAGTTTCGACATCTCAGCTCTGGAAGGGTCTAGAGCCTCCATTTTTGCACTCAGGTCTAAGTCTCATGGCCCTCTATCAGAATCCAGAGTTTTGAGAAGATTGGAGAAACTTAATTTTTCACCCGGAAAAAAAAAACGTAAGGGGTACCACTGTCGTTTTTTTTTTCGGGCCGAATTTTTGAGTTTCGATATCTCAGCTCTGGAAGGGGCTAGAGCCTCCATTTTTGCACTCAGGTCTAAGTCTCATGGCCCTCTATCAGAATCCAGAGTTTTGGGAAGATTGGAGAAACTTAATTTTTCACCCGGAAAAAAAAAACGTAAGGGGTACCACTGTCGGGTTTTTTTCGGGCCGCATTTTTGAGTTTCAATATCTCAGCTCTGGAAGGGGCTAGAGCCTCCATTTTTGCACTCAGGTCTAAGTCTCATGGCCCTCTATCAGAATCCAGAGTTTTGGGAAGATTGGAGAAACTTAATTTTTCACCCGGAAAAAAAAAAAACGTAAGGGGTACCACTGTCGGTTTTTTTTCGGGCCGCATTTTTGAGTTTCGATATCTCAGCTCTGGAAGGGGCTAGAGCCTCCATTTTTGCACTCAGGTCTAAGTCTCATGGCCCTCTATCAGAATCCAGAGTTTTGGGAAGATTGGAGAAACTTAATTTTTCGCCCGAAAAAAAAAAAACGTAAGCGATACCACTGTCGTTTTTTTTTTCGGGCCGAATTTTTGAGTTTCGATATCTCAGCTCTGGAAGGGGCTAGAGCCTCCATTTTTGCACTTAGGTCTAAGTCTCATGGCCCTCTATCAGAATCCAGAGTTTTGGGAAGATTGGAGAAACTTAATTTTTCGCCCGAAAAAAAAAAACGTAAGGGGTACCACTGTCGTTTTTTTTTTCGGGCCGAATTTTTGAGTTTCGATATCTCAGCTCTGGAAGGGGCTAGAGCCTCCATTTTTGCACTTAGGTCTAAGTCTCATGGCCCTCTATCAGAATCCAGAGTTTTGGGAAGATTGGAGAAACTTAATTTTTCGCCCGAAAAAAAAAAACGTAAGGGGTACCACTGTCGTTTTTTTTTTCGGGCCGAATTTTTGAGTTTCGATATCTCAGCTCTGGAAGGGGCTAGAGCCTCCATTTTTGCACTCAGGTCTAAGTCTCATGGTCCTCTATCAGAATCCAGAGTTTTGGGAAGATTGGAGAAACTTAATTTTTCGCCCGAAAAAAAAACGTAAGGGGTACCACTGTCGTTTTTTTTTTGGGCCGAATTTTTGAGTTTCGATATCTCAGCTCTGGAAGGGGCTAGAGCCTCCATTTTTGCACTCAGGTCTAAGTCTCATGGCCCTCTATCAGAATCCAGAGTTTTGGGAAGATTGGAGAAACTTAATTTTTCGCCCGAAAAAAAAACAACGTAAGGGGTACCACTGTCGTTTTTTTTTTTCGGGCCGAATTTTTGAGTTTCGATATCTCAGCTCTGGAAGGGGCTAGAGCCTCCATTTTTGCACTCAGGTCTAAGTCTCATGGCCCTCTATCAGAATCCAGAGTTTTGGGAAGATTGGAGAAACTTAAATTTTCGCCCGAAAAAAAAAACGTAAGGGGTACCACTGTCGTTTTTTTTTCGGGCCGAATTTTTGAGTTTCGATATCTCAGCTCTGGAAGGGGCTAGAGCCTTCATTTTTGCACTCAGGTCTAAGTCTCATGGCCCTCTATCAGAATCCAGAGTTTTGGGAAGATTGGAGAAACTTAATTTTTCGCCCGAAAAAAAAAAACGTAAGGGGTACCACTGTCGTTTTTTTTCGGGCCGAATTTTTGAGTTTCGATATCTCAGCTCTGGAAGGGGCTAGAGCCTCCATTTTTGCACTCAGGTCTAAGTCTCATGGCCCTCTATCAGAATCCAGAGTTTTGGGAAGATTAGAGAAACTTAATTTTTCGCCCCAAAAAAAAAAAACGTAAGGGGTACCACTGTCGTTTTTTTTTTTCGGGCCGAATTTTTGAGTTTTGATATCTCAGCTCTGGAAGGGGCTAGAGCCTCCATTTTTGCACTCAGGTCTAAGTCTCATGGCCCTCTATCAGAATCCAGAGTTTTCAGAAGATTGGAGAAACTTAATTTTTCGCCCGAAAAAAAAAAACGTAAGGGGTACCACTGTCGTTTTTTTTTTTCGGGCCGAATTTTTGAGTTTCGATATCTCAGCTCTGGAAGGGGCTAGAGCCTCCATTTTTGCACTCAGGTCTAAGTCTCATGGCCCTCTATCAGAATCCAGAGTTTTGGGAAGATTGGAGAAACTTAATTTTTCGCCCAAAAAAAAAAACGTAAGGGGTACCACTGTCGTTTTTTTTTTCGGGCCGAATTTTTAAGTTTCGACATCTCAGCTCTGGAAGGGTCTAGAGCCTCCATTTTTGCACTCAGGTCTAAGTCTCATGGCCCTCTATCAGAATCCAGAGTTTTGAGAAGATTGGAGAAACTTAATTTTTCACCCGGAAAAAAAAAAACGTAAGGGGTACCACTGTCGTTTTTTTTTTCGGGCCGAATTTTTGATTTTCGATATCTCAGCTCTGGAAGGGGCTAGAGCCTCCATTTTTGCACTCAGGTCTAAGTCTCATGGCCCTCTATCAGAATCCAGAGTTTTGGGAAGATTGGAGAAACTTAATTTTTGGCCCGAAAAAAAAAAACGTAAGGGGTACCACTGTCGTTTTTTTTTTCGGGCCGAATTTTTGAGTTTCGATATCTCAGCTCTGGAAGGGGCTAGAGCCTCCATTTTTGCACTCAGGTCTAAGTCTCATGGCCCTCTATCAGAATCCAGAGTTTTGGGAAGATTGGAGAAACTTAATTTTTCGCCCGAAAAAAAAAACGTAAGGGGTACCACTGTCGTTTTTTTTTCGGGCCGAATTTTTGAGTTTCGATATCTCAGCTCTGGAAGGGGCTAGAGCCTCCATTTTTGCACTCAGGTCTAAGTCTCATGGCCCTCTATCAGAATCCAGAGTTTTTGGGAGATTGGAGAAACTTAATTTTTCGCCCCCCAAAAAAAAAACGTAAGGGGTACCACTGTCGTTTTTTTTTTCGGGCCGAATTTTTGAGTTTTGATATCTCAGCTCTGGAAGGGGCTAGAGCCTCCATTTTTGCACTCAGGTCTAAGTCTCATGGCCCTCTATCAGAATCCAGAGTTTTGGGAAGATTGGAGAAACTTAATTTTTCGCCCGAAAAAAAAAACGTAAGGGGTACCACTGTCGTTTTTTTTTCGGGCCGAATTTTTGAGTTTCGATATCTCAGCTCTGGAAGGGGCTAGAGCCTTCATTTTTGCACTCAGGTCTAAGTCTCATGGGCCTCTATCAGAATCCAGAGTTTTGGGAAGATTGGAGAAACTTAATTTTTCGCCCGAAAAAAAAAAACGTAAGGGGTACCACTGTCGTTTTTTTTCGGGCCGAATTTTTGAGTTTCGATATCTCAGCTCTGGAAGGGGCTAGAGCCTCCATTTTTGCACTCAGGTCTAAGTCTCATGGCCCTCTATCAGAATCCAGAGTTTTGGGAAGATTGGAGAAACTTAATTTTTCGCCCCAAAAAAAAAAAACGTAAGGGGTACCACTGTCGTTTTT
Source organism: Pimephales promelas (assembly GCF_988280905.1). Lineage (NCBI taxonomy): Eukaryota > Metazoa > Chordata > Actinopteri > Cypriniformes > Leuciscidae > Pimephales > Pimephales promelas. The sequence goes on along the minus strand of NC_142785.1, from coordinate 1,336,681 downwards.
TTTTTCGGGCCGAATTTTTGAGTTTTGATATCTCAGCTCTGGAAGGGGCTAGAGCCTCCATTTTTGCACTCAGGTCTAAGTCTCATGGCCCTCTATCAGAATCCAGAGTTTTCAGAAGATTGGAGAAACTTAATTTTTCGCCCGAAAAAAAAAAAAACGTAAGGGGTACCACTGTCGTTTTTTTTTTTCGGGCCGAATTTTTGAGTTTCGATATCTCAGCTCTGGAAGGGTCTAGAGCCTCCATTTTTGCACTCAGGTCTAAGTCTCATGGCCCTCTATCAGAATCCAGAGTTTTGAGAAGATTGGAGAAACTTAATTTTTCACCCGGAAAAAAAAAAACGTAAGGGGTACCACTGTCGTTTTTTTTTTCGGGCCGAATTTTTGAGTTTCGATATCTCAGCTCTGGAAGGGGCTAGAGCCTCCATTTTTGCACTCAGGTCTAAGTCTCATGGCCCTCTATCAGAATCCAGAGTTTTGGGAAGATTGGAGAAACTTAATTTTTCGCCCGAAAAAAAAAACGTAAGGGGTACCACTGTCGGTTTTTTTTCGGGCCGCATTTTTGAGTTTCGATATCTCAGCTCTGGAAGGGGCTAGAGCCTCCATTTTTGCACTCAGGTCTAAGTCTCATGGCCCTCTATCAGAATCCAGAGTTTTGGGAAGATTGGAGAAACTTAATTTTTCGCCTGAAAAAAAAAACGTAAGGGGTACCACTGTCGTTTTTTTTTCGGGGCCGAATTTTTGAGTTTCGATATCTCAGCTCTGGAAGGGGCTAGAGCCTTCATTTTTGCACTCAGGTCTAAGTCTCATGGCCCTCTATCAGAATCCAGAGTTTTTTAGAAGATTGGAGAAACTTAATTTTTCGCCCGAAAAAAAAAAAAACGTAAGGGGTACCACTGTCGTTTTTTTTTTCGGGCCGAATTTTTGAGTTTCGATATCTCAGCTCTGGAAGGGGCTAGAGCCTCCATTTTTGCACTCAGTTCTAAGTCTCATGGCCCTCTATCAGAATCCAGAGTTTTGGGAAGATTGGAGAAACTTAATTTTTCGCCCAAAAAAAAAAAACGTAAGGGGTACCACTGTCGTTTTTTTTTTTTCGGGCCGAATTTTTGAGTTTCGATATCTCAGCTCTGGAAGGGTCTAGAGCCTCCATTTTTGCACTCAGGTCTAAGTCTCATGGCCCTCTATCAGAATCCAGAGTTTTGAGAAGATTGGAGAAACCTAATTTTTCGCCCGAAAAAAAAAAACGTAAGGGGTACCACTATCGTTTTTTTTTCGGGCCGAATTTTTGAGTTTCGATATCTCAGCTCTGGAAGGGGCTAGAGCCTCCATTTTTGCACTCAGGTCTAAGTCTCATGGCCCTCTATCAGAATCCAGAGTTTTGGGAAGATTGGAGAAACTTAATTTTTCACCCGGGAAAAAAAAAAACGTAAGGGGTACCACTGTCGTTTTTTTTTTCGGGCCGCATTTTTGAGTTTCGATATCTCAGCTCTGGAAGGGGCTAGAGCCTCCATTTTTGCACTCAGGTCTAAGTCTCATGGCCCTCTATCAGAATCCAGAGTTTTGGGAAGATTGGCGAAACTTAATTTTTCACCTGAAAAAAAAAACGTAAGGGGTACCACTGTCGTTTTTTTTTTCGGGCCGAATTTTTGATTTTCGATATCTCAGCTCTGGAAGGGGCTAGAGCCTCCATTTTTGCACTCAGGTCTAAGTCTCATGGCCCTCTATCAGAATCCAGAGTTTTGGGAAGATTGGAGAAACTTAATTTTTCGCCCGAAAAAAAAAAACGTAAGGGGTACCACTGTCGTTTTTTTTTTCGGGCCGAATTTTTGAGTTTTGATATCTCAGCTCTGCAAGGGGCTAGAGCCTCCATTTTTGCACTCAGGTCTAAGTCTCATGGCCCTCTATCAGAATCCAGAGTTTTGGGAAGATTGGAGAAACTTAATTTTTCGCCCCCAAAAAAAAAAACGTAAGGGGTACCACTGTCGTTTTTTTTTTCGGGCCGAATTTTTGAGTTTTGATATCTCAGCTCTGGAAGGGGCTAGAGCCTCCATTTTTGCACTCAGGTCTAAGTCTCATGGCCCTCTATCAGAATCCAGAGTTTTGGGAAGATTGGAGAAACTTAATTTTTCGCCCGAAAAAAAAAAACGTAAGGGGTACCACTGTCGTTTTTTTTTCGGGCCGAATTTTTGAGTTTCGATATCTCAGCTCTGGAAGGGGCTAGAGCCTTCATTTTTGCACTCAGGTCTAAGTCTCATGGCCCTCTATCAGAATCCAGAGTTTTGGGAAGATTGGAGAAACTTAATTTTTCGCCCGAAAAAAAAAAACGTAAGGGGTACCACTGTCGTTTTTTTTTTCGGGCCGAATTTTTGAGTTTCGATATCTCAGCTCTGGAAGGGGTTAGAGCCTCCATTTTTGCACTCAGGTCTAAGTCTCATGGCCCTCTATCAGAATCCAGAGTTTTGGGAAGATTGGAGAAACTTAATTTTTCACCCGGAAAAAAAAAAACGTAAGGGGTACCACTGTCGTTTTTTTTTCGGGCCACATTTTTGAGTTTCGATATCTCAGCTCTGGAAGGGGCTAGAGCCTCCATTTTTGCACTCAGGTCTAAGTCTCATGGCCCTCTATCAGAATCCAGAGTTTTGGGAAGATTGGAGAAACTTAATTTTTCGCCTGAAAAAAAAAACGTAAGGGGTACCACTGTCATTTTTTTTTTCGGGCCGAATTTTTGAGTTTCGATATCTCAGCTCTGGAAGGGGCTAGAGCCTTCATTTTTGCACTCAGGTCTAAGTCTCATGGCCCTCTATCAGAATCCAGAGTTTTGGGAAGATTGGAGAAACTTAATTTTTCGCCCGAAAAAAAAAAACGTAAGGGGTACCACTGTCGTTTTTTTTTTCGGGCCGAATTTTTGAGTTTTGATATCTCAGCTCTGGAAGGGGCTAGAGCCTCCATTTTTGCACTCAGGTCTAAGTCTCATGGCCCTCTATCAGAATCCAGAGTTTTGGGAAGATTGGAGAAACTTAATTTTTCGCCCCCAAAAAAAAAAACGTAAGGGGTACCACTGTCGTTTTTTTTTTCGGGCCGAATTTTTGAGTTTTGATATCTCAGCTCTGGAAGGGGCTAGAGCCTCCATTTTTGCACTCAGGTCTAAGTCTCATGGCCCTCTATCAGAATCCAGAGTTTTGGGAAGATTGGAGAAACTTAATTTTTCGCCCGAAAAAAAAAAACGTAAGGGGTACCACTGTCGTTTTTTTTTCGGGCCGAATTTTTGAGTTTCGATATCTCAGCTCTGGAAGGGGCTAGAGCCTTCATTTTTGCACTCAGGTCTAAGTCTCATGGCCCTCTATCAGAATCCAGAGTTTTGGGAAGATTGGAGAAACTTAATTTTTCGCCCGAAAAAAAAAAACGTAAGGGGTACCACTGTCGTTTTTTTTTTCGGGCCGAATTTTTGAGTTTCGATATCTCAGCTCTGGAAGGGGTTAGAGCCTCCATTTTTGCACTCAGGTCTAAGTCTCATGGCCCTCTATCAGAATCCAGAGTTTTGGGAAGATTGGAGAAACTTAATTTTTCACCCGGAAAAAAAAAAACGTAAGGGGTACCACTGTCGTTTTTTTTTCGGGCCACATTTTTGAGTTTCGATATCTCAGCTCTGGAAGGGGCTAGAGCCTCCATTTTTGCACTCAGGTCTAAGTCTCATGGCCCTCTATCAGAATCCAGAGTTTTGGGAAGATTGGAGAAACTTAATTTTTCGCCTGAAAAAAAAAACGTAAGGGGTACCACTGTCATTTTTTTTTTCGGGCCGAATTTTTGAGTTTCGATATCTCAGCTCTGGAAGGGGCTAGAGCCTTCATTTTTGCACTCAGGTCTAAGTCTCATGGCCCTCTATCAGAATCCAGAGTTTTGGGAAGATTGGAGAAACTTAATTTTTCGCCTGAAAAAAAAAACGTAAGGGGTACCACTGTCATTTTTTTTTTCGGGCCGAATTTTTGAGTTTCGATATCTCAGCTCTGGAAGGGGCTAGAGCCTTCATTTTTGCACTCAGGTCTAAGTCTCATGGCCCTCTATCAGAATCCAGAGTTTTGGGAAGATTGGAGAAACTTAATTTTTCGCCCGAAAAAAAAAAACGTAAGGGGTACCACTGTCGTTTTTTTTCGGGCCGAATTTTTGAGTTTCGATATCTCAGCTCTGGAAGGGGCTAGAGCCTCCATTTTTGCACTCAGGTCTAAGTCTCATGGCCCTCTATCAGAATCCAGAGTTTTGGGAAGATTAGAGAAACTTAATTTTTCGCCCCAAAAAAAAAAAACGTAAGGGGTACCACTGTCGTTTTTTTTTTTCGGGCCGAATTTTTGAGTTTTGATATCTCAGCTCTGGAAGGGGCTAGAGCCTCCATTTTTGCACTCAGGTCTAAGTCTCATGGCCCTCTATCAGAATCCAGAGTTTTCAGAAGATTGGAGAAACTTAATTTTTCGCCCGAAAAAAAAAAAACGTAAGGGGTACCACTGTCGTTTTTTTTTTTCGGGCCGAATTTTTGAGTTTCGATATCTCAGCTCTGGAAGGGGCTAGAGCCTCCATTTTTGCACTCAGGTCTAAGTCTTATGGCCCTCTATCAGAATCCAGAGTTTTGGGAAGATTGGAGAAACTTAATTTTTCGCCCAAAAAAAAAAACGTAAGGGGTACCACTGTCGTTTTTTTTTTCGGGCCGAATTTTTAAGTTTCGACATCTCAGCTCTGGAAGGGTCTAGAGCCTCCATTTTTGCACTCAGGTCTAAGTGTCATGGCCCTCTATCAGAATCCAGAGTTTTGGGAAGATTGGAGAAACTTAATTTTTCGGCCGAAAAAAAAAAACGTAAGGGGTACCACTGTCGTTTTTTTTTTCGGGCCGAATTTTTGAGTTTCGATATCTCAGCTCTGGAAGGGGCTAGAGCCTCCATTTTTGCACTCAGGTCTAAGTCTCATGGCCCTCTATCAGAATGCAGAGTTTTGAGAAGATTGGAGAAACTTTATTTTTCGCCCGAAAAAAAAAAACGTAAGGGGTACCACTGTCGTTTTTTTTTTCAGGGCCGAATTTTTGAGTTTCGATATCTCAGCTCTGGAAGGGGCTAGAGCCTCCATTTTTGCACTCAGGTCTAAGTCTCATGGCCCTCTATCAGAATCCAGAGTTTTGGGAAGATTGGAGAAACTTAATTTTTCGCCCGAAAAAAAAAAACGTAAGGGGTACCACTGTCGTTTTTTTTTTCGGGCCGCATTTTTGAGTTTCGATATCTCAGCTCTGGAAGGGGCTAGAGCCTCCATTTTTGCACTCAGGTCTAAGTCTCATGGCCCTTTATCAGAATCCAGAGTTTTGGGAAGATTGGAGAAACTTAATTTTTCGCCCGAAAAAAACAAAACGTAAGGGGTACCACTGTCGTTTTTTTTTTTCGGGCCGAATTTTTGAGTTTCGATATCTCAGCTCTGGAAGGGGCTAGAGCCTCCATTTTTGCACTCAGGTCTAAGTCTCATGGCCCTCTATCAGAATCCAGAGTTTTGGGAAGATTGGAGAAACTTAATTTTTCGCCCGAAAAAAAAAAAACGTAAGGGATACCACTGTCGTTTTTTTTTTCGGGCCGAATTTTTGAGTTTCGATATCTCAGCTCTGGAAGGGGCTAGAGCCTCCATTTTTGCACTTAGGTCTAAGTCTCATGGCCCTCTATCAGAATCCAGAGTTTTGGGAAGATTGGAGAAACTTAATTTTTTCGCCCGAAAAAAAAAAACGTAAGGGGTACCACTGTCGTTTTTTTTTTTGGGCCGAATTTTTGAGTTTCGATATCTCAGCTCTGGAAGGGGCTAGAGCCTCCATTTTTGCACTCAGGTCTAAGTCTCATGGTCCTCTATCAGAATCCAGAGTTTTGGGAAGATTGGAGAAACTTAATTTTTCGCCCGAAAAAAAAAACGTAAGGGGTACCACTGTCGTTTTTTTTTTGGGCCGAATTTTTGAGTTTCGATATCTCAGCTCTGGAAGGGGCTAGAGCCTCCATTTTTGCACTCAGGTCTAAGTCTCATGGCCCTCTATCAGAATCCAGAGTTTTGGGAAGATTGGAGAAACTTAATTTTTCGCCCGAAAAAAAAAAAACGTAAGGGGTACCACTGTCGTTTTTTTTTTTCGGGCCGAATTTTTGAGTTTCGATATCTCAGCTCTGGAAGGGGCTAGAGCCTCCATTTTTGCACTCAGGTCTAAGTCTCATGGCCCTCTATCAGAATCCAGAGTTTTGGGAAGATTGGAGAAACTTAATTTTTCGCCCGAAAAAAAAAACGTAAGGGGTACCACTGTCGTTTTTTTTTCGGGCCGAATTTTTGAGTTTCGATATCTCAGCTCTGGAAGGGGCTAGAGCCTTCATTTTTGCACTCAGGTCTAAGTCTCATGGCCCTCTATCAGAATCCAGAGTTTTGGGAAGATTGGAGAAACTTAATTTTTCGCCCGAAAAAAAAAAACGTAAGGGGTACCACTGTCGTTTTTTTTCGGGCCGAATTTTTGAGTTTCGATATCTCAGCTCTGGAAGGGGCTAGAGCCTCCATTTTTGCACTCAGGTCTAAGTCTCATGGCCCTCTATCAGAATCCAGAGTTTTGGGAAGATTAGAGAAACTTAATTTTTCGCCCCAAAAAAAAAAAACGTAAGGGGTACCACTGTCGTTTTTTTTTTCGGGCCGAATTTTTGAGTTTTGATATCTCAGCTCTGGAAGGGGCTAGAGCCTCCATTTTTGCACTCAGGTCTAAGTCTCATGGCCCTCTATCAGAATCCAGAGTTTTCAGAAGATTGGAGAAACTTAATTTTTCGCCCGAAAAAAAAAAAACGTAAGGGGTACCACTGTCGTTTTTTTTTTTCGGGCCGAATTTTTGAGTTTCGATATCTCAGCTCTGGAAGGGGCTAGAGCCTCCATTTTTGCACTCAGGTCTAAGTCTCATGGCCCTCTATCAGAATCCAGAGTTTTGGGAAGATTGGAGAAACTTAATTTTTCGCCCAAAAAAAAAAACGTAAGGGGTACCACTGTCGTTTTTTTTTTCGGGCCGAATTTTTAAGTTTCGACATCTCAGCTCTGGAAGGGTCTAGAGCCTCCATTTTTGCACTCAGGTCTAAGTCTCATGGCCCTCTATCAGAATCCAGAGTTTTGAGAAGATTGGAGAAACTTAATTTTTCACCCGGAAAAAAAAAACGTAAGGGGTACCACTGTCGTTTTTTTTTTCGGGCCGAATTTTTGAGTTTCGATATCTCAGCTCTGGAAGGGGCTAGAGCCTCCATTTTTGCACTCAGGTCTAAGTCTCATGGCCCTCTATCAGAATCCAGAGTTTTGGGAAGATTGGAGAAACTTAATTTTTCACCCGGAAAAAAAAAACGTAAGGGGTACCACTGTCGGGTTTTTTTCGGGCCGCATTTTTGAGTTTCAATATCTCAGCTCTGGAAGGGGCTAGAGCCTCCATTTTTGCACTCAGGTCTAAGTCTCATGGCCCTCTATCAGAATCCAGAGTTTTGGGAAGATTGGAGAAACTTAATTTTTCACCCGGAAAAAAAAAAAACGTAAGGGGTACCACTGTCGGTTTTTTTTCGGGCCGCATTTTTGAGTTTCGATATCTCAGCTCTGGAAGGGGCTAGAGCCTCCATTTTTGCACTCAGGTCTAAGTCTCATGGCCCTCTATCAGAATCCAGAGTTTTGGGAAGATTGGAGAAACTTAATTTTTCGCCCGAAAAAAAAAAAACGTAAGCGATACCACTGTCGTTTTTTTTTTCGGGCCGAATTTTTGAGTTTCGATATCTCAGCTCTGGAAGGGGCTAGAGCCTCCATTTTTGCACTTAGGTCTAAGTCTCATGGCCCTCTATCAGAATCCAGAGTTTTGGGAAGATTGGAGAAACTTAATTTTTCGCCCGAAAAAAAAAAACGTAAGGGGTACCACTGTCGTTTTTTTTTTCGGGCCGAATTTTTGAGTTTCGATATCTCAGCTCTGGAAGGGGCTAGAGCCTCCATTTTTGCACTTAGGTCTAAGTCTCATGGCCCTCTATCAGAATCCAGAGTTTTGGGAAGATTGGAGAAACTTAATTTTTCGCCCGAAAAAAAAAAACGTAAGGGGTACCACTGTCGTTTTTTTTTTCGGGCCGAATTTTTGAGTTTCGATATCTCAGCTCTGGAAGGGGCTAGAGCCTCCATTTTTGCACTCAGGTCTAAGTCTCATGGTCCTCTATCAGAATCCAGAGTTTTGGGAAGATTGGAGAAACTTAATTTTTCGCCCGAAAAAAAAAACGTAAGGGGTACCACTGTCGTTTTTTTTTTGGGCCGAATTTTTGAGTTTCGATATCTCAGCTCTGGAAGGGGCTAGAGCCTCCATTTTTGCACTCAGGTCTAAGTCTCATGGCCCTCTATCAGAATCCAGAGTTTTGGGAAGATTGGAGAAACTTAATTTTTCGCCCGAAAAAAAAACAACGTAAGGGGTACCACTGTCGTTTTTTTTTTTCGGGCCGAATTTTTGAGTTTCGATATCTCAGCTCTGGAAGGGGCTAGAGCCTCCATTTTTGCACTCAGGTCTAAGTCTCATGGCCCTCTATCAGAATCCAGAGTTTTGGGAAGATTGGAGAAACTTAAATTTTCGCCCGAAAAAAAAAACGTAAGGGGTACCACTGTCGTTTTTTTTTCGGGCCGAATTTTTGAGTTTCGATATCTCAGCTCTGGAAGGGGCTAGAGCCTTCATTTTTGCACTCAGGTCTAAGTCTCATGGCCCTCTATCAGAATCCAGAGTTTTGGGAAGATTGGAGAAACTTAATTTTTCGCCCGAAAAAAAAAAACGTAAGGGGTACCACTGTCGTTTTTTTTCGGGCCGAATTTTTGAGTTTCGATATCTCAGCTCTGGAAGGGGCTAGAGCCTCCATTTTTGCACTCAGGTCTAAGTCTCATGGCCCTCTATCAGAATCCAGAGTTTTGGGAAGATTAGAGAAACTTAATTTTTCGCCCCAAAAAAAAAAAACGTAAGGGGTACCACTGTCGTTTTTTTTTTTCGGGCCGAATTTTTGAGTTTTGATATCTCAGCTCTGGAAGGGGCTAGAGCCTCCATTTTTGCACTCAGGTCTAAGTCTCATGGCCCTCTATCAGAATCCAGAGTTTTCAGAAGATTGGAGAAACTTAATTTTTCGCCCGAAAAAAAAAAACGTAAGGGGTACCACTGTCGTTTTTTTTTTTCGGGCCGAATTTTTGAGTTTCGATATCTCAGCTCTGGAAGGGGCTAGAGCCTCCATTTTTGCACTCAGGTCTAAGTCTCATGGCCCTCTATCAGAATCCAGAGTTTTGGGAAGATTGGAGAAACTTAATTTTTCGCCCAAAAAAAAAAACGTAAGGGGTACCACTGTCGTTTTTTTTTTCGGGCCGAATTTTTAAGTTTCGACATCTCAGCTCTGGAAGGGTCTAGAGCCTCCATTTTTGCACTCAGGTCTAAGTCTCATGGCCCTCTATCAGAATCCAGAGTTTTGAGAAGATTGGAGAAACTTAATTTTTCACCCGGAAAAAAAAAACGTAAGGGGTACCACTGTCGTTTTTTTTTTCGGGCCGAATTTTTGAGTTTCGATATCTCAGCTCTGGAAGGGTCTAGAGCCTCCATTTTTGCACTCAGGTCTAAGTCTCATGGCCCTCTATCAGAATCCAGAGTTTTGGGAAGATTGGAGAAACTTAATTTTTCACCCGGAAAAAAAAAACGTAAGGGGTACCACTGTCGGGTTTTTTTCGGGCCGCATTTTTGAGTTTCAATATCTCAGCTCTGGAAGGGGCTAGAGCCTCCATTTTTGCACTCAGGTCTAAGTCTCATGGCCCTCTATCAGAATCCAGAGTTTTGGGAAGATTGGAGAAACTTAATTTTTCGCCTGAAAAAAAAAACGTAAGGGGTACCACTGTCGTTTTTTTTTTCGGGCCGAATTTTTGAGTTTCGATATCTCAGCTCTGGAAGGGGCTAGAGCCTTCATTTTTGCACTCAGGTCTAAGTCTCATGGCCCTCTATCAGAATCCAGAGTTTTGGGAAGATTGGAGAAACTTAATTTTTCACCCGGAAAAAAAAAACGTAAGGGGTACCACTGTCGGGTTTTTTTTCGGGCCGCATTTTTGAGTTTCGATATCTCAGCTCTGGAAGGGGCTAGAGCCTCCATTTTTGCACTCAGGTCTAAGTCTCATGGCCCTCTATCAGAATCCAGAGTTTTGGGAAGATTGGAGAAACTTAATTTTTCGCCTGAAAAAAAAAACGTAAGGGGTACCACTGTCGGTTTTTTTTCGGGCCGAATTTTTGAGTTTCGATATCTCAGCTCTGGAAGGGGCTAGAGCCTTCATTTTTGCACTCAGGTCTAAGTCTCATGGCCCTCTATCAGAATCCAGAGTTTTTTTAGAAGATTGGAGAAACTTAATTTTTCGCCCGAAAAAAAAAAAAACGTAAGGGGTACCACTGTCGTTTTTTTTTCGGGCCGAATTTTTGAGTTTCGATATCTCAGCTCTGGAAGGGGCTAGAGCCTCCATTTTTGCACTCAGGTCTAAGTCTCATGGCCCTCTATCAGAATCCAGAGTTTTGGGAAGATTGGAGAAACTTAATTTTTCGCCCAAAAAAAAAAAACGTAAGGGGTACCACTGTCGTTTTTTTTTTCGGGCCGAATTTTTGAGTTTCGATATCTCAGCTCTGGAAGGGTCTAGAGCCTCCATTTTTGCACTCAGGTCTAAGTCTCATGGCCCTCTATCAGAATCCAGAGTTTTGAGAAGATTGGAGAAACTTAATTTTTCGCCCGAAAAAAAAAAACGTAAGGGGTACCACTGTCGTTTTTTTTTCGGGCCGAATTTTTGAGTTTCGATATCTCAGCTCTGGAAGGGGCTAGAGCCTCCATTTTTGCACTCAGGTCTAAGTCTCATGGCCCTCTATCAGAATCCAGAGTTTTGGGAAGATTGGAGAAACTTAATTTTTCACCCGGGAAAAAAAAAACGTAAGGGGTACCACTGTCGTTTTTTTTTTCGGGCCGCATTTTTGAGTTTCGATATCTCAGCTCTGGAAGGGGCTAGAGCCTCCATTTTTGCACTCAGGTCTAAGTCTCATGGCCCTCTATCAGAATCCAGAGTTTTGGGAAGATTGGAGAAACTTAATTTTTCACCTGAAAAAAAAAAAACGTAAGGGGTACCACTGTCGTTTTTTTTTTCGGGCCGAATTTTTGATTTTCGATATCTCAGCTCTGGAAGGGGCTAGAGCCTCCATTTTTGCACTCAGGTCTAAGTCTCATGGCCCTCTATCAGAATCCAGAGTTTTGGGAAGATTGGAGAAACTTAATTTTTGGCCCGAAAAAAAAAACGTAAGGGGTACCACTGTCGTTTTTTTTTTCGGGCCGAATTTTTGAGTTTCGATATCTCAGCTCTGGAAGGGGCTAGAGCCTCCATTTTTGCACTCAGGTCTAAGTCTCATGGCCCTCTATCAGAATCCAGAGTTTTGGGAAGATTGGAGAAACTTAATTTTTCGCCCGAAAAAAAAAAAACGTAAGCGATACCACTGTCGTTTTTTTTTTCGGGCCGAATTTTTGAGTTTCGATATCTCAGCTCTGGAAGGGGCTAGAGCCTCCATTTTTGCACTCAGGTCTAAGTCTCATGGCCCTCTATCAGAATCCAGAGTTTTGGGAAGATTGGAGAAACTTAATTTTTGGCCCGAAAAAAAAAAACGTAAGGGGTACCACTGTCGTTTTTTTTTTCGGGCCGAATTTTTGAGTTTCGATATCTCAGCTCTGGAAGGGGCTAGAGCCTCCATTTTTGCACTCAGGTCTAAGTCTCATGGCCCTCTATCAGAATCCAGAGTTTTGGGAAGATTGGAGAAACTTAATTTTTCGCCCGAAAAAAAAAAACGTAAGGGGTACCACTGTCGTTTTTTTTTTCGGGCCGAATTTTTGAGTTTCGATATCTCAGCTCTGGAAGGGGCTAGAGCCTCCATTTTTGCACTCAGGTCTAAGTCTCATGGCCCTCTATCAGAATCCAGAGTTTTGGGGAGATTGGAGAAACTTAATTTTTCGCCCCCCAAAAAAAAAAACGTAAGGGGTACCACTGTCGTTTTTTTTTTCGGGCCGAATTTTTGAGTTTTGATATCTCAGCTCTGGAAGGGGCTAGAGCCTCCATTTTTGCACTCAGGTCTAAGTCTCATGGCCCTCTATCAGAATCCAGAGTTTTCAGAAGATTGGAGAAACTTAATTTTTCGCCCGAAAAAAAAAAACGTAAGGGGTACCACTGTCGTTTTTTTTTTTCGGGCCGAATTTTTGAGTTTCGATATCTCAGCTCTGGAAGGGGCTAGAGCCTCCATTTTTGCACTCAGGTCTAAGTCTCATGGCCCTCTATCAGAATCCAGAGTTTTGGGAAGATTGGAGAAACTTAATTTTTCGCCCAAAAAAAAAAACGTAAGGGGTACCACTGTCGTTTTTTTTTTCGGGCCGAATTTTTAAGTTTCGACATCTCAGCTCTGGAAGGGTCTAGAGCCTCCATTTTTGCACTCAGGTCTAAGTCTCATGGCCCTCTATCAGAATCCAGAGTTTTGAGAAGATTGGAGAAACTTAATTTTTCACCCGGAAAAAAAAAAACGTAAGGGGTACCACTGTCGTTTTTTTTTTCGGGCCGAATTTTTGAGTTTCGATATCTCAGCTCTGGAAGGGTCTAGAGCCTCCATTTTTGCACTCAGGTCTAAGTCTCATGGCCCTCTATCAGAATCCAGAGTTTTGGGAAGATTGGAGAAACTTAATTTTTCACCCGGAAAAAAAAAACGTAAGGGGTACCACTGTCGGGTTTTTTTCGGGCCGCATTTTTGAGTTTCAATATCTCAGCTCTGGAAGGGGCTAGAGCCTCCATTTTTGCACTCAGGTCTAAGTCTCATGGCCCTCTATCAGAATCCAGAGTTTTGGGAAGATTGGAGAAACTTAATTTTTCGCCTGAAAAAAAAAACGTAAGGGGTACCACTGTCGTTTTTTTTTCGGGCCGAATTTTTGAGTTTCGATATCTCAGCTCTGGAAGGGGCTAGAGCCTTCATTTTTGCACTCAGGTCTAAGTCTCATGGCCCTCTATCAGAATCCAGAGTTTTGGGAAGATTGGAGAAACTTAATTTTTCACCCGGAAAAAAAAAAACGTAAGGGGTACCACTGTCGGGTTTTTTTTCGGGCCGCATTTTTGAGTTTCGATATCTCAGCTCTGGAAGGGGCTAGAGCCTCCATTTTTGCACTCAGGTCTAAGTCTCATGGCCCTCTATCAGAATCCAGAGTTTTGGGAAGATTGGAGAAACTTAATTTTTCGCCTGAAAAAAAAAACGTAAGGGGTACCACTGTCGGTTTTTTTTCGGGCCGAATTTTTGAGTTTCGATATCTCAGCTCTGGAAGGGGCTAGAGCCTTCATTTTTGCACTCAGGTCTAAGTCTCATGGCCCTCTATCAGAATCCAGAGTTTTTTTAGAAGATTGGAGAAACTTAATTTTTCGCCCGAAAAAAAAAAAAACGTAAGGGGTACCACTGTCGTTTTTTTTTCGGGCCGAATTTTTGAGTTTCGATATCTCAGCTCTGGAAGGGGCTAGAGCCTCCATTTTTGCACTCAGGTCTAAGTCTCATGGCCCTCTATCAGAATCCAGAGTTTTGGGAAGATTGGAGAAACTTAATTTTTCGCCCAAAAAAAAAAAACGTAAGGGGTACCACTGTCGTTTTTTTTTTTCGGGCCGAATTTTTGAGTTTCGATATCTCAGCTCTGGAAGGGTCTAGAGCCTCCATTTTTGCACTCAGGTCTAAGTCTCATGGCCCTCTATCAGAATCCAGAGTTTTGAGAAGATTGGAGAAACTTAATTTTTCGCCCGAAAAAAAAAAACGTAAGGGGTACCACTGTCGTTTTTTTTTCGGGCCGAATTTTTGAGTTTCGATATCTCAGCTCTGGAAGGGGCTAGAGCCTCCATTTTTGCACTCAGGTCTAAGTCTCATGGCCCTCTATCAGAATCCAGAGTTTTGGGAAGATTGGAGAAACTTAATTTTTCACCCGGGAAAAAAAAAAACGTAAGGGGTACCACTGTCGTTTTTTTTTTCGGGCCGCATTTTTGAGTTTCGATATCTCAGCTCTGGAAGGGGCTAGAGCCTCCATTTTTGCACTCAGGTCTAAGTCTCATGGCCCTCTATCAGAATCCAGAGTTTTGGGAAGATTGGAGAAACTTAATTTTTCACCTGAAAAAAAAAAACGTAAGGGGTACCACTGTCGTTTTTTTTTTCGGGCCGAATTTTTGATTTTCGATATCTCAGCTCTGGAAGGGGCTAGAGCCTCCATTTTTGCACTCAGGTCTAAGTCTCATGGCCCTCTATCAGAATCCAGAGTTTTGGGAAGATTGGAGAAACTTAATTTTTGGCCCGAAAAAAAAAAACGTAAGGGGTACCACTGTCGTTTTTTTTTTCGGGCCGAATTTTTGAGTTTCGATATCTCAGCTCTGGAAGGGGCTAGAGCCTCCATTTTTGCACTCAGGTCTAAGTCTCATGGCCCTCTATCAGAATCCAGAGTTTTGGGAAGATTGGAGAAACTTAATTTTTCGCCCGAAAAAAAAAAACGTAAGGGGTACCACTGTCGTTTTTTTTTTCGGGCCGAATTTTTGAGTTTCGATATCTCAGCTCTGGAAGGGGCTAGAGCCTCCATTTTTGCACTCAGGTCTAAGTCTCATGGCCCTCTATCAGAATCCAGAGTTTTGGGGAGATTGGAGAAACTTAATTTTTCGCCCCCAAAAAAAAAAACGTAAGGGGTACCACTGTCGTTTTTTTTTTCGGGCCGAATTTTTGAGTTTTGATATCTCAGCTCTGGAAGGGGCTAGAGCCTCCATTTTTGCACTCAGGTCTAAGTCTCATGGCCCTCTATCAGAATCCAGAGTTTTGGGAAGATTGGAGAAACTTAATTTTTCGCCCGAAAAAAAAAACGTAAGGGGTACCACTGTCGTTTTTTTTTCGGGCCGAATTTTTGAGTTTCGATATCTCAGCTCTGGAAGGGGCTAGAGCCTCCATTTTTGCACTCAGGTCTAAGTCTCATGGCCCTCTATCAGAATCCAGAGTTTTGGGAAGATTGGAGAAACTTAATTTTTCGCCCCAAAAAAAAAAAACGTAAGGGGTACCACTGTCGTTTTTTTTTTCGGGCCGAATTTTTGAGTTTTGATATCTCAGCTCTGGAAGGGGCTAGAGCCTCCATTTTTGCACTCAGGTCTAAGTCTCATGGCCCTCTATCAGAATCCAGAGTTTTCAGAAGATTGGAGAAACTTAATTTTTCGCCCGAAAAAAAAAAAAAAACGTAAGGGGTACCACTGTCGTTTTTTTTTTTCGGGCCGAATTTTTGAGTTTCGATATCTCAGCTCTGGAAGGGTCTAGAGCCTCCATTTTTGCACTCAGGTCTAAGTCTCATGGCCCTCTATCAGAATCCAGAGTTTTGAGAAGATTGGAGAAACTTAATTTTTCACCCGGAAAAAAAAAAACGTAAGGGGTACCACTGTCGTTTTTTTTTTCGGGCCGAATTTTTGAGTTTCGATATCTCAGCTCTGGAAGGGGCTAGAGCCTCCATTTTTGCACTCAGGTCTAAGTCTCATGGCCCTCTATCAGAATCCAGAGTTTTGGGAAGATTGGAGAAACTTAATTTTTCGCCCGAAAAAAAAAACGTAAGGGGTACCACTGTCGGTTTTTTTTCGGGCCGCATTTTTGAGTTTCGATATCTCAGCTCTGGAAGGGGCTAGAGCCTCCATTTTTGCACTCAGGTCTAAGTCTCATGGCCCTCTATCAGAATCCAGAGTTTTGGGAAGATTGGAGAAACTTAATTTTTCGCCTGAAAAAAAAAACGTAAGGGGTACCACTGTCGTTTTTTTTTCGGGGCCGAATTTTTGAGTTTCGATATCTCAGCTCTGGAAGGGGCTAGAGCCTTCATTTTTGCACTCAGGTCTAAGTCTCATGGCCCTCTATCAGAATCCAGAGTTTTTTAGAAGATTGGAGAAACTTAATTTTTCGCCCGAAAAAAAAAAAAACGTAAGGGGTACCACTGTCGTTTTTTTTTTTCGGGCCGAATTTTTGAGTTTCGATATCTCAGCTCTGGAAGGGGCTAGAGCCTCCATTTTTGCACTCAGTTCTAAGTCTCATGGCCCTCTATCAGAATCCAGAGTTTTGGGAAGATTGGAGAAACTTAATTTTTCACCTGAAAAAAAAAAACGTAAGGGGTACCACTGTCGTTTTTTTTTTCGGGCCGCATTTTTGAGTTTCGATATCTCAGCTCTGGAAGGGGCTAGAGCCTCCATTTTTGCACTCAGGTCTAAGTCTCATGGCCCTCTATCAGAATCCAGAGTTTTGGGAAGATTGGAGAAACTTAATTTTTCACCTGAAAAAAAAAAACGTAAGGGGTACCACTGTCGTTTTTTTTTTCGGGCCGAATTTTTGATTTTCGATATCTCAGCTCTGGAAGGGGCTAGAGCCTCCATTTTTGCACTCAGGTCTAAGTCTCATGGCCCTCTATCAGAATCCAGAGTTTTGGGAAGATTGGAGAAACTTAATTTTTCGCCCGAAAAAAAAAACGTAAGGGGTACCACTGTCGTTTTTTTTTTTCGGGCCGAATTTTTGAGTTTTGATATCTCAGCTCTGCAAGGGGCTAGAGCCTCCATTTTTGCACTCAGGTCTAAGTCTCATGGCCCTCTATCAGAATCCAGAGTTTTGGGAAGATTGGAGAAACTTAATTTTTCGCCCCCAAAAAAAAAAACGTAAGGGGTACCACTGTCGTTTTTTTTTTCGGGCCGAATTTTTGAGTTTTGATATCTCAGCTCTGGAAGGGGCTAGAGCCTCCATTTTTGCACTCAGGTCTAAGTCTCATGGCCCTCTATCAGAATCCAGAGTTTTGGGAAGATTGGAGAAACTTAATTTTTCGCCCGAAAAAAAAAAACGTAAGGGGTACCACTGTCGTTTTTTTTTCGGGCCGAATTTTTGAGTTTCGATATCTCAGCTCTGGAAGGGGTTAGAGCCTCCATTTTTGCACTCAGGTCTAAGTCTCATGGCCCTCTATCAGAATCCAGAGTTTTGGGAAGATTGGAGAAACTTAATTTTTCACCCGGAAAAAAAAAAACGTAAGGGGTACCACTGTCGTTTTTTTTTCGGGCCACATTTTTGAGTTTCGATATCTCAGCTCTGGAAGGGGTTAGAGCCTCCATTTTTGCACTCAGGTCTAAGTCTCATGGCCCTCTATCAGAATCCAGAGTTTTGGGAAGATTGGAGAAACTTAATTTTTCGCCCGAAAAAAAAAAACGTAAGGGGTACCACTGTCGTTTTTTTTTTTCGGGCCGAATTTTTGAGTTTTGATATCTCAGCTCTGCAAGGGGCTAGAGCCTCCATTTTTGCACTCAGGTCTAAGTCTCATGGCCCTCTATCAGAATCCAGAGTTTTGGGAAGATTGGAGAAACTTAATTTTTCGCCCCCAAAAAAAAAAACGTAAGGGGTACCACTGTCGTTTTTTTTTTCGGGCCGAATTTTTGAGTTTTGATATCTCAGCTCTGGAAGGGGCTAGAGCCTCCATTTTTGCACTCAGGTCTAAGTCTCATGGCCCTCTATCAGAATCCAGAGTTTTGGGAAGATTGGAGAAACTTAATTTTTCGCCCGAAAAAAAAAACGTAAGGGGTACCACTGTCGTTTTTTTTTCGGGCCGAATTTTTGAGTTTCGATATCTCAGCTCTGGAAGGGGTTAGAGCCTCCATTTTTGCACTCAGGTCTAAGTCTCATGGCCCTCTATCAGAATCCAGAGTTTTGGGAAGATTGGAGAAACTTAATTTTTCACCCGGAAAAAAAAAAACGTAAGGGGTACCACTGTCGTTTTTTTTTCGGGCCACATTTTTGAGTTTCGATATCTCAGCTCTGGAAGGGGCTAGAGCCTCCATTTTTGCACTCAGGTCTAAGTCTCATGGCCCTCTATCAGAATCCAGAGTTTTGGGAAGATTGGAGAAACTTAATTTTTCGCCCGAAAAAAAAAAACGTAAGGGGTACCACTGTCGTTTTTTTTTCGGGCCGAATTTTTGAGTTTCGATATCTCAGCTCTGGAAGGGGCTAGAGCCTTCATTTTTGCACTCAGGTCTAAGTCTCATGGCCCTCTATCAGAATCCAGAGTTTTGGGAAGATTGGAGAAACTTAATTTTTCGCCCGAAAAAAAAAAACGTAAGGGGTACCACTGTCGTTTTTTTTTTCGGGCCGAATTTTTGAGTTTCGATATCTCAGCTCTGGAAGGGGTTAGAGCCTCCATTTTTGCACTCAGGTCTAAGTCTCATGGCCCTCTATCAGAATCCAGAGTTTTGGGAAGATTGGAGAAACTTAATTTTTCACCCGGAAAAAAAAAAACGTAAGGGGTACCACTGTCGTTTTTTTTCGGGCCACATTTTTGAGTTTCGATATCTCAGCTCTGGAAGGGGCTAGAGCCTCCATTTTTGCACTCAGGTCTAAGTCTCATGGCCCTCTATCAGAATCCAGAGTTTTGGGAAGATTGGAGAAACTTAATTTTTCGCCTGAAAAAAAAAACGTAAGGGGTACCACTGTCATTTTTTTTTTCGGGCCGAATTTTTGAGTTTCGATATCTCAGCTCTGGAAGGGGCTAGAGCCTTCATTTTTGCACTCAGGTCTAAGTCTCATGGCCCTCTATCAGAATCCAGAGTTTTGGGAAGATTGGAGAAACGTAATTTTTTCGCCCGAAAAAAAAAAACGTAAGGGGTACCACTGTCGTTTTTTTTTTCGGGCCGAATTTTTGAGTTTCGATATCTCAGCTCTGGAAGGTGCTAGAGCCTCCATTTTTGCACTCAGGTCTAAGTCTCATGGCCCTCTATCAGAATCCAGAGTTTTGGGAAGATGGGAGAAACTTAATTTTTCGCCCCAAAAAAAAAAAACGTAAGGGGTACTACTGTCGTTTTTTTTTTCGGGCCGAATTTTTGAGTTTTGATATCTCAGCTCTGGAAGGGGCTAGAGCCTCCATTTTTGCACTCAGGTCTAAGTCTCATGGCCCTCTATCAGAATCCAGAGTTTTGGGAAGATTGGAGAAACTTAATTTTTCGCCCAAAAAAAAAAAACGTAAGGGGTACCACTGTCGTTTTTTTTTTCGGGCCGAATTTTTGAGTTTCGATATCTCAGCTCTGGAAGGGTCTAGAGCCTCCATTTTTGCACTCAGGTCTAAGTCTCATGGCCCTCTATCAGAATCCAGAGTTTTGAGAAAATTGGAGAAACTTAATTTTTCGCCCGAAAAAAAAAAAATGTAAGGGGTACCACTGTCGTTTTTTTTTTCGGGCCGAATTTTTGAGTTTCGATATCTCAGCTCTGGAAGGGGCTAGAGCCTCCATTTTTGCACTCAGGTCTAAGTCTCATGGCCCTCTATCAGAATCCAGAATTTTGGGAAGATTGGAGAAACTTAATTTTTCGCCCCGAAAAAAAAAACGTAAGGGGTACCACTGTCGTTTTTTTTTCGGGCCGAATTTTTGAGTTTCGATATCTCAGCTCTGGAAGGGTCTAGAGCCTCCATTTTTGCACTCAGGTCTAAGTCTCATGGCCCTCTATCAGAATCCAGAGTTTTGAGAAGATTGGAGAAACTTAATTTTTCGCCCGAAAAAAAAAACGTAAGGGGTACCACTGTCGGTTTTTTTTTTTGGGCCGAATTTTTGAGTTTCGATATCTCAGCTCTGGAAGGGGCTAGAGCCTCCATTTTTGCACTCAGGTCTAAGTCTCATGGCCCTCTATCAGAATCCAGAGTTTTGGGAAGATTGGAGAAACTTAATTTTTCACCTGAAAAAAAAAAACGTAAGGGGTACCACTGTCGTTTTTTTTTTCGGGCCGAATTTTTGATTTTCGATATCTCAGCTCTGGAAGGGGCTAGAGCCTCCATTTTTGCACTCAGGTCTAAGTCTCATGGCCCTCTATCAGAATCCAGAGTTTTGGGAAGATTGGAGAAACTTAATTTTTGGCCCGAAAAAAAAAAAACGTAAGGGGTACCACTGTCGTTTTTTTTTTTCGGGCCGAATTTTTGAGTTTCGATATCTCAGCTCTGGAAGGGGCTAGAGCCTCCATTTTTGCACTCAGGTCTAAGTCTCATGGCCCTCTATCAGAATCCAGAGTTTTGGGAAGATTGGAGAAACTTAATTTTTCGCCCGAAAAAAAAAAACGTAAGGGGTACCACTGTCGTTTTTTTTTCGGGCCGAATTTTTGAGTTTCGATATCTCAGCTCTGGAAGGGGCTAGAGCCTTCATTTTTGCACTCAGGTCTAAGTCTCATGGCCCTCTATCAGAATCCAGAGTTTTGGGAAGATTGGAGAAACTTAATTTTTCGCCCGAAAAAAAAAACGTAAGGGGTACCACTGTCGTTTTTTTTTTCGGGCCGAATTTTTGAGTTTTGATATCTCAGCTCTGGAAGGGGCTAGAGCCTCCATTTTTGCACTCAGGTCTAAGTCTCATGGCCCTCTATCAGAATCCAGAGTTTTGGGAAGATTGGAGAAACTTAATTTTTCGCCCCCAAAAAAAAAAACGTAAGGGGTACCACTGTCGTTTTTTTTTTCGGGCCGAATTTTTGATTTTCGATATCTCAGCTCTGCAAGGGGCTAGAGCCTCCATTTTTGCACTCAGGTCTAAGTGTCATGGCCCTCTATCAGAATCCAGAGTTTTGGGAAGATTGGAGAAACTTAATTTTTCGGCCGAAAAAAAAAAACGTAAGGGGTACCACTGTCGTTTTTTTTTTCGGGCCGAATTTTTGAGTTTCGATATCTCAGCTCTGGAAGGGGCTAGAGCCTCCATTTTTGCACTCAGGTCTAAGTCTCATGGCCCTCTATCAGAATCCAGAGTTTTGGGAAGATTGGAGAAACTTAATTTTTGGCCCGAAAAAAAAAAAACGTAAGGGGTACCACTGTCGTTTTTTTTTTTCGGGCCGAATTTTTGAGTTTCGATATCTCAGCTCTGGAAGGGGCTAGAGCCTCCATTTTTGCACTCAGGTCTAAGTCTCATGGCCCTCTATCAGAATCCAGAGTTTTGGGAAGATTGGAGAAACTTAATTTTTCGCCCGAAAAAAAAAAACGTAAGGGGTACCACTGTCGTTTTTTTTTCGGGCCGAATTTTTGAGTTTCGATATCTCAGCTCTGGAAGGGGCTAGAGCCTTCATTTTTGCACTCAGGTCTAAGTCTCATGGCCCTCTATCAGAATCCAGAGTTTTGGGAAGATTGGAGAAACTTAATTTTTCGCCCGAAAAAAAAAACGTAAGGGGTACCACTGTCGTTTTTTTTTTCGGGCCGAATTTTTGAATTTTGATATCTCAGCTCTGGAAGGGGCTAGAGCCTCCATTTTTGCACTCAGGTCTAAGTCTCATGGCCCTCTATCAGAATCCAGAGTTTTGGGAAGATTGGAGAAACTTAATTTTTCGCCCCCAAAAAAAAAAACGTAAGGGGTACCACTGTCGTTTTTTTTTTCGGGCCGAATTTTTGAGTTTTGATATCTCAGCTCTGGAAGGGGCTAGAGCCTCCATTTTTGCACTCAGGTCTAAGTCTCATGGCCCTCTATCAGAATCCAGAGTTTTGGGAAGATTGGAGAAACTTAATTTTTCACCTGAAAAAAAAAAACGTAAGGGGTACCACTGTCGTTTTTTTTTTCGGGCCGAATTTTTGATTTTCGATATCTCAGCTCTGCAAGGGGCTAGAGCCTCCATTTTTGCACTCAGGTCTAAGTGTCATGGCCCTCTATCAGAATCCAGAGTTTTGGGAAGATTGGAGAAACTTAATTTTTCGGCCGAAAAAAAAAAACGTAAGGGGTACCACTGTCGTTTTTTTTTTCGGGCCGAATTTTTGAGTTTCGATATCTCAGCTCTGGAAGGGGCTAGAGCCTCCATTTTTGCACTCAGGTCTAAGTCTCATGGCCCTCTATCAGAATGCAGAGTTTTGAGAAGATTGGAGAAACTTTATTTTTCGCCCGAAAAAAAAAACGTAAGGGGTACCACTGTCGTTTTTTTTTTCAGGGCCGAATTTTTGAGTTTCGATATCTCAGCTCTGGAAGGGGCTAGAGCCTCCATTTTTGCACTCAGGTCTAAGTCTCATGGCCCTCTATCAGAATCCAGAGTTTTGGGAAGATTGGAGAAACTTAATTTTTCGCCCGAAAAAAAAAAACGTAAGGGGTACCACTGTCGTTTTTTTTTTTCGGGCCGCATTTTTGAGTTTCGATATCTCAGCTCTGGAAGGGGCTAGAGCCTCCATTTTTGCACTCAGGTCTAAGTCTCATGGCCCTTTATCAGAATCCAGAGTTTTGGGAAGATTGGAGAAACTTAATTTTTCGCCCGAAAAAAAAAAACGTAAGGGGTACCACTGTCGTTTTTTTTTTCGGGCCGAATTTTTGAGTTTCGATATCTCAGCTCTGGAAGGGGCTAGAGCCTCCATTTTTGCACTCAGGTCTAAGTCTCATGGCCCTCTATCAGAATCCAGAGTTTTGGGAAGATTGGAGAAACTTAATTTTTCGCCCGAAAAAAAAAAAACGTAAGGGATACCACTGTCGTTTTTTTTTTCGGGCCGAATTTTTGAGTTTCGATATCTCAGCTCTGGAAGGGGCTAGAGCCTCCATTTTTGCACTTAGGTCTAAGTCTCATGGCCCTCTATCAGAATCCAGAGTTTTGGGAAGATTGGAGAAACTTAATTTTTCGCCCGAAAAAAAAAACGTAAGGGGTACCACTGTCGTTTTTTTTTTCGGGCCGAATTTTTGAGTTTCGATATCTCAGCTCTGGAAGGGGCTAGAGCCTCCATTTTTGCACTCAGGTCTAAGTCTCATGGCCCTCTATCAGAATCCAGAGTCTTGGGAAGATTGGAGAAACTTAATTTTTCGCCCGAAAAAAAAAAACGTAAGGGGTACCACTGTCGTTTTTTTTTTCGGGCCGAATTTTTGAGTTTCGATATCTCAGCTCTGGAAGGGGCTAGAGCCTCCATTTTTGCACTCAGGTCTAAGTCTCATGGCCCTCTATCAGAATCCAGAGTTTTGGGAAGATTGGAGAAACTTAATTTTTCGCCCGAAAAAAAAAACGTAAGGGGTACCACTGTCGTTTTTTTTTCGGGCCGAATTTTTGAGTTTCGATATCTCAGCTCTGGAAGGGGCTAGAGCCTTCATTTTTGCACTCAGGTCTAAGTCTCATGGCCCTCTATCAGAATCCAGAGTTTTGGGAAGATTGGAGAAACTTAATTTTTCGCCCGAAAAAAAAAAACGTAAGGGGTACCACTGTCGTTTTTTTTCGGGCCGAATTTTTGAGTTTCGATATCTCAGCTCTGGAAGGGGCTAGAGCCTCCATTTTTGCACTCAGGTCTAAGTCTCATGGCCCTCTATCAGAATCCAGAGTTTTGGGAAGATTGGAGAAACTTAATTTTTCGCCCCAAAAAAAAAAAACGTAAGGGGTACCACTGTCGTTTTTTTTTTCGGGCCGAATTTTTGAGTTTTGATATCTCAGCTCTGGAAGGGGCTAGAGCCTCCATTTTTGCACTCAGGTCTAAGTCTCATGGCCCTCTATCAGAATCCAGAGTTTTCAGAAGATTGGAGAAACTTAATTTTTCGCCCGAAAAAAAAAAACGTAAGGGGTACCACTGTCGTTTTTTTTTTTCGGGCCGAATTTTTGAGTTTCGATATCTCAGCTCTGGAAGGGGCTAGAGCCTCCATTTTTGCACTCAGGTCTAAGTCTCATGGCCCTCTATCAGAATCCAGCGTTTTGGGAAGATTGGAGAAACTTAATTTTTCGCCCAAAAAAAAAAACGTAAGGGGTACCACTGTCGTTTTTTTTTTCGGGCAGAATTTTTAAGTTTCGACATCTCAGCTCTGGAAGGGTCTAGAGCCTCCATTTTTGCACTCAGGTCTAAGTCTCATGGCCCTCTATCAGAATCCAGAGTTTTGAGAAGATTGGAGAAACTTAATTTTTCACCCGGAAAAAAAAACACGTAAGGGGTACCACTGTCGTTTTTTTTTTCGGGCCGAATTTTTGAGTTTCGATATCTCAGCTCTGGAAGGGGCTAGAGCCTCCATTTTTGCACTCAGGTCTAAGTCTCATGGCCCTCTATCAGAATCCAGAGTTTTGGGAAGATTGGAGAAACTTAATTTTTCGCCTGAAAAAAAAAACGTAAGGGGTACCACTGTCGTTTTTTTTTCGGGCCGAATTTTTGAGTTTCGATATCTCAGCTCTGGAAGGGGCTAGAGCCTTCATTTTTGCACTCAGGTCTAAGTCTCATGGCCCTCTATCAGAATCCAGAGTTTTGGGAAGATTGGAGAAACTTAATTTTTCGCCCGGAAAAAAAAAAACGTAAGGGGTACCACTGTCGGTTTTTTTTCGGGCCGCATTTTTGAGTTTCGATATCTCAGCTCTGGAAGGGGCTAGAGCCTCCATTTTTGCACTCAGGTCTAAGTCTCATGGCCCTCTATCAGAATCCAGAGTTTTGGGAAGATTGGAGAAACTTAATTTTTCGCCTGAAAAAAAAAACGTAAGGGGTACCACTGTCGTTTTTTTTTCGGGCCGAATTTTTGAGTTTCGATATCTCAGCTCTGGAAGGGGTTAGAGCCTTCATTTTTGCACTCAGGTCTAAGTCTCATGGCCCTCTATCAGAATCCAGAGTTTTGGGAAGATTGGAGAAACTTAATTTTTCACCTGAAAAAAAAAAAACGTAAGGGGTACCACTGTCGTTTTTTTTTTCGGGCCGAATTTTTGATTTTCGATATCTCAGCTCTGGAAGGGGCTAGAGCCTCCATTTTTGCACTCAGGTCTAAGTCTCATGGCCCTCTATCAGAATCCAGAGTTTTGGGAAGATTGGAGAAACTTAATTTTTGGCCCGAAAAAAAAAAAACGTAAGGGGTACCACTGTCGTTTTTTTTTCGGGCCGAATTTTTGAGTTTCGATATCTCAGCTCTGGAAGGGGCTAGAGCCTCCATTTTTGCACTCAGGTCTAAGTCTCATGGCCCTCTATCAGAATCCAGAGTTTTGGGAAGATTGGAGAAACTTAATTTTTCGCCCGAAAAAAAAAAACGTAAGGGGTACCACTGTCGTTTTTTTTTCGGGCCGAATTTTTGAGTTTCGATATCTCAGCTCTGGAAGGGGCTAGAGCCTTCATTTTTGCACTCAGGTCTAAGTCTCATGGCCCTCTATCAGAATCCAGAGTTTTGGGAAGATTGGAGAAACTTAATTTTTCGCCCGAAAAAAAAAACGTAAGGGGTACCACTGTCGTTTTTTTTTCGGGCCGAATTTTTGAGTTTCGATATCTCAGCTCTGGAAGGGGCTAGAGCCTCCATTTTTGCACTCAGGTCTAAGTCTCATGGCCCTCTATCAGAATCCAGAGTTTTGGGAAGATTGGAGAAACTTAATTTTTCGCCCCCCAAAAAAAAAACGTAAGGGGTACCACTGTCGTTTTTTTTTTCGGGCCGAATTTTTGAGTTTTGATATCTCAGCTCTGGAAGGGGCTAGAGCCTCCATTTTTGCACTCAGGTCTAAGTCTCATGGCCCTCTATCAGAATCCAGAGTTTTGGGAAGATTGGAGAAACTTAATTTTTCGCCCCCAAAAAAAAAAACGTAAGGGGTACCACTGTCGTTTTTTTTTTCGGGCCGAATTTTTGAGTTTCGATATCTCAGCTCTAGAAGGGTCTAGAGCCTCCATTTTTGCACTCAGGTCTAAGTCTCATGGCCCTCTATCAGAATCCAGAGTTTTGGGAAGATTGGAGAAACTTAATTTTTCGCCCCGAAAAAAAAAAACGTAAGGGGTACCACTGTCGTTTTTTTTTCGGGCCGAATTTTTGAGTTTCGATATCTCAGCTCTGGAAGGGGCTAGAGCCTCCATTTTTGCACTCAGGTCTAAGTCTCATGGCCCTCTATCAGAATCCAGAGTTTTGAGAAGATTGGAGAAACTTAATTTTTCGCCCGAAAAAAAAAACGTAAGGGGTACCACTGTCGGTTTTTTTTTTGGGCCGAATTTTTGAGTTTCGATATCTCAGCTCTGGAAGGGGCTAGAGCCTCCATTTTTGCACTCAGGTCTAAGTCTCATGGCCCTCTATCAGAATCCAGAGTTTTGGGAAGATTGGAGAAACTTAATTTTTCACCCGAAAAAAAAAAAACGTAAGGGGTACCACTGTCGTTTTTTTTTCGGGCCGCATTTTTGAGTTTCGATATCTCAGCTCTGGAAGGGGCTAGAGCCTCCATTTTTGCACTCAGGTCTAAGTCTCATGGCCCTCTATCAGAATCCAGAGTTTTGGGAAGATTGGAGAAACTTAATTTTTCGCCTGAAAAAAAAAATGTAAGGGGTACCACTGTCATTTTTTTTTCGGGCCGAATTTTTGAGTTTC
Source organism: Pimephales promelas (assembly GCF_988280905.1). Taxonomy (NCBI): domain Eukaryota; kingdom Metazoa; phylum Chordata; class Actinopteri; order Cypriniformes; family Leuciscidae; genus Pimephales; species Pimephales promelas. The sequence continues at coordinate 1,310,365 of NC_142785.1, read as the reverse complement.
GATATCTCAGCTCTGGAAGGGGCTAGAGCCTTCATTTTTGCACTCAGGTCTAAGTCTCATGGCCCTCTATCAGAATCCAGAGTTTTGGGAAGATTGGAGAAACGTAATTTTTTCGCCCGAAAAAAAAAAACGTAAGGGGTACCACTGTCGTTTTTTTTTCGGGCCGAATTTTTGAGTTTCGATATCTCAGCTCTGGAAGGTGCTAGAGCCTCCATTTTTGCACTCAGGTCTAAGTCTCATGGCCCTCTATCAGAATCCAGAGTTTTGGGAAGATTGGAGAAACTTAATTTTTCGCCCCAAAAAAAAAAAACGTAAGGGGTACCACTGTCGTTTTTTTTTTTCGGGCCGAATTTTTGAGTTTCGATATCTCAGCTCTGGAAGGGTCTAGAGCCTCCATTTTTGCACTCAGGTCTAAGTCTCATGGCCCTCTATCAGAATCCAGAGTTTTGGGAAGATTGGAGAAACTTAATTTTTCGCCCCAAAAAAAAACAACGTAAGGGGTACCACTGTCGTTTTTTTTTTCGGGCCGAATTTTTGAGTTTCGATATCTCAGCTCTGGAAGGGGCTAGAGCCTCCATTTTTGCACTCAGGTCTAAGTGTCATGGCCCTCTATCAGAATCCAGAGTTTTGGGAAGATTGGAGAAACTTAATTTTTCACCTGAAAAAAAAAAACGTAAGGGGTACCACTGTCGTTTTTTTTTTCGGGTCGAATTTTTGATTTTCGATATCTCAGCTCTGCAAGGGGCTAGAGCCTCCATTTTTGCACTCAGGTCTAAGTGTCATGGCCCTCTATCAGAATCCAGAGTTTTGGGAAGATTGGAGAAACTTAATTTTTCACCTGAAAAAAAAAACGTAAGGGGTACCACTGTCGTTTTTTTTTTCGGGTCGAATTTTTGATTTTCGATATCTCAGCTCTGCAAGGGGCTAGAGCCTCCATTTTTGCACTCAGGTCTAAGTGTCATGGCCCTCTATCAGAATCCAGAGTTTTGGGAAGATTGGAGAAACTTAATTTTTCGCCCGAAAAAAAAAAAACGTAAGGGGTACCACTGTCGTTTTTTTTTTCGGGCCGAATTTTTGAGTTTCGATATCTCAGCTCTGGAAGGGGCTAGAGCCTCCATTTTTGCACTCAGGTCTAAGTCTCATGGCCCTCTATCAGAATGCAGAGTTTTGAGAAGATTGGAGAAACTTTATTTTTCGCCCGAAAAAAAAAAACGTAAGGGGTACCACTGTCGTTTTTTTTTTCAGGGCCGAATTTTTGAGTTTCGATATCTCAGCTCTGGAAGGGGCTAGAGCCTCCATTTTTGCACTCAGGTCTAAGTCTCATGGCCCTCTATCAGAATCCAGAGTTTTGAGAAGATTGGAGAAACTTAATTTTTCGCCCGAAAAAAAAAAACGTAAGGGGTACCACTGTCGTTTTTTTTTTTCGGGCCGCATTTTTGAGTTTCTATATCTCAGCTCTGGAAGGGGCTAGAGCCTCCATTTTTGCACTCAGGTCTAAGTCTCATGGCCCTTTATCAGAATCCAGAGTTTTGGGAAGATTGGAGAAACTTAATTTTTCGCCCGAAAAAAAAAAACGTAAGGGGTACCACTGTCGTTTTTTTTTTCGGGTCGAATTTTTGAGTTTCGATATCTCAGCTCTGGAAGGGGCTAGAGCCTCCATTTTTGCACTCAGGTCTAAGTCTCATGGCCCTCTATCAGAATCCAGAGTTTTGGGAAGATTGGAGAAACTTAATTTTTCGCCCGAAAAAAAAAAAACGTAAGGGATACCACTGTCGTTTTTTTTTTCGGGCCGAAATTTTGAGTTTCGATATCTCAGCTCTGGAAGGGGCTAGAGCCTCCATTTTTGCACTTAGGTCTAAGTCTCATGGCCCTCTATCAGAATCCAGAGTTTTGGGAAGATTGGAGAAACTTAATTTTTCGCCCGAAAAAAAAAACGTAAGGGGTACCACTGTCGTTTTTTTTTCGGGCCGAATTTTTGAGTTTCGATATCTCAGCTCTGGAAGGGGCTAGAGCCTCCATTTTTGCACTCAGGTCTAAGTCTCATGGTCCTCTATCAGAATCCAGAGTTTTGGGAAGATTGGAGAAACTTAATTTTTCGCCCGAAAAAAAAAACGTAAGGGGTACCACTGTCGTTTTTTTTTCGGGCCGAATTTTTGAGTTTCGATATCTCAGCTCTGGAAGGGGCTAGAGCCTCCATTTTTGCACTCAGGTCTAAGTCTCATGGCCCTCTATCAGAATCCAGAGTCTTGGGAAGATTGGAGAAACTTAATTTTTCGCCCGAAAAAAAAAAAACGTAAGGGGTACCACTGTCGTTTTTTTTTTCGGGCCGAATTTTTGAGTTTCGATATCTCAGCTCTGGAAGGGGCTAGAGCCTCCATTTTTGCACTCAGGTCTAAGTCTCATGGCCCTCTATCAGAATCCAGAGTTTTGGGAAGATTGGAGAAACTTAATTTTTCGCCCGAAAAAAAAAACGTAAGGGGTACCACTGTCGTTTTTTTTTTTCGGGCCGAATTTTTGAGTTTCGATATCTCAGCTCTGGAAGGGGCTAGAGCCTTCATTTTTGCACTCAGGTCTAAGTCTCATGGCCCTCTATCAGAATCCAGAGTTTTGGGAAGATTGGAGAAACTTAATTTTTCGCCCGAAAAAAAAAACGTAAGGGGTACCACTGTCGTTTTTTTTCGGGCCGAATTTTTGAGTTTCGATATCTCAGCTCTGGAAGGGGCTAGAGCCTCCATTTTTGCACTCAGGTCTAAGTCTCATGGCCCTCTATCAGAATCCAGAGTTTTGGGAAGATTGGAGAAACTTAATTTTTCGCCCCAAAAAAAAAAAACGTAAGGGGTACCACTGTCGTTTTTTTTTTCGGGCCGAATTTTTGAGTTTTGATATCTCAGCTCTGGAAGGGGCTAGAACCTCCATTTTTGCACTCAGGTCTAAGTCTTATGGCCCTCTATCAGAATCCAGAGTTTTTTAGAAGATTGGAGAAACTTAATTTTTCGCCCGAAAAAAAAAAAACGTAAGGGGTACCACTGTCGTTTTTTTTTTTCGGGCCGAATTTTTGAGTTTCGATATCTCAGCTCTGGAAGGGGCTAGAGCCTCCATTTTTGCACTCAGGTCTAAGTCTCATGGCCCTCTATCAGAATCCAGAGTTTTGGGAAGATTGGAGAAACTTAATTTTTCGCCCAAAAAAAAAAACGTAAGGGGTACCACTGTCGTTTTTTTTTTCGGGCCGAATTTTTAAGTTTCGACATCTCAGCTCTGGAAGGGTCTAGAGCCTCCATTTTTGCACTCAGGTCTAAGTCTCATGGCCCTCTATCAGAATCCAGAGTTTTGAGAAGATTGGAGAAACTTAATTTTTCACCCGGAAAAAAAAAAACGTAAGGGGTACCACTGTCGTTTTTTTTTTTCGGGCCGAATTTTTGAGTTTCGATATCTCAGCTCTGGAAGGGGCTAGAGCCTTCATTTTTGCACTCAGGTCTAAGTCTCATGGCCCTCTATCAGAATCCAGAGTTTTCAGAAGATTGGAGAAACTTAATTTTTCGCCCGAAAAAAAAAACGTAAGGGGTACCACTGTCGGTTTTTTTTCGGGCCGCATTTTTGAGTTTCGATATCTCAGCTCTGGAAGGGGCTAGAGCCTCCATTTTTGCACTCAGGTCTAAGTCTCATGGCCCTCTATCAGAATCCAGAGTTTTGGGAAGATTGGAGAAACTTAATTTTTCGCCTGAAAAAAAAACCGTAAGGGGTACCACTGTCGTTTTTTTTTCGGGCCGAATTTTTGAGTTTCGATATCTCAGCTCTGGAAGGGGCTAGAGCCTCCATTTTTGCACTCAGGTCTAAGTCTCATGGCCCTCTATCAGAATCCAGAGTTTTGGGAAGATTGGAGAAACTTAATTTTTCGCCCCAAAAAAAAAAACGTAAGGGGTACCACTGTCGTTTTTTTTTTCGGGCCGAATTTTTGAGTTTCGATATCTCAGCTCTGGAAGGGGCTAGAGCCTTCATTTTTGCACTCAGGTCTAAGTCTCATGGCCCTCTATCAGAATCCAGAGTTTTGGGAAGATTGGAGAAACTTAATTTTTCGCCCGAAAAAAAAAAAACGTAAGGGGTACCACTGTCGTTTTTTTTTCGGGCCGAATTTTTGAGTTTCGATATCTCAGCTCTGGAAGGGGCTAGAGCCTCCATTTTTGCACTCAGGTCTAAGTCTCATGGCCCTCTATCAGAATCCAGAGTTTTGGGAAGGTTGGAGAAACTTAATTTTTCGCCCCAAAAAAAAAAAACGTAAGGGGTACCACTGTCGTTTTTTTTTTCGGGCCGAATTTTTGAGTTTTGATATCTCAGCTCTGGAAGGGGCTAGAGCCTCCATTTTTGCACTCAGGTCTAAGTCTCATGGCCCTCTATCAGAATCCAGAGTTTTCAGAAGATTGGAGAAACTTAATTTTTCGCACGAAAAAAAAAAAAAAACGTAAGGGGTACCACTGTCGTTTTTTTTTTTCGGGCCGAATTTTTGAGTTTCGATATCTCACCTCTGGAAGGGGCTAGAGCCTCCATTTTTGCACTCAGGTCTAAGTCTCATGGCCCTCTATCAGAATCCAGAGTTTTGGGAAGATTGGAGAAACTTAATTTTTCGCCCAAAAAAAAAAACGTAAGGGGTACCACTGTCGTTTTTTTTTTCGGGCCGAATTTTTGAGTTTCGATATCTCAGCTCTGGAAGGGTCTAGAGCCTCCATTTTTGCACTCAGGTCTAAGTCTCATGGCCCTCTATCAGAATCCAGAGTTTTGGGAAGATTGGAGAAACTTAATTTTTCACCCGGAAAAAAAAAACGTAAGGGGTACCACTGTCGGTTTTTTTTCGGGCCGCATTTTTGAGTTTCGATATCTCAGCTCTGGAAGGGGCTAGAGCCTCCATTTTTGCACTCAGGTCTAAGTCTCATGGCCCTCTATCAGAATCCAGAGTTTTGGGAAGATTGGAGAAACTTAATTTTTCGCCTGAAAAAAAAACCGTAAGGGGTACCACTGTCGTTTTTTTTTCGGGCCGAATTTTTGAGTTTCGATATCTCAGCTCTGGAAGGGGCTAGAGCCTTCATTTTTGCACTCAGGTCTAAGTCTCATGGCCCTCTATCAGAATCCAGAGTTTTGGGAAGATTGGAGAAACTTAATTTTTCGCCCGAAAAAAAAAACGTAAGGGGTACCACTGTCGTTTTTTTTTCGGGCCGAATTTTTGAGTTTCGATATCTCAGCTCTGGAAGGGGCTAGAGCCTCCATTTTTGCACTCAGGTCTAAGTCTCATGGCCCTCTATCAGAATCCAGAGTTTTCAGAAGATTGGAGAAACTTAATTTTTCGCCCGAAAAAAAAAAAAAAACGTAAGGGGTACCACTGTCGTTTTTTTTTTCGGGCCGAATTTTTGAGTTTCGATATCTCAGCTCTGGAAGGGGCTAGAGCCTCCATTTTTGCACTCAGGTCTAAGTCTCATGGCCCTCTATCAGAATCCAGAGTTTTGGGAAGATTGGAGAAACTTAATTTTTCGCCCAAAAAAAAAAAACGTAAGGGGTACCACTGTCGTTTTTTTTTTTCGGGCCGAATTTTTGAGTTTCGATATCTCAGCTCTGGAAGGGTCTAGAGCCTCCATTTTTGCACTCAGGTCTAAGTCTCATGGCCCTCTATCAGAATCCAGAGTTTTGAGAAGATTGGAGAAACTTAATTTTTCGCCCGGAAAAAAAAAAACGTAAGGGGTACCACTGTCGTTTTTTTTTTCGGGCCGAATTTTTGAGTTTCGATATCTCAGCTCTGGAAGGGGCTAGAGCCTCCATTTTTGCACTCAGGTCTAAGTCTCATGGCCCTCTATCAGAATCCAGAGTTTTGGGAAGATTGGAGAAACTTAATTTTTCACCCGGGAAAAAAAAAACGTAAGGGGTACCACTGTCGTTTTTTTTTTCGGGCCGCATTTTTGAGTTTCGATATCTCAGCTCTGGAAGGGGCTAGAGCCTCCATTTTTGCACTCAGGTCTAAGTCTCATGGCCCTCTATCAGAATCCAGAGTTTTGGGAAGATTGGAGAAACTTAATTTTTGGCCCGAAAAAAAAAAAACGTAAGGGGTACCACTGTCGTTTTTTTTTTCGGGCCGAATTTTTGAGTTTCGATATCTCAGCTCTGGAAGGGGCTAGAGCCTCCATTTTTGCACTCAGGTCTAAGTCTCATGGCCCTCTATCAGAATCCAGAGTTTTGGGAAGATTGGAGAAACTTAATTTTTCGCCCGAAAAAAAAAACGTAAGGGGTACCACTGTCGTTTTTTTTGGGCCGAATTTTTGAGTTTCGATATCTCAGCTCTGGAAGGGGCTAGAGCCTCCATTTTTGCACTCAGGTCTAAGTCTCATGGCCCTCTATCAGAATCCAGAGTTTTGGGAAGATTGGAGAAACTTAATTTTTCGCCCGAAAAAAAAAACGTAAGGGGTACCACTGTCGTTTTTTTTTGGGCCGAATTTTTGAGTTTCGATATCTCAGCTCTGGAAGGGACTAGAGCCTCCATTTTTGCACTCAAGTCTAAGTCTCATGGCCCTCTATCAGAATCTAGAGTTTTGGGAAGATTGGAGAAACTAAATTTTTTTCCCGAAAAAAAAAAAACGTGAGGGGTACCACTGTTTTTGGATTCTGATAGAGGGCCATGAGACTTAGACCTGAGTGCAAAAATGGAGGCTCTAGCCCCTTCCAGAGCTGAGATATCGAAACTCAAAAATTCGGCCCGAAAAAAAAAACGACAGTGGTACCCCTTACGTTTTTTTTTTTTGGGTGAAAAATTAAGTTTCTCTAATCTTCCCAAAACTCTGGATTCTGATAGAGGGCCATGAGACTTAGACCTGAGTGCAAAAATGGAGGCTGTAGCCCCTTCCAGAGCTGAGATATCGAAACTCAAAAATTCGGCCCGAAAAAAAAAACGACAGTGGTACCCCTTACGTTTTTTTTTTTCGGGCGAAAAATTAAAATTCTCCAATCTTCCCAAAACTCTGGATTCTGATAGAGGGCCATGAGACTTAGACCTGAGTGCAAAAATGGAGGCTCTAGCCCCTTCCAGAGCTGAGATATCGAAACTCAAAAATTCGGCCCGAAAAAAAAAACGACAGTGGTACCCCTTACGTTTTTTTTTTTCAGGCGAAAAATTAAGTTTCTCCAATCTTCCCAAAACTCTGGATTCTGATAGAGGGCCATGAGACTTAGACCTGAGTGCAAAAATGGAGGCTCTAGCCCCTTCCAGAGCTGAGATATCGAAACTCAAAAATGCGGCCCGAAAAAAAAACGACAGTGGTACCCCTTACGTTTTTTTTTTTCCCGGGTGAAAAATTAAGTTTCTCCAATCTTCCCAAAACTCTGGATTCTGATAGAGGGCCATGAGACTTAGACCTGAGTGCAAAAATGGAGGCTCTAGCCCCTTCCAGAGCTGAGATATCGAAACTCAAAAATTCGGCCCGAAAAAAAAAACGACAGTGGTACCCCTTACGTTTTTTTTTTTTCGGGCGAAAAATTAAGTTTCTCCAATCTTCTCAAAACTCTGGATTCTGATAGAGGGCCATGAGACTTAGACCTGAGTGCAAAAATGGAGGCTCTAGACCCTTCCAGAGCTGAGATATCGAAACTCAAAAATGCAGCCCGAAAAAAAAACGACAGTGGTACCCCTTACGTTTTTTTTTTTTCCGGGTGAAAAATTAAGTTTCTCCAATCTTCCCAAAACTCTGGATTCTGATAGAGGGCCATGAGACTTAGACCTGAGTGCAAAAATGGAGGCTCTAGCCCCTTCCAGAGCTGAGATATCGAAACTCAAAAATTCGGCCCGAAAAAAAAAACGACAGTGGTACCCCTTACGTTTTTTTTTTTCGGGCGAAAAATTAAGTTTCTCCAATCTTCCCAAAACTCTGGATTCTGATAGAGGGCCATGAGACTTAGACCTGAGTGCAAAAATGGAGGCTCTAGCCCCTTCCAGAGCTGAGATATCGAAACTCAAAAATTCGGCCCGAAAAAAAAACGACAGTGGTACCCCTTACGTTTTTTTTTTTTCGGGCGAAAAATTAAGTTTCTCCAATCTTCTCAAAACTCTGGATTCTGATAGAGGGCCATGAGACTTAGACCTGAGTGCAAAAATGGAGGCTCTAGACCCTTCCAGAGCTGAGATATCGAAACTCAAAAATTCGGCCCGAAAAAAAAAAACGACAGTGGTACCCCTTACGTTTTTTTTTTTTGGGCGAAAAATTAAGTTTCTCCAATCTTCCCAAAACTCTGGATTCTGATAGAGGGCCATGAGACTTAGACCTGAGTGCAAAAATGGAGGCTCTAGCCCCTTCCAGAGCTGAGATATCGAAACTCAAAAATTCGGCCCGAAAAAAAAAAACGACAGTGGTACCCCTTACGTTTTTTTTTTTTGGGCGAAAAATTAAGTTTCTCCAATCTTCCCAAAACTCTGGATTCTGATAGAGGGCCATGAGACTTAGACCTGAGTGCAAAAATGGAGGCTCTAGCCCCTTCCAGAGCTGAGATATCGAAACTCAAAAATTCGGCCCGAAAAAAAAAAACGACAGTGGTACCCCTTACGTTTTTTTTTTTTGGGCGAAAAATTAAGTTTCTCCAATCTTCCCAAAACTCTGGATTCTGATAGAGGGCCATGAGACTTAGACCTGAGTGCAAAAATGGAGGCTCTAGCCCCTTCCAGAGCTGAGATATCGAAACTCAAAAATTCGGCCCGAAAAAAAAAAAACGACAGTGGTACCCCTTACGTTTTTTTTTTTTCGGGCGAAAAATTAAGTTTCTCCAATCTTCTGAAAACTCTGGATTCTGATAGAGGGCCATGAGACTTAGACCTGAGTGCAAAAATGGAGGCTCTAGCCCCTTCCAGAGCTGAGATATCGAAACTCAAAAATTCGGCCCGAAAAAAAAAAACGACAGTGGTACCCCTTACGTTTTTTTTTTTCGGGCGAAAAATTAAGTTTCTGCAATCTTCCCAAAACTCTGGATTCTGATAGAGGGCCATGAGACTTAGACCTGAGTGCAAAAATGGAGGCTCTAGCCCCTTACAGAGCTGAGATATCGAAACTCAAAAATTCGGCCCGAAAAAAAAACGACAGTGGTACCCCTTACGTTTTTTTTTTTTTGGGTGAAAAATTAAGTTTTTCCAATCTTCTCAAAACTCTGGATTCTGATAGAGGGCCATGAGACTTAGACCTGAGTGCAAAAATGGAGGCTCTAGCCCCTTCCAGAGCTGAGATATCGAAACTCAAAAATTCGGCCCGAAAAAAAAAACGACAGTGGTACCCCTTACGTTTTTTTTTTCGGGCGAAAAATTAAGTTTCTCCAATCTTCCCAAAACTCTGGATTCTGATAGAGGGCCATGAGACTTAGACCTGAGTGCAAAAATGGAGGCTCTAGCCCCTTCCAGAGCTGAGATATCGAAACTCAAAAATTCGGCCCGAAAAAAAAAAACGACAGTGGTACCCCTTACGTTTTTTTTTTCGGGCGAAAAATTAAGTTTCTCCAATCTTCCCAAAACTCTGGATTCTGATAGAGGGTCATGAGACTTAGACCTGAGTGCAAAAATGAAGGCTCTAGCCCCTTCCAGAGCTGAGATATCGAAACTCAAAAATTCGGCCCGAAAAAAAAACGACAGTGGTACCCCTTACGTTTTTTTTTTCAGGCGAAAAATTAAGTTTCTCCAATCTTCCCAAAACTCTGGATTCTGATAGAGGGCCATGAGACTTAGACCTGAGTGCAAAAATGGAGGCTCTAGCCCCTTCCAGAGCTGAGATATCGAAACTCAAAAATGCGGCCCGAAAAAAAAACGACAGTGGTACCCCTTACGTTTTTTTTTTTCCGGGTGAAAAATTAAGTTTCTCCAATCTTCCCAAAACTCTGGATTCTGATAGAGGGCCATGAGACTTAGACCTGAGTGCAAAAATGGAGGCTCTAGCCCCTTCCAGAGCTGAGATATCGAAACTCAAAAATTCGGCCCGAAAAAAAAAACGACAGTGGTACCCCTTACGTTTTTTTTTTTCGGGCGAAAAATTAAGTTTCTCCAATCTTCTCAAAACTCTGGATTCTGATAGAGGGCCATGAGACTTAGACCTGAGTGCAAAAATGGAGGCTCTAGACCCTTCCAGAGCTGAGATATCGAAACTCAAAAATTCGGCCCGAAAAAAAAAACGACAGTGGTACCCCTTACGTTTTTTTTTTTCGGGCGAAAAATTAAGTTTCTCCAATCTTCTCAAAACTCTGGATTCTGATAGAGGGCCATGAGACTTAGACCTGAGTGCAAAAATGGAGGCTCTAGCCCCTTCCAGAGCTGAGATATCGAAACTCAAAAATTCGGCCCGAAAAAAAAACGACAGTGGTACCCCTTACGTTTTTTTTTTTCGGGTGAAAAATTAAGTTTTTCCAATCTTCTCAAAACTCTGGATTCTGATAGAGGGCCATGAGACTTAGACCTGAGTGCAAAAATGGAGGCTCTAGCCCCTTCCAGAGCTGAGATATCGAAACTCAAAAATTCGGCCCGAAAAAAAAACGACAGTGGTACCCCTTACGTTTTTTTTTTTCGGGCGAAAAATTAAGTTTCTCCAATCTTCTGAAAACTCTGGATTCTGATAGAGGGCCATGAGACTTAGACCTGAGTGCAAAAATGGAGGCTCTAGCCCCTTCCAGAGCTGAGATATCGAAACTCAAAAATTCGGCCCGAAAAAAAAAACGACAGTGGTACCCCTTACGTTTTTTTTTTTCGGGCGAAAAATTAAGTTTCTGCAATCTTCCCAAAACTCTGGATTCTGATAGAGGGCCATGAGACTTAGACCTGAGTGCAAAAATGGAGGCTCTAGCCCCTTCCAGAGCTGAGATATCGAAACTCAAAAATTCGGCCCGAAAAAAAAACGACAGTGGTACCCCTTACGTTTTTTTTTTTTCGGGTGAAAAATTAAGTTTTTCCAATCTTCTCAAAACTATGGATTCTGATAGAGGGCCATGAGACTTAGACCTGAGTGCAAAAATGGAGGCTCTAGCCCCTTCCAGAGCTGAGATATCGAAACTCAAAAATTCGGCCCGAAAAAAAAACGACAGTGGTACCCCTTACGTTTTTTTTTTTCGGGCGAAAAATTAAGTTTCTCCAATCTTCCCAAAACTCTGGATTCTGATAGAGGGCCATGAGACTTAGACCTGAGTGCAAAAATGGAGGCTCTAGCCCCTTCCAGAGCTGAGATATCGAAACTCAAAAATTCGGCCCGAAAAAAAAAAACGACAGTGGTACCCCTTACGTTTTTTTTTTTCGGGCGAAAAATTAAGTTTCTCCAATCTTCCCAAAACTCTGGATTCTGATAGAGGGCCATGAGACTTAGACCTGAGTGCAAAAATGGAGGCTCTAGCCCCTTCCAGAGCTGAGATATCGAAACTCAAAAATTCGGCCCGAAAAAAAAAACGACAGTGGTACCCCTTACGTTTTTTTTTTTCGGGCGAAAAATTAAGTTTCTCCAATCTTCTCAAAACTCTGGATTCTGATAGAGGGCCATGAGACTTAGACCTGAGTGCAAAAATGGAGGCTCTAGACCCTTCCAGAGCTGAGATATCGAAACTCAAAAATTCGGCCCGAAAAAAAAAACGACAGTGGTACCCCTTACGTTTTTTTTTTTGGGGCGAAAAATTAAGTTTCTCCAATCTTCCCAAAACTCTGGATTCTGATAGAGGGCCATGAGACTTAGACCTGAGTGCAAAAATGGAGGCTCTAGCCCCTTCCAGAGCTGAGATATCGAAACTCAAAAATTCGGTCCGAAAAAAAAAAACGACAGTGGTACCCCTTACGCTTTTTTTTTTTTCGGGCGAAAAATTAAGTTTCTCCAATCTTCCCAAAACTCTGGATTCTGATAGAGGGCCATGAGACTTAGACCTGAGTGCAAAAATGGAGGCTCTAGCCCCTTCCAGAGCTGAGATATCAAAACTCAAAAATTCGGCCCGAAAAAAAAAAACGACAGTGGTACCCCTTACGTTTTTTTTTTTGGGGGCGAAAAATTAAGTTTCTCCAATCTTCCCAAAACTCTGGATTCTGATAGAGGGCCATGAGACTTAGACCTGAGTGCAAAAATGGAGGCTCTAGCCCCTTCCAGAGCTGAGATATCGAAACTCAAAAATTCGGCCCGAAAAAAAAAACGACAGTGGTACCCCTTACGTTTTTTTTTTTCGGGCGAAAAATTAAGTTTCTCCAATCTTCTCAAAACTCTGGATTCTGATAGAGGGCCATGAGACTTAGACCTGAGTGCAAAAATGGAGGCTCTAGCCCCTTCCAGAGCTGAGATATCGAAACTCAAAAATTCGGCCCGAAAAAAAAAACGACAGTGGTACCCCTTACGTTTTTTTTTTTCGGGCGAAAAATTAAGTTTCTCCAATCTTCTCAAAACTCTGGATTCTGATAGAGGGCCATGAGACTTAGACCTGAGTGCAAAAATGGAGGCTCTAGCCCCTTCCAGAGCTGAGATATCGAAACTCAAAAATTCGGCCCGAAAAAAAAACGACAGTGGTACCCCTTACGTTTTTTTTTTCGGGCGAAAAAATTAAGTTTCTCCAATCTTCCCAAAACTCTGGATTCTGATAGAGGGTCATGAGACTTAGACCTGAGTGCAAAAATGAAGGCTCTAGCCCCTTCCAGAGCTGAGATATCGAAACTCAAAAATTCGGCCCGAAAAAAAAACGACAGTGGTACCCCTTACGTTTTTTTTTTCAGGCGAAAAATTAAGTTTCTCCAATCTTCCCAAAACTCTGGATTCTGATAGAGGGCCATGAGACTTAGACCTGAGTGCAAAAATGGAGGCTCTAGCCCCTTCCAGAGCTGAGATATCGAAACTCAAAAATGCGGCCCGAAAAAAAAAACGACAGTGGTACCCCTTACGTTTTTTTTTCCGGGTGAAAAATTAAGTTTCTCCAATCTTCCCAAAACTCTGGATTCTGATAGAGGGCCATGAGACTTAGACCTGAGTGCAAAAATGGAGGCTCTAGCCCCTTCCAGAGCTGAGATATCGAAACTCAAAAATTCGGCCCGAAAAAAAAAACGACAGTGGTACCCCTTACGTTTTTTTTTTTCGGGCGAAAAATTAAGTTTCTCCAATCTTCTCAAAACTCTGGATTCTGATAGAGGGCCATGAGACTTAGACCTGAGTGCAAAAATGGAGGCTCTAGACCCTTCCAGAGCTGAGATATCGAAACTCAAAAATTCGGCCCGAAAAAAAAAAACGACAGTGGTACCCCTTACGTTTTTTTTTTTTGGGCGAAAAATTAAGTTTCTCCAATCTTCCCAAAACTCTGGATTCTGATAGAGGGCCATGAGACTTAGACCTGAGTGCAAAAATGGAGGCTCTAGCCCCTTCCAGAGCTGAGATATCGAAACTCAAAAATTCGGCCCGAAAAAAAAAAACGACAGTGGTACCCCTTACGTTTTTTTTTTTCGGGCGAAAAATTAAGTTTCTCCAATCTTCCCAAAACTCTGGATTCTGATAGAGGGCCATGAGACTTAGACCTGAGTGCAAAAATGAAGGCTCTAGCCCCTTCCAGAGCTGAGATATCGAAACTCAAAAATTCGGCCCGAAAAAAAAACGACAGTGGTACCCCTTACGTTTTTTTTTTCGGGCGAAAAATTAAGTTTCTCCAATCTTCCCAAAACTCTGGATTCTGATAGAGGGTCATGAGACTTAGACCTGAGTGCAAAAATGAAGGCTCTAGCCCCTTCCAGAGCTGAGATATCGAAACTCAAAAATTCGGCCCGAAAAAAAAACGACAGTGGTACCCCTTACGTTTTTTTTTTCAGGCGAAAAATTAAGTTTCTCCAATCTTCCCAAAACTCTGGATTCTGATAGAGGGCCATGAGACTTAGACCTGAGTGCAAAAATGGAGGCTCTAGCCCCTTCCAGAGCTGAGATATCGAAACTCAAAAATGCGGCCCGAAAAAAAAACGACAGTGGTACCCCTTACGTTTTTTTTTTTTCCAGGTGAAAAATTAAGTTTCTCGAATCTTCCCAAAACTCTGGATTCTGATAGAGGGCCATGAGACTTAGACCTGAGTGCAAAAATGGAGGCTCTAGCCCCTTCCAGAGCTGAGATATCGAAACTCAAAAATTCGGCCCGAAAAAAAAAACGACAGTGGTACCCCTTACGTTTTTTTTTTTTCGGGCGAAAAATTAAGTTTCTCCAATCTTCTCAAAACTCTGGATTCTGATAGAGGGCCATGAGACTTAGACCTGAGTGCAAAAATGGAGGCTCTAGACCCTTCCAGAAATGAGATATCGAAACTCAAAAATTCGGCCCGAAAAAAAAAAACGACAGTGGTACCCCTTACGTTTTTTTTTTTTGGGCGAAAAATTAAGTTTCTCCAATCTTCCCAAAACTCTGGATTCTGATAGAGGGCCATGAGACTTAGACCTGAGTGCAAAAATGGAGGCTCTAGCCCCTTCCAGAGCTGAGATATCGAAACTCAAAAATTCGGCCCAAAAAAAAAAAAACGACAGTGGTACCCCTTACGTTTTTTTTTTTTTTTCGGGCGAAAAATTAAGTTTCTCCAATCTTCTGAAAACTCTGGATTCTGATAGAGGGCCATGAGACTTAGACCTGAGTGCAAAAATGGAGGCTCTAGCCCCTTCCAGAGCTGAGATATCGAAACTCAAAAATTCGGCCCGAAAAAAAAAACGACAGTGGTACCCCTTACGTTTTTTTTTTTCGGGCGAAAAATTAAGTTTCTCCAATCTTCCCAAAACTCTGGATTCTGATAGAGGGCCATGAGACTTAGACCTGAGTGCAAAAATGGAGGCTCTAGCCCCTTCCAGAGCTGAGATATCGAAACTCAAAAATTCGGCCCGAAAAAAAAACGACAGTGGTACCCCTTACGTTTTTTTTTTTTTCGGGTGAAAAATTAAGTTTTTCCAATCTTCTCAAAACTCTGGATTCTGATAGAGGGCCATGAGACTTAGACCTGAGTGCAAAAATGGAGGCTCTAGCCCCTTCCAGAGCTGAGATATCGAAACTCAAAAATTCGGCCCGAAAAAAAAACGACAGTGGTACCCCTTACGTTTTTTTTTTCGGGCGAAAAATTAAGTTTCTCCAATCTTCCCAAAACTCTGGATTCTGATAGAGGGCCATGAGACTTAGACCTGAGTGCAAAAATGGTGGCTCTAGCCCCTTCCAGAGCTGAGATATCGAAACTCAAAAATTCGGCCCGAAAAAAAAACGACAGTGGTACCCCTTACGTTTTTTTTTTCCGGCGAAAATTTAAGTTTCTCCAGTCTTCCTAAAACTCTGGATTCTGATAGAGGGCCATGAGACTTAGACCTGAGTGCAAAAATGGAGGCTCTAGCCCCTTCCAGAGCTGAGATATCGAAACTCAAAAATTCGGCCCGAAAAAAAACGACAGTGGTATCCCTTACGTTTTTTTTTCGGGCGAAAAATTAAGTTTCTCCAATCTTCCCAAAACTCTGGATTCTGATAGAGGGCCATGAGACTTAGACCTGAGTGCAAAAATGGAGGCTCTAGCCCCTTCCAGAGCTGAGATATCGAAACTCAAAAATTCGGCCCGAAAAAAAAAAACGACAGTGGTACCCCTTACGTTTTTTTTTTTCGGGCGAAAAATTAAGTTTCTCCAATCTTCCCAAAACTCTGGATTCTGATAGAGGGCCATGAGACTTAGACCTGAGTGCAAAAATGGAGGCTCTAGCCCCTTCCAGAGCTGTGATATCGAAACTCAAAAATTCGGCCCGAAAAAAAAACGACAGTGGTACCCCTTACGTTTTTTTTTTTCGGGCGAAAAATTAAGTTTCTCCAATCTTCCCAAAACTCTGGATTCTGATAGAGGACCATGAGACTTAGACCTGAGTGCAAAAATGGAGGCTCTAGCCCCTTCCAGAGCTGAGATATCGAAACTAAAAATTCGGCCCGAAAAAAAAAACGACAGTGGTACCCCTTACGTTTTTTTTTTCGGGCGAAAAATTAAGTTTCTCCAATCTTCCCAAAACTCTGGATTCTGATAGAGGACCATGAGACTTAGACCTGAGTGCAAAAATGGAGGCTCTAGCCCCTTCCAGAGCTGAGATATCGAAACTCAAAAATTCGGCCCGAAAAAAAAACGACAGTGGTACCCCTTACGTTTTTGTTTTTTTTCGGGTGAAAAATTAAGTTTTTCCAATCTTCTCAAAACTCTGGATTCTGATAGAGGGCCATGAGACTTAGACCTGAGTGCAAAAATGGAGGCTCTAGCCCCTTCCAGAGCTGAGATATCGAAACTCAAAAATTCGGCCCGAAAAAAAAACGACAGTGGTACCCCTTACGTTTTTTTTTTCGGGCGAAAAATTAAGTTTCTCCAATCTTCCCAAAACTCTGGATTCTGATAGAGGGCCATGAGACTTAGACCTGAGTGCAAAAATGGTGGCTCTAGCCCCTTCCAGAGCTGAGATATCGAAACTCAAAAATTCGGCCCGAAAAAAAAACGACAGTGGTACCCCTTACGTTTTTTTTTTCCGGCGAAAATTTAAGTTTCTCCAGTCTTCCTAAAACTCTGGATTCTGATAGAGGGCCATGAGACTTAGACCTGAGTGCAAAAATGGAGGCTCTAGCCCCTTCCAGAGCTGAGATATCGAAACTCAAAAATTCGGCCCGAAAAAAAACGACAGTGGTATCCCTTACGTTTTTTTTTCGGGCGAAAAATTAAGTTTCTCCAATCTTCCCAAAACTCTGGATTCTGATAGAGGGCCATGAGACTTAGACCTGAGTGCAAAAATGGAGGCTCTAGCCCCTTCCAGAGCTGAGATATCGAAACTCAAAAATTCGGCCCGAAAAAAAAAACGACAGTGGTACCCCTTACGTTTTTTTTTTTCGGGCGAAAAATTAAGTTTCTCCAATCTTCCCAAAACTCTGGATTCTGATAGAGGGCCATGAGACTTAGACCTGAGTGCAAAAATGGAGGCTCTAGCCCCTTCCAGAGCTGTGATATCGAAACTCAAAAATTCGGCCCGAAAAAAAAACGACAGTGGTACCCCTTACGTTTTTTTTTTTCGGGCGAAAAATTAAGTTTCTCCAATCTTCCCAAAACTCTGGATTCTGATAGAGGACCATGAGACTTAGACCTGAGTGCAAAAATGGAGGCTCTAGCCCCTTCCAGAGCTGAGATATCGAAACTCAAAAATTCGGCCCGAAAAAAAAAACGACAGTGGTACCCCTTACGTTTTTTTTTTTTCGAGTGAAAAATTAAGTTTCTCCAATCTTCCCAAAACTCTGGATTCTGATAGAGGGCCATGAGACTTAGACCTGAGTGCAAAAATGGAGGCTCTAGCCCCTTCCAGAGCTGAGATATCGAAACTCAAAAATTCGGCCCGAAAAAAAAAACGACAGTGGTACCCCTTACGTTTTTTGTTTTTTTTTCGGGCGAAAAATTAAGTTTCTCCAATCTTCTCAAAACTCTGGATTCTGATAGAGGGCCATGAGACTCAGACCTGAGTGCAAAAATGGAGGCTCTAGCCCCTTCCAGAGCTGAGATATCGAAACTCAAAAATTCGGCCCGAAAAAAAAAACGACAGTGGTACCCCTTACGTTTTTTTTTTTTCGGGCAAAAAATTTAATTTCTCCAATCTTCCCAAAACTCCGGATTCTGATAGAGGGCCATGAGACTTAGACCTGAGTGCAAAAATGAAGGCTCTAGCCCCTTCCAGAGCTGAGATATCGAAACTCAAAAATTCGGCCCGAAAAAAAAAACGACAGTGGTACCCCTTATGTTGTTTTTTTCGGGCGAAAAATTAAGTTTCTCCAATCTTCCCAAAACTCTGGATTCTGATAGAGGGCCATGAGACTTAGACCTGAGTGCAAAAATGGAGACTCTAGCCCCTTCCAGAGCTGAGATATCGAAACTCAAAAATTCGGCCCGAAAAAAAAAAACGACAGTGGTACCCCTTATGTTTTTTCTTTTTTTGGGTGAAAAATTAAGTTTCTCCAATCTTCCGAAAACTCTGGATTCTGATAGAGGGCCATGAGACTTAGACCTGAGTGCAAAAATGGAGGCTCTAGCCCCTTCCAGAGCTGAGATATCGAACCTCAAAAATTCGGCCCGAAAAAAAAAAACGACAGTGGTACCCCTTACGTTTTTTTTTTTTTTGGGTGTAAAATTAAGTTTCTCCAATCTTCCCAAAACTCTGGATTCTGATAGAGGGCCATGAGACTTAGACCTGAGTGCAAAAATGGAGGCTCTAGCCCCTTCCAGAGCTGAGATATCGAAACTCAAAAATTCGGCCCGAAAAAAAAACGACAGTGGTACCCCTTATGTTTTTTTTTTTCGGGCGAAAAATTAAGTTTCTCCAATCTTCCCAAAACTCTGGATTCTGATAGAGGGCCATGAGACTTAGACCTGAGTGCAAAAATGGAGGCTCTAGCCCCTTCCAGAGCTGAGATATCGAACCTCAAAAATTCGGCCCGAAAAAAAAACGACAGTGGTACCCCTTACGTTTTTTTTTTTCAGGCGAAAAATTAAGTTTCTCCAATCTTCCCAAAACTCTGGATTCTGATAGAGGGCCATGAGACTTAGACCTGAGTGCAAAAATGGAGACTCTAGCCCCTTCCAGAGCTGAGATATCGAAACTCAAAAATTCGGCCCGAAAAAAAAAACGACAGTGGTACCCCTTACGTTTTTTTTTTTTTTTGGGTGAAAAATTAAGTTTCTCCAATCTTCCCAAAACTCTGGATTCTGATAGAGGGCCATGAGACTTAGACCTGAGTGCAAAAATGGAGGCTCTAGCCCCTTCCAGAGCTGAGATATCGAAACTCAAAAATTCGGCCCGAAAAAAAAACCGACAGTGGTACCCCTTACGTTTTTTTTTTTCGGGCGAAAAATTAAGTTTCTCCAATCTTCCCAAAACTCTGGATTCTGATAGAGGGCCATGAGACTTAGACCTGAGTGCAAAAATGGAGGCTCTAGCCCCTTCCAGAGCTGAGATATCGAAACTCAAAAATTCGGCCCGAAAAAAAAAACGACAGTGGTACCCCTTACGGTTTTTTTGGGGGGGGGGTGAAAAATAAAGTAAGGGGTACCACTGTCGTTTTTTTTTCGGGCCGAATTTTTGAGTTTCGATATCTCAGCTCCGGAAGGGGCTAGAGCCTCCATTTTTGCACTCAGGTCTAAGTCTCATGGCCCTCTATCAGAATCCAGAGTTTTGGGAAGATTGGAGAAACTTAATTTTTCGCCCGAAAAAAAAAACGTAAGGGGTACCACTGTCGTTTTTTTTTGGATTCTGATAGAGGGCCATGAGACCTGAGTGCAAAAATGGAGGCTCTAGCCCCTTCCAGAGCTGAGATATCGAAACTCAAAAATTCGGCCAGAAAAAAAAACGACAGTGGTACCCCTTACGTTTTTTTTTTTCGGGCGAAAAATTAAGTTTCTCCAATCTTCCCAAAACTCTGGATTCAAAGTAATTTATAAATAATGTAGTTCTGGTGAAACTGCCTGTTTACTATTCGAAATGAATAAATAAATGCGCTGCCTACAACAGCTGTGAGTAACCATAGCAACAGGCAGTCAAACGCTCTATCAAAACAAACACCTAACGTTAGATTCTATAGCCTAATACAACAATGAGCGACTTCGTTATTTCTTTTAACATTTATGGAGAATATGGCAACTTTGACGACTGGAATGCTGTAGGTCGACTCTCCGATGCTGGACTGGAGAGCCGTCAAATAATGTCGGTGACAGGCCATCGATGCGAGAGCAGTCTGCGGGCGGCTCCGTCTGTCCGTGAGAGACGAAGCTGGAGCAACGTACTGTCTGCATCAAGTGCCCATCCTGGGCAGCAGTAACGTCACCCAGCTTTTGTGGATCCTTCTGACTGGCCGACTTTTTCAAATTGCACTATAAATGGAAACGTTGAAATTAATTGTAAATAAAAAAGCTAGAATGTAGCTAGTCAAATGACCCTCTCTTTGATCTGATTAATTTATTGGCCTATATAAGCGCAAATCGCTGGTGCTCAGAACTAATTGTTTGTTTGTTTCTTTGTGTGTTTTTCTGATTTTTGTTTGATTAATTGTTTTGTGTAATAAAAAAATAACTATGCCTACCTGTGTTTCATGAAAAAAAAAATGCATTTTTGAACCTGAAGGGTTCTACAAGCTGAGCGGACTATAAATATCTCCGGTTGCTAAATAAACCGTCAGGCAAGTTATTATTTGTAAAAACTAGATTTAGCCTAATTAAAATATAAACTAATGTTTTAAAAATGTTTTATTTGGCAAGTGACCATGGTATAAGCGGGTTAATGCCCTCTGAGGTGTCCATTGTTAGGTTTTAATGGACTTCGTCCTCCGCTGCACGTCGGCCGGTTCACGCCTCGCCGTCGTCCATTAAAACTTGACAATGGACACCTCGTCGGGCATTAACCCTTACTGATAGCACGCCAAAAAATGGAAATACGAATTGGCGTGTCATACACACGCTACTTCATGAGCTCAGTCTGCTTTGAGAAATGAAGTGATGTGCAGCATGAGTAAAATAGTGCTTTTGACATTGGGTTAATGTAAACCTGTTGTAGGAGAGCTGCAAAATAAAAACAGCCTAGTAGGCACTTTAAAAACTAATGGAAATGTTGATAGTGCACAAATCATTTTTTGATGCTTATTCAAACCTACCTACCTAGATCACTCACATCAGCTAGAAACACCAAGGGTTCACTCTAAGCATGGAGAGTCTGCTTTTAGCTATTATGCCAACAGCCGCCACTGGAACCAGCTTCCAGAAGAGATCAGGTGAGCTCCTACAGTAGTCACATTTAAATCCAGGCTCAAAACACATCTGTTTAGCTGTGCATTTTGCCACTGTTCGTCCGACTGTTACTGCGTACTACGTTTTATTTTTGATTCTAAATTGTTTTAATTATTTACTGTATTTTATTTTTATAATTATTTTTATTTTTCATGTTTTATTCTAAACTGTTCTAATTATTCTGATTACTTTTGATTATTTAATTTTTTCTATGTAAAGCACTTTGAATTGCCATTGTGTATGAAATATGCTATATAAATAAACTTGCCTTACCTACCTACCAGTATTAACTTTCACATGCAGTTACACATTAACCTACCTACCTACCAGTATTAAATAAAAAAAAATTATCAAACAACCCCTACAACCCCACATGTTGTTTGAGAGGGTTTCAAGAAAGATCCTCCTCACTCCTTCAAAAACAAACTCCAGCATATTCAGGTGTCAGACACGACTGGATCTTCAAACGGCACAGGGTTCTGTGGTCAGATGAGACTAAAAAAAGAGCTTTTGGCAGTAAGCACACTAGATAGTTTGGTGGACATGAGGATAAAAAGTACCCCACGTGTACAATTTAATAAACCATTGGATCTTTAATGTTGGGGACCTATTTTTCTGCAGGAGGTCCTGGACTTCTTATTCAGATACATGGCATTGTGGATTCTATTAAACATCAACAGATAAAAAAATCAAAACCTGACACCTTCTGCTAGAAATCTTATTATGGGCCATGGTTGGATCTGCCATCTGGACAACGATCCAAGACAAACATCAAAATCAACACAAACATTTGTTAGGGAGCACAAAATGAAGCTTCTGCCATGACCGTCCCAGAACCCTATAGAAAATGAGTGGTCCGAACTGAAGAGAAGCACAAACATGGATCTGGGAATCTGAAGGATCTGGAGAGTCTGTATGGAGGAATGGTCTCTGATCTCAGGTCAGGTGTTGTCCAAACACATCAGGCATTATAGCAGAAAACTCAGAGCAGTTATCTTGGCAAAAAGAGATTGCAAAAAGGTATTTAATAAAAGGGTATGAGTAATTGTGGCCAACGTGTTTTGGAGAAAAACATTTATTTTATAATGTGATCCCACATTACACATTAACAAACATACCTAGCAACCAGTATTAACTTTCACATAGTTACACATAAACCAACCTACAAGTATTAACTTTCACATGCAGTTACACATTAACCTACCTACCAGTATTAACTTTCACATACAGTTACACATTAACCTACCTACCAGTATTAACTTTCACATGCAGTTACACATTAACCTACCTACCTACCAGTATTAACTTTCACATACAGTTACACATTAACCTACCTACCAGTATTAACTTTCACATACAGTTACACATTAACCTACCTACCAGTATTAACTTTCACATCCAGTTACACATTAACCTACCTACCTACCAGTATTAACTTTCACATACAGTTACACATTAACCTACCTACCAGTATTAACTTTCACATACAGTTACACATTAACCTACCTACCAGTATTAACTTTCACATCCAGTTACACATTAACCTACCTACCTACCAGTATTAACTTTCACATACAGTTACACATTAACCTACCTACCAGTATTAACTTTCACATACAGTTACACATTAACCTACCTACCTACCAGTATTAACTTTCACATCCAGTTACACATTAACCTACCTCCCTACAAGTATTAACTTTCACATGCAGTTACACATTAACCTACCTACTACCAGTATTAACTTTCACATCCAGTTACACATTAACCTACCTCCCTACAAGTATTAACTTTCACATACAGTTACACATTAACCTACCTACCTACCAGTATTAACTTTCACATCCAGTTACACATTAACCTACCTCCCTACAAGTATTAACTTTCACATGCAGTTACACATTAACCTACCTACCTACCAGTATTAACTTTCACATACAGTTACACATTAACCTACCTACCAGTATTAACTTTCACATACAGTTACACATTAACCTACCTACCAGTATTAACTTTCACATACAGTTACACATTAACCTACCTACCAGTATTAACTTTCACATCCAGTTACACATTAACCTACCTACCTACCAGTATTAACTTTCACATACAGTTACACATTAACCTACCTACCAGTATTAACTTTCACATACAGTTACACATTAACCTACCTACCAGTATTAACTTTCACATCCAGTTACACATTAACCTACCTACCTACCAGTATTAACTTTCACATACAGTTACACATTAACCTACCTACCAGTATTAACTTTCACATACAGTTACACATTAACCTACCTACCAGTATTAACTTTCACATCCAGTTACACATTAACCTACCTACCTACCAGTATTAACTTTCACATCCAGTTACACATTAACCTACCTACCAGTATTAACTTTCACATCCAGTTACACATTAACCTACCTACCAGTATTAACTTTCACATGCAGTTACACATTAACCTACCTACCAGTATTAACTTTCACATACAGTTACACATTAACCTACCTACCAGTATTAACTTTCACATCCAGTTACACATTAACCTACCTCCCTACAAGTATTAACTTTCACATACAGTTACACATTAACCTACCTACCAGTATTAACTTTCACATCCAGTTACACATTAACCTACCTACCAGTA
This sequence comes from Pimephales promelas, assembly GCF_988280905.1. Taxonomy (NCBI): domain Eukaryota; kingdom Metazoa; phylum Chordata; class Actinopteri; order Cypriniformes; family Leuciscidae; genus Pimephales; species Pimephales promelas. The sequence goes on along the minus strand of NC_142785.1, from coordinate 1,286,932 downwards.
TTAACTTTCACATGCAGTTACACATTAACCTACCTACCAGTATTAACTTTCACATGCAGTTACACATTAACCTACCTACCAGTATTAACTTTCACATACAGTTACACATTAACCTACCTACCAGTATTAACTTTCACATGCAGTTACACATTAACCTACCTACCAGTATTAACTTTCACATGCAGTTACACATTAACCTACCTATCAGTATTAACTTTCACATAGTTACACATAAACCAACCTATCAGTATTAACTTTCACATAGTTACACAAACCAACCTACCAGTATTAACTTTCACATAAAGTTACTCATTAACTTTCACATGCAGTTACACATTAACTTTCACATACAGTTACTCATCATCGTTCGCATGCTGTTACTCGTCATTTCACATGCAGGTACTCGTCATTTTTCACAGGCAGGTACTCGTAAACTTTCACATGAAGCTACTCGTAAACTTTCGCTTGCAATTACTCAACAACTTTCTCACGCAGTTACCTATCGATTTTCACTGCAGTTACACATTAGCTTTCACATGCAGTTACACATCAACTTTCACAAGCAGTTACTCGTCGCCTTTCGCATGCCCGTTACTCATTAACTTCGCTTGCAAGTTACTCATTAACTTCAGTGCAGTTACTCATCATTTCACATGCAGCTACTCATAAACTTCGCTTACAAATTACTCATCAACTTTCAGATGCAGTTCCACATAAACTTTCTCTGCAGTTACACATAGACTTTCACATGCAGTTACCGGTTAACTTCGCTTGCAGTTACTCATTACCTTTCACATGCTTGCTACTCGTCTTTCACATGCAAGTACTCATATCTTTCACATGCAGCTACTCGTTACCTTTCGCATGCAGCTACTGGACATTTTCCGATGCAGTTACATATCGATTTTCACTGCAGTTACACATTAGCTTTCGCATGCAGTTACACATTAACTTTCACTGCAGTTACTCGTTGCCTTTCGCATGCAGCTACTCATTAACTTCGCTTGCAAGTTACTCATTAACTTCACGTACAGCTACTCACCATTTCACTGCAGTTACACGTTAACTTCGCTTGCAAGTTACTCATACTTTCACCTCAAATTACTCGTACTTTCACCTGCAGTTACACATTAATTATCACACGCAGTTACACATATGACTTTCGCAAGCATTTACTCAATAACTTTCACCACAGTTACACATTAACTTCCACTTGCAGCTACTCATAAACTTCATCTGCAGATACTCATCACAGTAACATGCACTTTACTCGCCGACTTTCACCTGTAGTTACACATAGATTTTCACTGCAGTTACACATCAACTTCCACAGCAGTTACTAAATAACTTTCACATGCAGTTACACATTAACTTTCACATGCAGTTACTCATTAACTTTCACATGCAGTTACACATTAACTCTCACATGCAGTTACACATTAACTCTCACATGCAGTTACACATTAACTCACATGTAGATACACATTAACTTTCACATGCAGTTACACGGTAACACTTTACAATAAGGTTCGTTAGTTAACATTAGTTAACTACATTAGTTAATATGAACTAATAATGAATAGCACATATACAGCATTTGTTAATCTTTGTTAATGTTATTTTCAACATTTACTAATACTTGATTAAAATCTTGTTAACATTAGTTAATGCACCGTAAACTAACATGAACAAACAATGAACAGCTAGATTTTCATTAACTAACATTAACAAAGATGAACAAATGCAGTAACAAATGTATTGCTCATGGTTAGTGCATGTTAGTATACATTAACTAATGAACCTTATTGTAAAGTGTTACCAGTTACACATTGTCGGTTAAAAACAAGAAAGTGGCTAGTAAAAACGTCGAGTGGCTGGTCGATTTAGAAATCCACAGTGGCCGCCGGTGGACAAAAGAGTTGATTTCCATCCCTGCTTGGTAAATGTCAAGGTGTCATAACAAAGACATCTCAAATAATGTCATATTTGCATTAAAACTTTCATAACTGAGCAAAAGACACTTAATGACAGTTGTCACAAACATGCATAAACCTTCCTTCATATTCATAACATACATCATGTTAGTCTTATGCATACCCCTTCAAGTAACGTGTTATCAAAGAATGAATCTCAGACAGTTCATAAGAGAAACGTGTGCAGGATTCCGTGTTGCAAGAATGCTGTCTTGACGAAGCCTAACTTGCTTCATAAATGTAATATATTTTTTAATATTTAATTTATCAGGCAGAGCAGGAATCAAGGCTACAGTCGAATAAACAAAGCCAGCGGAGCGATTATCTCTGTCCATCTTGAGGAATGAAAACGGTTGAACCAAAGAACGTATATTGACAAGAAGTGAACGCTCCATTGCAACACAAGTATTTTGCAGTATTATCTTATATTAATGACCGTTAAAACAAAACTATGTAAACAAAACTGTTCAAAGTGGCAATTAAAGTTATAGGATAACGGACACAGCGCATCAATGATCATCATGTTTGTAGCATGATGCAGGGGATTAAAACGTACAAAATATATTTCAGGCCTAATGGAGTTGGTAACTAATAGAAGTAGTAAATGTGTAAAGTTGCATACAATGGAAATACCATAGACTGTAAAAAATATGGACAAAGCGTCTGTGACGTCACTCATAGACTTTCTGAAGAACAGGTTTATGGGGGGTATGGGCGGCGCCATATTAGAAAATCTTGAGAAACACAAAATACAAATGTTCAGAAATACAAATGTTTCAGAAAGGATACAGAGATGCGTCGTGTCAGATCATGGCCAAGACGTCCAATTCCACTCGGCGCAGCCCGTTATCAGCTGTCAATCAAAGTTAACCGCCCTTATTTTTCACACATTTTATATCCAAATACGATCTAAACTAATGAGTTAGAAAAAAATTCACTCACCTCACAGTTGTCAGGCACTCGGAACCTATCGAAAAATACAATAAAAGTCAAACTGTAAACATATGAATTGATGCTGTGAAAACGGACATTTTAATGTGAGGTCTATGGATATTCACCCCCTTTTGGGACCGACCTCTAGCGGATTTTCGATGTATTGCAGTTTTTCCCACTTCCGGGTAGGCTTAAAAATTAGAAGAAAAAACTACCCCAAAAAACTGTTATCTATACTGTTGTCCAGTAACTCCAGTTGGAATTTTCACCCCAAAATGGCGGCCGCGCTCCTGAAGCGCCACCTAGTGGCCTTTACCAAAAAAGCATCAGAGTTTTGCTTCTTGTTCTTCTATACTCTTTGGTTGAACTCTGACCAATAAGACGATCGTTTTATACACGTGGCTTGCATAAACACATTTTGGTACGCTGCTTTGAAATGTTGCCTTGTGAAAGCAAACCGAACGAGTAAAAAATTAAATCAGTGCTTCAGAACTGTTGTGGAAAAATTTGAAGTTAGCTTGATTCTAAAGTAATTAAGAGTTAATTATTAGAAGTTGATCAATGAATGATTTGATAGAAATAGATTTGTGTTGAGCAAAATGCATGAGTACAGCATGTGCGTTTTACTAATCCTACGTGAGGAACATGCATGGGGAAACATAGAAACAGGTGGAAAGAAGACCTTTGACCCCAGATGTCATCCTGACTAGGCCGGTCAGCAAGTGCTGACCTTTTCTGCAGCAGTGTCATTATCAGGCGCTAACTTGTACAACTTGAAACCTTGAGTTTGAGTATAAAAGCTGTGTGGAGGGGGCAGACTGGGTGTCACTCACCACAGCGTTACTTCTGTGTCAGACTGAACCTTCTTGCAAGAATAAAGTACTTCTTTTATTTCATTAATTTGACTCTGAGTGTCTCTTACGCAGTGATGATGTTGGAAAGGATTTTTGCCGTAAAAGATAAGTTTGAAACAGTTTGCTTATCTGAATCTGATGTGTACTGTGGCTGAAAGCTGCCAGTGCAACAGACTCAATCTGAGAGGAAAATTAGTAATGCCATCCTTTATCATTAGGGGGGATGGAGCTGTGAGGAGTCACGGCAGTCTGCCCCAGAAAACGCAAGTCCCTCTATCCCACTCACCAGAAACCGCACTTACAGCACGGCTTGTTTCTCATTGTGACAAGCTCTATGCATGCCAGGGGACCACACCCTGATGGAGATTATAGATAAAGAGCTAACAGGAAGTGGGCTTTCGGGGTTCAGTCAGGGCCATGAAGTGATTCCCATTAGTTGTTGTGGAGACAGTAACAAAACTTTTTTTTGATGTCAGTTGCATTATGGGCAAGGAAAATTATAGTGTTGATTTAGAACTAATATGTCTAACATAATTTTGACTCTTAAAGGTCGTTAGACTTGGTGGTGACTAAAGATGAAGACAGCTTTTACAGATTTAAGAAAAGTCTGGATAACAAAGGTGAATGGTCAAAGGATATTGTAATGAATTTAGATGTTGTCTAAGTTACAGTCTTAGAAGGCTGTTGAAAGGATTATTTTGTTATAGTGAGAGAGACTTGAGTGGAGGAAGGGATGGAAACTGTGTCCGTCTTTCTGTTTTACCCTGCTAAAGAAATGTTAATGAACCAAAACAACCCAGCTGACCGTCTAAAAGTAAATGAATAATAAGCAGGCATGCTTTAAAACTGGTTTAGAGACCAAAAACAATTAAATAAAAGCTATAAAAAAAATATTGTTGGTTTAACTTGAAAACCTGGGTTGCCTTAAAATTTTAAGTTGATTGAACTGGAAAAAAGTGAGTTAATACAATGAAGGAGATTAATTTAAAATCATCAGAAACTCAAAATAATAAGTTATTTCAACTAAATAAATTATTAAAAAGTTGATTTGACAAAAGAAAATATGTTGTGCTAACAAATCTTGAAAATATTTTTTACAGTGTATGAATGTGTATTTTTTTCTGTTTGGGTTAGTGTTGATTGGAGAATTAGATTAATTTAAATTGATGCATGAGCTGAGTCATGCATCAAAAGGGGGATGGTAACAATTGCCAAATATGGTTTACTGAGGGGTTCAAAGTTGAAACTACGCGTACTTCACTATATGAAAATAACCTCGACATTTGTTTTTCTCTACAGATCATGTTGACTTTTAAGACATGAGCAGAATGTGTCTAATAAAATAATGGCTATGGATGAATTTGGCTAACTACCCTGGCAGGGGTTTTTACTGTGGTGGAAAGGCGTCACACCTGTGCAGCGCATAACTAAGATTTTCCTTTTACAGAATCTCAGGATGGATTGCAGCAAACAGAACTGATTCTGTTCCAAATGTATAAACGTTATGTTGAGGACATGAGCAAGATGAGTTGAATGTTTTCCAGGGGAAAAGTGCCCTGAAAAGTGCAAGAAATGATCCAGTGATAATGTTTCAGGTTGTTGATTCCACAGGTCAAACTAAAAGGGAAAACTGGCCAGACAAGCAGATGAGTTAATAGATGTTGTCACTAACAAGAATAGTTAAGGTCTCTATTCACAGGTGAAAGCAGGCAAGAAATGGTTCACTCCAGTGGGGATGCGGTCGTGAATTAAGGGAAATCTTGAAAGGATCAGAGATTGTGACAACTGGGTCCAAGCCTCTCACCTTAAGACAACACCAGCAGGCCTCAACCATCCAATAGAGCATAAAGTGAGGGGTCAAAGGCTAGTGCTAGTAACAGCCTCCCTCCCGACGTGGGAAAGACCGTTGCGACGGCACGCAAAGTGTCACCCTGGTGAACATGGAACGTCCATGGGGCGAACGAGATGATCAACACACCAGGAGGAACCACCTGATGGTTAAAGTTTAACAGAATAATCTGTTTTGGGTTTTTTTTTGATGATTTTGGTTGAATCAAACTAAGTATTGATTTGATTGGTGCAAATATAGGAAATCTATTGATTGATGTGTCTGAACGTTCATTTTGAACGACTAATTTGGTTACAGGAAAGGATAAAATTATAAGACTTCTCTGGTTAGATTTGTTAAACAGCATTCAATAGAGCTAACTAAATTGAATTAGAAGTGAATAGAATATGGAGATGGGCGTATTAAGATGTAGCGAATGTCTTGTTGTTTCAATATTCCAGGTTATAGCGATAATATCACAAATTTGATTGAGCACATGAGACAGATGGTAAAAGAGCCTGAATATGCTAATGGGGCATGGGTTGGGTGGTTCATGTCTATGTGCAGAGGATGGGTGTATTGGACACTTCAAACAATATTGCCAATTGGAGCAATAGGGCTGATGATATTGATCTGTTTACCATGCATTGTGAGATTTATTTCCAGCTCAGTACAGAGACTGGTGAAAGCAGGAACATCAGCTACAGCGATGACTTTGACAGTTTATCCAAATTGTGCCGACAGAAACAAAGAAATTGATGATGACACTAGCAGCGGAAGCTACAGCGAAGTGGCTTAAATCTATGCATGTACGATTTTTATCCCTATCTTCTGGATGATTAAGAAGTAAGGGGTTTGGTTCATTATATTTACTATGTTTTGTGATGATTTTGAGTTTTTCTTGCTAATCTATAACCTTTATCTTATTCATGACGAGGTGACTGCGGGTCTGATTTTTATCAGAAGTGCAAAAACAGTGATTATTCATTTAGCCCGGCTTCGGATGAATTGCTTTACTAGCTTGCTAATTATTAGGGGACTATCCCCCACAAAAACAGCTTTAGCTTTTTTCCTTTTTCAAAACACTGTCTTTTCGCAAATGTTTAAGAAGAGTGATCATTTATATGAAATTCAGAAATGAAGAGTATAAATGTGATGATATGACTTAAAATTTGCTCTGAAAAATGTTTATTATTATGATTGATAAAAAAGGAGGGACTGTTGTGGAAAAATTTTAAGTTAGCTTGATTCTAAAGTAATTATTAAGAGTTAATTATTAGAAGTTGATCAATGAATGATTTGATAGAAATAGATTTGTGTTGAGCAAAATGCATGAGTACAGCATGTGCGTTTTACTAATCCTACGTGAGGAACATGCATGGGGAAACATATAGAAACAGGTGGAAAGAAGACCTTTGACCCCAGATGTCATCCTGACTAGGCCGGTCAGCAAGTGCTGACCTTTTCTGCAGCAGTGTCATTATCAGGCGCTAACTTGTACAACTTGAAACCTTGAGTTTGAGTATAAAAGCTGTGTGGAGGGGGCAGACTGGGTGTCACTCACCACAGCGTTACTTCTGTGTCAGACTGAACCTTCTTGCAAGAATAAAGTACTTCTTTTATTTCATTAATTTGACTCTGAGTGTCTCTTACGCAGTGATGATGTTGGAAAGGATTTTTGCCGTAAAAGATAAGTTTGAAACAGTTTGCTTATCTGAATCTGATGTGTACTGTGGCTGAAAGCTGCCAGTGCAACAGACTCAATCTGAGAGGAAAATTAGTAATGCCATCCTTTATCATTAGGGGGGATGGAGCTGTGAGGAGTCACGGCAGTCTGCCCCAGAAAACGCAAGTCCCTCTATCCCACTCACCAGAAACCGCACTTACAGCACGGCTTGTTTCTCATTGTGACAAGCTCTACGCATGCCAGGGGACCACACCCTGATGGAGATTATAGATAAAGAGCTAACAGGAAGTGGGCTTTCGGGGTTCAGTCAGGGCCATGAAGTGATTCCCATTAGTTGTTGTGGAGACAGTAACAAAACTTTTTTTTTGATGTCGGTTGCATTATGGGCAAGGAAAATTATAGTGTTGATTTAGAACTAATATGTCTAACATAATTTTGACTCTTAAAGGTCGTTAGACTTCGTGGTGACTAAAGATGAAGACAGCTTTTACAGATTTAAGAAAAGTCTGGATAACAAAGGTGAATGGTCAAAGGATATTGTAATGAATTTAGATGTTGTCTAAGTTACAGTCTTAGAAGGCTGTTGAAAGGATTATTTTGTTCTAGTGGGAGAGACTTGAGTGGAGGAAGGGATGGAAACTGTGTCTGTCTTTCTGTTTTACCCTGCTAAAGAAATGTTAATGAACCAAAACAACCCAGCTGACCGTCTAAAAGTAAATGAATAATAAGCAGGCATGCTTTAAAACTGGTTTAGAGACCAAAAACAATTAAATAAAAGCTATAAAAAAAATATTGTTGGTTTAACTTGAAAACCTGGGTTGCCTTAAAATTTTAAGTTGATTGAACTGGAAAAAAGTGAGTTAATACAATGAAGGAGATTAATTTAAAATCATCAGAAACTCAAAATAATAAGTTATTTCAACTAAATAAATTATTAAAAAGTTGATTTGACAAAAGAAAATATGTTGTGCTAACAAATCTTGAAAATATTTTTTACAGTGTATGAATGTGTATTTTTTTCTGTTTGGGTTAGTGTTGATTGGAGAATTAGATTAATTTAAATTGATGCATGAGCTGAGTCATGCATCAAAAGGGGGATGGTAACAATTGCCAAATATGGTTTACTGAGGGGTTCAAAGTTGAAACTACGCGTACTTCACTATATGAAAATAACCTCGACATTTGTTTTTCTCTACAGATCATGTTGACTTTTAAGACATGAGCAGAATGTGTCTAATAAAATAATGGCTATGGATGAATTTGGCTAACTACCCTGGCAGGGGTTTTTACTGTGGTGGAAAGGCGTCACACCTGTGCAGCGCATAACTAAGATTTTCCTTTTACAGAATCTCAGGATGGATTGCAGCAAACAGAACTGATTCTGTTCCAAATGTATAAACGTTATGTTGAGGACATGAGCAAGATGAGTTGAATGTTTTCCAGGGGAAAAGTGCCCTGAAAAGTGCAAGAAATGATCCAGTGATAATGTTTCAGGTTGTTGATTCCACAGGTCAAACTAAAAGGGAAAACTGGCCAGACAAGCAGATGAGTTAATAGATGTTGTCACTAACAAGAATAGTTAAGGTCTCTATTCACAGGTGAAAGCAGGCAAGAAATGGTTCACTCCAGTGGGGATGCGGTCGTGAATTAAGGGAAATCTTGAAAGGATCAGAGATTGTGACAACTGGGTCCAAGCCTCTCACCTTAAGACAACACCAGCAGGCCTCAACCATCCAATAGAGCATAAAGTGAGGGGTCAAAGGCTAGTGCTAGTAACAGCCTCCCTCCCGACGTGGGAAAGACCATTGCGACGGCACGCAAAGTGTCACCCTGGTGAACATGGAACGTCCATGGGGCGAACGAGATGATCAACACACCAGGAGGAACCACCTGATGGTTAAAGTTTAACAGAATAATCTGTTTTGGGTTTTTTTTTGATGATTTTGGTTGAATCAAACTAAGTATTGATTTGATTGGTGCAAATATAGGAAATCTATTGATTGATGTGTCTGAACGTTCATTTTGAACGACTAATTTGGTTACAGGAAAGGATAAAATTATAAGACTTCTCTGGTTAGATTTGTTAAACAGCATTCAATAGAGCTAACTAAATTGAATTAGAAGTGAATAGAATATGGAGATGGGCGTATTAAGATGTAGCGAATGTCTTGTTGTTTCAATATTCCAGGTTATAGCGATAATATCACAAATTTGATTGAGCACATGAGACAGATGGTAAAAGAGCCTGAATATGCTAATGGGGCATGGGTTGGGTGGTTCATGTCTATGTGCAGAGGATGGGTGTATTGGACACTTCAAACAATATTGCCAATTGGAGCAATAGGGCTGATGATATTGATCTGTTTACCATGCATTGTGAGATTTATTTCCAGCTCAGTACAGAGACTGGTGAAAGCAGGAACATCAGCTACAGCGATGACTTTGACAGTTTATCCAAATTGTGCCGACAGAAACAAAGAAATTGATGATGACACTAGCAGCGGAAGCTACACCGAAGTGGCTTAAATCTATGCATGTACGATTTTTATCCCTATCTTCTGGATGATTAAGAAGTAAGGGGTTTGGTTCATTATATTTACTATGTTTTGTGATGATTTTGAGTTTTTCTTGCTAATCTATAACCTTTATCTTATTCATGACGAGGTGACTGCGGGTCTGATTTTTATCAGAAGTGCAAAAACAGTGATTATTCATTTAGCCCGGCTTCGGATGAATTGCTTTACTAGCTTGCTAATTATTAGGGGACTATCCCCCACAAAAACAGCTTTAGCTTTTTTCCTTTTTCAAAACACTGTCTTTTCGCAAATGTTTAAGAAGAGTGATCATTTATATGAAATTCAGAAATGAAGAGTATAAATGTGATGATATGACTTAAAATTTGCTCTGAAAAATGTTTATTATTATGATTGATAAAAAAGGAGGGACTGTTGTGGAAAAATTTTAAGTTAGCTTGATTCTAAAGTAATTATTAAGAGTTAATTATTAGAAGTTGATCAATGAATGATTTGATAGAAATAGATTTGTGTTGAGCAAAATGCATGAGTACAGCATGTGCGTTTTACTAATCCTACGTGAGGAACATGCATGGGGAAACATATAGAAACAGGTGGAAAGAAGACCTTTGACCCCAGATGTCATCCTGACTAGGCCGGTCAGCAAGTGCTGACCTTTTCTGCAGCAGTGTCATTATCAGGCGCTAACTTGTACAACTTGAAACCTTGAGTTTGAGTATAAAAGCTGTGTGGAGGGGGCAGACTGGGTGTCACTCACCACAGCGTTACTTCTGTGTCAGACTGAACCTTCTTGCAAGAATAAAGTACTTCTTTTATTTCATTAATTTGACTCTGAGTGTCTCTTACGCAGTGATGATGTTGGAAAGGATTTTTGCCGTAACAGAACAAAGAAAATGACCTACAGGTATGAAAATACAGCCCTACACTGCAACCTATGGCATGAGTTGGGCTTTGCTAATCAGGTTTTCTGATAATCAAGTCATTTTGTGTGAAAAAACAATGGTCATGAAAACAGTAGACTTCTTTTTGGAAAAAAATACTTTGGGCATTTGGTTGGAGAGACGGTGCTCACAGAAGGCACATGCAAACTTTCTTTCTCAATTGGCTCATTTTGGCTTTCATGGGCTTTATAATAACATTTTCTACCTCATGAATTTCGCTGAATATGAAATGAATATCTTCATAAATGGATATTAAAGGCTTTAGCTGTGCTTTGCCGCTGGAGTATAATAGAAACCCAGATTTTGCTTAAGCCGAAAAATAACTCCTGGAAAATAAACCGTCGAGGTATAAAACGGTTAACGGTAAAGCGGTAAACGTGCGTGGGAGAGAGCAGACCTTGCCTATATCAGAGCAACTCAAAATTTTTCAAAATTTTAGTTTTTTTGGGTGCAAAAAATAAGTTTCTCCAATCTTTTTGAAACTCTGGATTCCGATAGAGGGCCATGGGACTTAGACCTGAGTGCAAAAATGAAGGCTCTAGCCCCTTCCAGAGCTGAGATATCGAAACTCAAAATTTCAACCCGAAAAAAAACAACAACAGGGGTACCACTGTCAGTTTTTTTTTTTTTCGGGTGGAAATTTTGAGTTTCTCTGATCTTCTTGAAACTCTGGATTCTGATAGAGGGCCATGAGACTTAGACATGAGTACAAAAATTGAGTCTCTAGACCCTTCCAGAGCTGAGATATTGAGATAATGGCATAAATGCTACGTGGGATCTCAATATCTCAGCTCTGGAAGGGTCTAGAGACTCCATTTTTGCACTCAGGTCTAAGTCTCATGGCCCTCTATCAGAATCCAGAGTTTCAAGAAGATCAGAGAAACTCAAAATTTCCACCCGAAAAAAAAAAAACGACAGTGGTACCCCTGTCGTTTTTTTTTTTTTTTTGGTGCAAAAAATAAGTTTCTCCAATCTTCTTGAAACTCTGGATTCTGATAGAGGGCCATGAGACTTAGACCTGAGTGCAAAAATGGAGGCTCTAGACCCTTCCAGAGCTGAGATATTGAGATCCCACGTAGCATTTATGCCATTGGGTTCGTGGTCGGTGGAATTATGGGACGGCGCTTGGTGCTACGGACTCAGGGGCCCTAGCTGAGTGCAGTAAAATAGTTTTTATCATGACAGGAACTTTAATTAAAATGTCCAAAAAAAATACACTACCCAAATCCCCATTCAACAGATTGCAGGCGGGATTCTGTCCAATTGCAGCTTATTGCATGAACTGCGGAAAAACGTTAAAAAATATAGTGGGTTATTGGACAAATAGTGGGTTTGTGGGACGGGGCCGTGTCCGGGAACCGGTCAGTGGGCGGGGGGCCGGTCGCCCTGACGAAGCGGTGGTCGGTTGGAGACCTCCATTCCACGCTCATTCAACGCATCATCAAGCTATGCCTTTGTTTAGAATAAGCGACTTCTAGTGGCGAAAATTACATACTGCGCCTTTAATACAGAATCAAGAATTAACACCAACCTCTTTGTTCTTCAGTACGTTTCATTCTGCAGTGTTCTGGATCTCATGTTCTCAGTGTCCTTCAATAAACTCTGTGTTTGTGTTGGCTCTTCCTGATGGTTTGATGCTCGTCTTCACTTGTAGCTGAGGGAAATATTCCAGCGTTTATTGGTGAACTGCAGTGGGAGGAGCTTCACTGGAGGAGGAGGAGCATCACTGAAGGAGGAGATCTGGCAAAATCAATAAGAAAACACATACTGAGTTTGTTTTTATACTAATTTACACATTTTAAATGTTTCTGCCCACCTTTTCTATCTAGTAAAGTAACTTTTAAGTTAATTAATCTCAAAGGTCTGATTTCACAGACAGGGCTTGGATTAAGCCAGGAATAGGTCTTTGTTCAATTAGGGCATTTAAGTAGCTTTTGGGCTAGGGGTGTAACGATACCCTCATGTTAGGATTCGATATATATCATAATAGTAAACTCCGAATATCGAATGATATTGCGATACTGCAAGACATATGGTAAAAGGTAAACAAAGAAATTACTGTTGACTAAAATGCTAAATTTGGTATTACATTGGGAGTGGAAATGAAAAGGTTTGGACTTGGTGCTGGGAAACCAATGAACAGGACCACAGACACGGGAATAAAAAGAATTCATGATTCTGAAGCTGAAAATACAGAATTATATTTAGATGAATATGCTTGCAATTTTATTGGTAACATAGGACATTTGGCATTATCAGAACTGACAAATATCCCCTCATTGCTTTATTATACTCAACATAATACAGTAGTTTAATGTAGTACCACCAACACTAAAACTCTATAAACTTGAATTTTTTTGCATACAGTAATTTTCATTTTGGGTGAACTACACTCAACACCGATTGTTACTATCCGCGCAACGCCCTGAACACGCACTAAATGTACACTATCTTGAATACCGCATTGGAGCGTATCCCATCATGCATTAGGTGCGGGAATTCACATGCACTGAAAACACAAGATGATGAGGAAAACATTCCACTGCAAGTTAAATGAACTACATTTTACATGTAATTTGGTAGAAAAACACATTGTTAAAGTGTCATTAATTATAATGTTGCAAAGATGAGTATGGTATGTGTATTTTGTACATTTGCAGCTGCTTTTTAAATCACTTAATTAAAAGCACCATTTTTTTAATTATGCTTTTTATTACATTGGGACTACTAACCAGACATTGTTGATTTTAAAATTTAAATAAAGCTCTGTAAACACTTGCATTTTTGTGTCACTATAAGTGTGTCCCATTGGGTAATCAAAAGTTCTAGTCATCACACCTGCTTGAACACTTGGGCTAAACGCAGGAAATACCTACATCGTGCAAGTACACAAGTGCAAAGACCGCAAGTGTGGTCCTTCCACAAAAAAAAAACATTACTAATGTGCATCTTGAGACAAAACAATAGCACTGACATTTTGCTGCTAGAAACAGATTGTTACAGACTGTATACTGAAAGAATAAAAGTGGTCTAATGTTAAAATATTATTTCTCAATGAAATGATACAGTAAAATTGCAGGAACATAAAGACTAATGAAACCCATCTTTATCAAACATTGTAATTCGCCAATATGAATAGTTAATTTTCTGTTATGTTACACATCTAGAAAGGAGCAGACGTCGTTTCTGGTGCAACACATGTTATATTGGGGCTTTGCATGCAATTCTGCAAGACAGATTTAACAGTACACGGTCAATCATCAGTGGAGCATCTCAATTTGGTGTGTTATCTGCTCGTCTCTGCATTAACTGCTATATTGTGCACGTTCTCACATTCAGTATGACATTTAATAATTGCTCATTATAACATTCCCTGTTGCTCACTAACCTAAATTAACATTCACTTGAACATACAGTTTGCAAATTAATTTTACATTCATTCAAGTACAATTACCAAACATAGATCAAGGTCATTTTGTCTTTTTATTAATTTAATTAATAAACTAATTATATAAAACTATTGTCAGTGCACTAAAAATAAACTGGTTTTATGCCTTTATTAATAAAACTTAAACAACTTAAAAAATACGAGGCTTAAGAGATTTATAAAAATGCCTTCTGCATTTTTGTTTTGCTTTTCACTCCATTGTACCGAAATCGTACCGAAGCGTCTGAATGTCTGAACCGAGGTATGAACCCAACCGTGACTTCTGTACCGTTCCACCCCCAATGCAGTTTCATTATTATTCATTACCATCCAGAGATCGGCTTACAAATCAAACATGTGAACATACAGTATATCTCGCCCCATATCAAAAATAACAAATAACCCTTGTTAACCCTTATGCTGCATTAGGAACATTTTTGGTCTTTTGCAGTTTAATTTCTTTGACCATTTTGGCTGTTTTAATGCAAATGGTATGAAATTTGGCAAAAGTGTGACTTTTTGGATACATGTAAAAAATGTGATCCCATTTTGCAAAATATGTACAACACACACTGTGTAGATCAAATAGTAACACTCAGCACCATAAAGACCAAAAATGGCCAATTGAAACCCATTAAAACGTTGTTTAAATCTGAGGCTGTCAGTAATACATGAAACATGATTTTTGCACAAACATCCTTTCATTTTGAAGCAAAAGCATTATATTTGCATTATATAGTGTATTCCACCAGATGACGTCACTACATATTTATTCCCTATGGGTGGAAATGCACCTTATTTTAGGCAATAGCTTGTTTTCACGTGACGTCACGCCACTGCGTTGCCTTGGCGCGAAACGGAGATGGAGGGCAGGAAGTGATTTTCTATATTAGGAAGCACTATAACACACTCAAAATGCCTATCTTTTGCGTCGTTTATGGTTGCTCAAATCGATCAAAACACGAGGAGTTTCTTATCGTGTGCCAAAAGTTGTTGTTCATAAGGGGGGAAAATACAAGAAATTGACAGAAAAACACCGGGGAAAATGCCTAGCAAACGTACGTCTGCGGTCGGGAGCAACCGAATGGGAAAATGCCTGTGTGTGTGTGCAGTGATCACTTCGTCAAATGTGAGTATACATTATTTATGTGGCTGATAATTACATTATTCGGGTGTTTAAATACACTTATGTGGCTGTTTGTGTAACGTACCAGTTTCCGAATTTTGTAAAGTCAAAGTATGTCTGTAAGACGAGTTAGTTGCTGATATCTAGCCTCGATGGCAGGCAAATCTCTCAATTCAGTTGAAAATCGGTCCTCTTCATAACGTAAGGATCACGTCCAACATATGTTTCGATTTTCTGTTTATATATTTCTCTTGTAATAGCGTCTAAAGTAGTACAGTACGGATTTTCCTCCATCTCGTCCATTGCGCTCTTCACTCCTTGCCCTCCATCTCCGTTCCGCACGTCAACACAATCACGTGACTGCAAACCACCTATAGGCAATGTTTAATAGGTGGCCATTTTTGGTCTCTAACGCGCTAAGTGGGATTTTTTGCAAAGTGGGACTGTGATAATCCAAATCTAAAGTTTTCTCTTTGCATTTAGTTTATTGAAAATAATTGAATTTTTGTGTTTTTTCCTCTTATACAAATCGATGGTTTCGCAAACAAAACTGGTAATTAAAGGGTTAAAATCCTGAAATTGAATACATTTTTGGTAGTTATGATGAGGACTGATGCTGGTTAAAAGATTTAACTTGGTAAAAGTGGAAAAATAATAATAATATATAATATTTTAGGCAATGTTTAATATGTGGCCATTTTTGGTCCTTAATGCACTCAACGGTGTTAAAAATCTAATGCAGCGCAAGGGTTAAACTTAATTTGAACCTATACATTTCCCTTTGTCTGTTAAACACTTTCCAAAGTACATACATTCTCTTTCTCAGCATGACTCGTTTACTCTAAATAACACATTACACTTTAATGTTCTCTTATGTCACATATCACGACTCTTTTATACCATTAATCGAGCAAATCACTTCGTTTGAGTTTCCCTTAAAGGGTCATTCCACCTCTGGAAAGATGAATGTGTATTTAAAATGGGTAATTTATGTAGAAGAAATGTGAAATTATTTTTGAATTTAGAGCTTTCTAGACTGAGAAAAGACAAAAAATGTATTTTTGGCTTATGTGGATGAAAAACAACAACTCCCAGAATGCACTTGCTTCGCTGCTCTAGGAGGCCACGCCTATCGGTAAACGCACAGTAGGTAAACAACAAGTCTAGGCTAGTGAGTCTCCGTGATGCGTTTCGAGATCGCCCAATGTGTCCGGGATTCGGCTTTTGCATTGTACAGTCGTCATTCACCATGAAAAATTATACACCATTATAAAATTACAATTATAACAAAAATAAAATACTTTTTGTCAAAGTTTAGCATTTGTTTTTGTAAAAAAAAAAGTAAATTGGGAAGAAAATCGAACAATAGTTGGTCTCACTTTATTTGTAAAAAAAAAAAAAAAACTATGATTACCGATGAGCGGCAACTGAGACGCAAGTTACTGGTCTTGTATCTCTCACGGAGGAGCGGGAATTTTCTTAGCAATGTTAAAACCCACATCAACCGATCACTTGTTTAGCGTTCATGTAAACACTACATTCAGATTCAGCAATCAGAATGACTTCAGTTAGATTAAAACAAAAGCTGTAACTGCAGAAAGCAAAAGCTGAATCCCGGACATCGATGGCCGGACATATCCGGGAAAAAGAGGATGGTAACACCTAAAGCTATAACTCAGCTTTCTCCACAGGACAACAGCCTGCTAGCTTAGCTTCCAAAAAAGATGTGTAATGCCAATCCTACATAATGCATCCGTCTGCGTATTCAGTACCTTCGTCCATATTTTCAAAACATTTCTGCGGTGAAATCAAACGCATTGGCACTGATCTGTGATAGGTCTGTTAGCACATTAGGTCCAACCCCCTATGGGTGGGTTTGAAAGGGTGAGATCTTGTGCTTGTAGTTTTTCCAGAAATCCCCCTCTCTTATACTTCCTCCTACCATGACATAAAATGACGAATTTTGCGTCTTTGTAGGAGGAAGTGAAAAAGGTCAATAGCAGATTTCTCTCGTCTCAGGGGAAAATGAGAAAGTGTTGCACGACCATTCAATAGTATAACTGGGTTTCTAACAATGGAAAGATTAATGCAAATGAGTGGAGTTGCTAGGGCTGTAACGATATACGATATAAAATCGAAATCGCGATACTCACTCAGGTCCACGATACTGTATCGCGATGGCAGAAGGCGACGAGACTTCCTTATAGATTTCCACGACGCATGCGCGAGATTTGCGATCTGCTCACACCAGCTTACACTACTTCAGATCGCAAATCTCGCGCATGCGTCGTGGAAATCTATAAGGAAGTCTCGTTCTGGCCTACAAGGAAGAAAAAAATAGTCGAATAAACTCGTTATTTTTGTTTGTTTTTTCGCACAAAAAGTATTCGCGTCGCTTGATAAACATATAGTTGAGCCACGGTAGTCACTTGGGATATTTAAACATTTTCTTCATTGACTTTTTGGGCCGTCAAGAGCCAGTCCCTTAGGAGCCAATGTGGTAGTTATACAGCTCTCAAATTTAATCAAAAATATCTTCATTTGTGTTCCGAAGACGAACGAAGGTCTTACGGGGTTGGTACAGCATGGGGGTGAGTAATTAATGACTTAATTTCCATTTTTGGGTGAACTAACCCTTTAACGTGCATTCTAAATCATTACATCTTAGAGACATCTTCTAAACGTCTATTTGACATCTGCAGGAAACGTCCTATAGACGTCTTGCAGATGAGCAAACACTCTTTAAAATACGTCTTCCAGATGTAAATAGGAGATCAAACAGCCTTGTGCTATCTGGGAACCTTTTCACGACTTCAAAGACAGACGCAGGTAATCGCACGCGATCTGGCTACACATCATCACCAAAATAAAACAGTCTTGTTATCATTACATTATATACTTGTTTAACATGCAATACACATGCATGAAGTTCAAAACAAGAAGGGTATAGCCTTATAAAAAATATATAGCTAGAGCACAGAAAACAACCCAAAAGCAGCAGCCTACACTGCCTAGTTTAGTTTAATAATTTGCATAGTTATTATTGGTTTTTTTGTGTTCAGATTCTATACGTTTTTCCGAATGTTATTTAATAAAAATACCTGTATATTTGTTCCTCTCGAAATCTATTTTTCACCCCCAACCCGCCCCGTGATAGAATCGCGATACGAATCGAATCGTGGGTCAAAAATCGTGATACGAACCGAATCGTGGGTTTGGTGTATCGTTACAGCCCTAGGAGTTGCCCTTTAACTCTAATGTCCCCGCTGCACGCAACTTGCGCAAAATGGCGGACACCCGCGAACTCCACGTGTGTTACTGAACTCGCGTCACTTAAACTATTATTTTACCCATCAATATCACACAACCTCTAAATAACAGTACTGTGCATAATGTCTTTCCATCTCCATTGCATAATACCAATTATCGTTTCACATACGAAGTTTCATTGCCGCGTTGTTTCTGATCACGCTCTATCCACGGGTGATAACAATTTCGTTCTCAAAACGTACGTTACTTAACATAAATCCTAAATACTCAAATACTAAACATAACTGTTCGTGGACCCCTTTGACTTATAATAGACACAAGTAATCTTACCTGCAGAAAAGATATAACAGTAGCAACACAGTCAACCATCAGTGGAGCATCTCCGCTATTTGCCTCTATGCTAGTTGCACGTGGCCGCCATTTTGGATTTCTTATCCGTGTCCGTGAATTTGCGGTCGGACACTTCCGGTGTGGTGAAGAGATGAGTTCCCCTGAAGAAAGAGATGTTTTTTTTTTTATTATGGTAAAAAATATATAACACATAATATTTTGGAGTCTGTGGTAAAGAACCTTTAATTTGGTTATTTTTAAAAATTGTAATATGTTATTTTGTATAACTTAATGCAATCTATTTTGATGTCTGTAATTATTGTTTTTGTATTTTTTTCTCCTCTGTTTGCTGTTATTGTATTTTTTCTTTAAATAAACGAAAAAAAAAAAGATATAAACAAGAGTCTCATTTTTATGTTAAATTTGATCTTATTTCTTGGTAAATTTTACATACATAAATGGTCTGGAAGGACACCTAACATTTATCACTTTAAAGCTGACTTGAAAATTTACTTTGAAACACTGAAAGGTCTCTCAAATCGCAAAGCAACCAGAACGATGGACATCTTCAAAGAATTGAACTCCTCTTATTTAATGTAACTATATATGTATAGTATACCTCCTTTATGTTATGTTATGTTTCTTTTTTTATTTTTATTTTTTATATGTAATCCTAATGTTCTTTAATTTCATTGATAAGAATGTTAACTTCAGTGTTTCATATTGCATGATGCGTAGGAATAATTTGGAAAATATATGTGAATTGTTGTTTCTAATGTATTAATATATAATTTTGGAAATAAAATAAAAAATAAAATAAAAAAAGAGTCCCCCTGAAAAGATGAGTCCCACCTTAGGACCCAAGCGATCCGATTGGTTTAAAGCTAGTTTTATGGGTAAACGCTTAGTGCCTGGTTACAAATTAGAGAAAATCAGTTTATTATAAGAGACGAACGTTATAAGGAGTCATTAATGTATTTTAACTTATATGTTTTATATATAACCAAAGCTGTAGATTGTAAATTTAAACATTTCTCGTTCTTATTGTTTTTTAGTTAGCTTACATAGTAGCATAGCATTTATCCGCGGCAAACGTCAGAATGACTAGCCGAGTTAAGGCTGTTCCAGGCGGGCTAGATGTGCTGCTGATCCCTGGTTCTGACAAGCGCAATCTTTATAAATAAACCACAGATTTGAGCTTTAAACAACTATATTCTCGACTTAAAAACTCTTACAATTACATTTCATGACACAATAACAGTAATAAAATTTCGCGAACTTTCTCCTCTGCTGTTGACGCAACCTACTATGAAAAGCGCTAAACAAATAAATTACTTGAAAAGCGCTAAACAAATAAACATATTACTTGATGGCAACAAACTGCTTTTATCAAGTTATCGTGAGAACATATTTAGATCAGGCATACTGGGGTCCTAAGGTGGGACTCATCTCTTCACCACACCGGAGAAAGACGAAAATGATCTCGTTGTTTATAGAATCAACTATCATTTAAAATACTACTGGGATATATTACAATCACACGAGCAAATTAGTCAGATTAATGAATAAAAATACAACTGTTCACGAATAGAAGATTGTCTTGGTCTCATGCATACACAACGAGAATTATGCCTGTGTGTGTTATCTGCTCGTCTCTGCATTAACTGCTATATTGCGCGCATTCTTGAGCAGACCTTGGAAAGAGCTCCCTCTAGTGGTTTGGATAATGTATACCCCGGTATACTCATGAGTACATATCATTCTTGGAGTAAGTAATAGTTTCAAATTTTAAAATGGGGGGGAGTATGGGCATTATGACATTCTTCTCTTAGATGAAAACAATCTAGAGTTATATTAAACAATATCCTGGCCCTTCCAAGCTTTATATTGCCTGTAAATGGTTGCTTCTGTTTTGAAAGTCCATAAAAGTGCATCTATCCATGATACAAGTGCATCTATGATAGATGCTTGGGCCAAGCATCACACACACACTACCCCCTCAAAAGTGTGTTTCTAAAAGAGTCTCTTCTGCTCACCAAGCAGATTTATTTGGTCAAAAATACAGTAGAAATCCTGAAATATTATTCAATCAGCTGTTTTCTATGTGAATATTGAATAAGTGCAATATATTCCTGACATCAAAGCTGAATATTTGCATCATTACTCCAGTCTATGTATAATGTATGTAATTTTTTTCCAGAAAAAAATGCAGATGTGATTTAATCCTGTGTTATTTATCAATATTTATTTAATTCACTATTTAGAATAGGGGTGCACGATATATCGGCCACCATATCGGTATCGGCCGATATTTGCTCATTTTTATGTTATCGTTATCGGCCCGATAATAAAATTTGGCTGATATATTAAAGCTGATAAATAATGAATTATTTCCTTCAACACTTAAGATGCGCACTGTTCAACATGATTGATCTTAATTGCTTGAAATATGATTGGAATCAAAAAGGAAAATATAGTTAAGTCATATCGGCTACATGAAATTATAATGAGCACATTACTATTGTGTTAGGGGAAGGATTTTAATTGTGAGACTTTTGTTTTTGCAATCAGGATTTCAAAAATTATATAAAAATTGGATCTAGATTTATCGGCCGATATATCGGTTATCGGCTTTCAAATATAACGAATTATCGGTTATCGTATCGGCCAAAATGTTAATATCGGTGCATCCCTAATTTAGAATAATATAACTGTATATAATATTGGAAGGCCCAGTGTGATTGAAATTGAAACTTAAATTCTAAATTTCAACTTCAAATTCTAACGATTGTGATTTGGTTGAATAACCACGATAATTGCAACATATATATGTGAAAATAAATGTGATTTTGAAGCAGGTCCAGTTATGATTTCTGCTGTAGTGTCAGTAGTGGATTTGCTAGATAAACACACACACACACACACACACACACACGTCTCCAGCCTGCAGATTTGCTCAATTAAAGCCTTGATGGTGGAGCTATACGTGCTTCCCCAGACCAGTGTGTGATGCAGGCCTGAAAACACACACACACACACACACACACACACACTCATCTGTGAGCCGGTATTGATCTGGTGTCCAGACTGTGTTTATATTCATTTGCAGTCTTTGGCCAGGCTAATATATAGTTTTCAGGGCCTTTAATAAAGCAAAAGCCCACATCCGTCTCCTAATTCTGGCTCTCTTAATCGTCCACTGGAACTCACCAAAACACACCTATACACACAATTCACTGCAGACAACACTAATAATCTTTATTGGTTTTCTTTATGATTCTAGTGGCAGATTATTGATTAATAAACACTTGTTTCCATTCAGTTTCTTCAACGCTGTTACGAGCTGAAAACACTTTTCCCATAGTGCACAGTTTGTGAACAAACACATTTTGAGGTGTGTGTGTGTGTGTGTGTGTGTAAAGTCTCTCTGCGGCTTGAATAATCTGTGATTCGACTGACACACAAACATCGTGTTCATCCACACTGTGCCGTGATCACTCCGCCAATCACTGCAGTTGCAGATTTCGAACAGAGATGGCGACAAAGAGGAGACTGCAGCTTTAATAAAACACTGCCAGAATCACGTTCATCTGTTTGGGAGAAACCTGAACATGCTTTTAATGCCACATTTCACTTTGAAAGTGTCACGAAACGTCCACAAAGCGACGTAATCTCATTTAGCATGCATGTTTTCGCCAGTTGCGTTACAGCGTCAGTGTGTTTGACTGTCGGTTTGCTGACGTTTCCTGACGGAGGATCTTCTCTGTTTCACTGCTCTCAGTCCTGCTTGGTGCGTGAAATACAATAGTTCCTCGATAAACACACATAATGGTGAAAAAGGAGCCTTTGACTTATAATGGTGTACATGCACTGGCTAAATTTGAGCTTAACATTTAGTGCCAATATCTGATGTCTTTGGTCACGTCCCTTATTCTCAAGGTCTCGATGGTGTCATGATATCTGTGAGAACGCAGCGGCGTACGTCTGCCATTATTACAGGGATCAGCGTCTTTATAAAGTGCCAACATATCAAAACACTGTGGCATTAAAGGAATTATTCACCTAGAAATGATCATTCTCTCATTATCTATTCACTCTCATTTCATTCAAAGATATTTTAAAGGAAGATTCGACTGATTTGATCCATGCAATGAACATTTACGGAGGCGTATTGCATTCACTTGAAGAAAAAAGTGAATTAATGAGTTAATTTTTCATGAGAAGAAAATTTTTTTTGCTCCGTTTTTCTGAATTAACGAGTTAATTTTTCATGAGAAATTTTTTTTGCTCTGTTTTTCTGAATTAATGAGTTAATTTTTCATGAGAAAAAAAGTTTTTCTCTGTTTTTCTGAATTAATGAGTTAATTTTTCATGAGAAAAAAATGTTTGCTCTGTTTTTCTGAATTAATGAGTTAATTTTTCGTGAGAAAAAAAGTTTTTGCTCTGTTTTTCTGAATTAACTCGTTAATTCAGAAAAACAGAGCAAAAAAAAAAATTCCATGAAAAATTAACTCGTTAATTCAGAAAAACAGAGCAAAAAAAAAAAAAAATTCCATGAAAAATTAACTCGTTAATTCAGAAAAACAGAGTCGATTTTTTTCCTTCAAGTGAATGCAATACGCCTCCGTAAACATTGAACCCTTGCACTGTGTGAACAAATAATATCTTCCCTGATCGGTTCACGTGATGTCCATGCAAATGAAAATGTTATGTAATGAGATTACGCTGCTAATAATCACATCGCTCACGTTTAGAGAGTTCATATCACAGATTCTGCAGATTTGAGTGATGATAATGCGATCCAGCTAAAGAAAGCCGCAGATCCTGTTTTGAATGTGAAGCTCTTTGAAAGGAGGCCTGGTAATGTGTCGTCTGTATGATTTATGTTGTTTAACGAAACGTCTTTCTGGAAGTGTTTGTTTAATGTGGATTTTACCGTGACCCCCAAATATGGAGCCAATGTTGACAGGACAGACGCATACGTTTCCCAGCTGACACCCTGAACGACAGAACGAGTCTGTGTTTGACGTCTCCTCGGGTCGTCTCTGAATCGTGGCTTCTGATTGGCTGGCTTGAGATAAACAGTTTGTGTGGTTGTGCGGATGTTGATGTATAGGACAGGTAAGGTAGTGTGTGAGGTAACGAGATCTTCCCTGCTCAGGTTCACTTTGTCCTGATTCTGTCACTAAAGAGTTTGAACAGATCTTTGCTGGACACTCCAACGGATTCTTCGATTATGACATTTATACAATCCCATGATATTTATTAATGATTTCAACACCTGCTCTGGAGCTCATATGAGCTCAGTTCCTCGAATTCACTTCATAACATAACATAGCATAACAACATAACATAGCATAACACAACAGAACATAGCATAGCATAACATAACAGCATACCATAACATAACATAGCATTGCATAACAACATAACATAACATAACGTACCATAACAGCATAACATAGCATAACAAAACAGCACAACATAGCATAAAATCATAACGTAACATAGCATTGCATAACATACAGTAGCATAATATAGCATAACAACATAGCATTAAATAGCATTGCATAACATAGCATAACATAACAGCATTGCATAACAACATAACATAACACAACATAACATTGCATAACATAACACAACATAACGTAGCATAACATAACAGCACAACATAGCATAACATCATAACATAACGTAAGTAACATAGCATAACATAACAGCATAACATAGCATAACATCATAACATAACATAACATAGCATTGCACAACAACATAACATAGCATAACACAACATAGCATAGCATAACATAGCATAACATAACAGCATAGCATAACATAACATAGCATGACATAATATAGCACAAGACAGCATAACATATCATCATAACATAACGTAACATAACACAACATAACATAGCATAACATAGCATAACATAACAGCATGGCATTGCATAACATAACAGCATGGCATAACATAGCATAACATAACACAACATAACGTAGCATAACATAGCATAACATAACAGCACAACATAGCATAACATCATAACATACTGTAACATATCATAACATAACAGCATAACATAGAATTGCATAACATACAGTACCATAATATAGCATAACAACATAGCATTACATAGCATTGCATAACATAGCATAACATAACACAACATAGCATAACATAACGTAGCATAACATAACAGCATAACACAACATAACATAGCATGACATAATATAGCACAAGACAGCATAACATATCATCATAACATAACGTAACATAACATAGCATTGCATAACATACAGTAGCATGATATAGCATAACATAACATAGTAAAGCATAACATAACATGACAGCATAATATAGCATAACATTACGTAGCATAACATAAAAAACAGAAAAACATAGCACAGCATAACATAGCATAGAATAACATTATATAGCATAACATAACAAACCTATTATAACATAACAAACCTAAAATAATATAATTTTTTAAAAATAAATGATTTATTTTATAATCATTTAAAATTATATTTAATTGGAATTTATATTCCAGTTACAATTTAAATATGATATGATAGACTTTTACACAATAATATAATTTAATATATTAAGAATTTAATTGTAAACATATATGTTAAATTAAAAGGTTCCAGTTAAAATATAATATGATATAATTTAAATAATATAATATAATGTAATATAATATAATAAAATATAATATAATAATACATTTATATAATATATTTTATTTTAAAAATTGTCTATATTAAAAAACGATATGTTTAATAATAATGTAATAGCCTGTATATTGAAAGGTGTAGTTGCAGGTGGAGCACTCAGGCTGACTCCTGGTTCTGTCTTCACTAAAGCAATCATCTGGTGTAGAATCTCAGATATTGAATAATCATGTCAGCACCAGCTCATATGATTCCTCATTTCCCTCTTCAATATCAAACGTTTGATGAAGAACAGGTGAAGAGATTGTCATGTGACCCGCTGAACATCATGTGACCCGCAGCTGTTGATCAGTTGTGTTCAGACGACAGATGCTTTTCTGTTTGTCCTGCATCAGTCGCTCTCCTAAACGCTCTTTCAGGCCTTTAATACATCAGCTATTGTTGTGCTAGTCCCTGTGTGACCTCTTGACCCCTCGACACACACCCTTACCACGGCTGGTCCAATCACACGACTCATTTACATGACAATGGCTGAGTGATTGCTTGGAGATGATGGTCACCATGACAACATTAAAGGACATACTGTATGGTAGA
Organism: Pimephales promelas; assembly: GCF_988280905.1. NCBI lineage: Eukaryota > Metazoa > Chordata > Actinopteri > Cypriniformes > Leuciscidae > Pimephales > Pimephales promelas. The sequence continues at coordinate 1,260,751 of NC_142785.1, read as the reverse complement.
ACAATTGGACAGGTGCGTGTGTGCGTGTGTGTGTGTGTGTGTGTGTGCACGTGCTCCACTCATTCATCTGGGGTTTCTGTTAATAATGTTCAACATAGAATTCAGGATGTTTGCTAAAGGCAACTGTTGCTTATTCAATATTATATATTTATTATTGATTTAAATATATATCATTTAAAATGTATTTATGTATGTGTGTGTGGGGGGGGGTTGATTCTGTGTGTGTGTGTGTGTGTGTGTTTATACAGACATTAATTTTTAATTATATATTTCATATTATTACAAAGTTGCAGAGTCATTGTAATATAATATAAGTAATATGATAATACATAGATTTAATATTAGATATTATAGAATAATTTAAAAAAATTTTAATTCCCATTACAGTTTTAAATTATAGACACTAATATAATATAAAATAATATATATATATATATATTTATTTATTTATTTTATACATTTTATAATAATTTTATATTTATATTACAGATATTCAGTTACAATACCAATATGTTTGACATGTATAATATAATATAATGTGATATAATATAATATAATGTCATGTAATGTGATATAATATACTATAATATAATGTAATGTAATATGATATACTATAATATACTATAAAATAAAATAATATAATGTACTATAATATACTATAATATAATATGCTATAATATAAAATAATACAATATAATATGCTATAATATAATATACTATAATATAATGTAATATAATATTATATAATATAATGTAATATGATATACTTTCATATACTATAAAATAATGTAATATAATATATAATGTAATATGATATACTATAATATGATATGTTATAATATAATATAATGTACTATAATATAATATGCTGATTGATGTGAACAGGATCTGTCCTGCAGTGTGTGTGATAAAGCTCAGATCCTGCAGATTGGGTTGGGCTGGTTCTGTTTGGTTCCTCTCTGTGTCTCGGTGAAGAACACTAGTGTCCCGTGGATCTGACACCCGTCTAAGCTCTCGCCCGCAGACTCCAGCTGTCACATGATCAAACTTTCATGAGCTTCACAATAAACCGTGGAGATGAAGCTCGTTCCCAGCGGCGAGAGCAGCGACACTAACGGTGTTATCGTGTGTGTGTGTTTGGGCCGGCTCTCGGACGGTCCCGAGAACACACTCCTGTAGCGAGTGTCTAACTATAGACGTGTCCTGCTCAGAGCTGACCTGTAGGGATTGAGGTCAGGCACGGTGACCTCCAGAGAGTTGCACGCTTAGCAAACTGACACGCGGGAGAGTCCAGTCACCGACTCCATCACACCAGTAAAGACTCAGGAATAACTTTGCTTTCTTGGATTTGAGAAAGATTTTTTAAAAGCTTGAAGGTTAAAGGTCACGCAGTCTTTTATGGAAGCCTGTGTCCGCCACACAATGAAAAATAGAAAAGGTCATTGCGACTTTTTATCTCACAATTTTGACTTTTTTCCTCACAGTTGCAAGTCTACATCTCAGAATTGTGTTATAAAGTCTCAACAGTGAGTTATAAAGTCATAATTGAGAGATTTGAAGTCAGAATTGTGTGTTATAAAGTCAAAATTGCGTGATATAAAGTCTCAATAGTGACTTTTCACAATATTATAATTTTGATTTTTTTCATATCTGTAATCCATACTCATCACAATTATAACAAATAAAGGCTTGAAATATCTAATATATATATAATAATTGATTTCCCGGATACTGCTTCGATCTGCCATTGGTCAGGTAAACAAATAGCCCCGCCCCCATCTCACGCAATTGGCTGATAGCTGTTGTGTCAGGTTGATCGGAATTCTTAGAGAAAACAGAAATAATGCGCTGCATACATGATCATCAAAAAAAAATGTAAAGTATACTATTGCCCATTATCATACTTCATCCACAAACACACAGTACACTCAAGTAAAGCTATAATACTATACAGCAAATCTATTGCTTATATCATCAAAACATGTCAACTAATAAGACTATAAGGCATGCATGAAGATTTGACGATATTATGAATTTTAACATCATGTTTTTCTGTAAAGCTGCTTTGAAACAATGTGTAAATGTATTATATTATATTATATTATATTATATTAGTCTATATTATTATATTGCAGTCTGATAGCCAAAGAATAGTCTTGAGCAAGCATTTTATATTTCTAAAATATTCCATGAGGATTTAATGCTCCAGCCATGATTTATTACTGCATATATTTAGAAACATAAATATGACATTAGTGACAAGTATATTTTTAAACGTGCTCATATTGACATGAAGAGCCTGTGAACTTCTCTCCACGACTCGGTGACCTCGGATCCTTTAGGAAAACCTGCCTGCGCGTGTGTGTGTGTGTGTGTGTGTGTGTGTGTGAACTCGTGACGACACTCAATCTGTCAGGGCTGGACTTTCTTCCTCAATGTTTCTATCTTATTTTCCTGCACAAATATCTAAAAATTCATAGATCAAGACACATTTAGTGGAGAAAATTACAAATCATTTTTTTCTTCTAAAAAAAAATATAAAAATGACGTGAGTTTGTGCTTAAAAGAAGAACACATATCTGTCAGTAGGGTCAGAAAAATAAACTTAATTTAAAGGGAAAGTGAGTTGTTTTTCTGACTCTTTTTATAAACTCAACTTTTTTTGTTCAGAAAACAAAAGTAATTTCGCTTCTCCAGTAAATGTATCTCTAGACTTAAGAATTTATAGATATTTGTATTGGAAAACCAGACAAAAATACTTATTTATTTATTTATTGCAGTGTAATAGTTGAAAATGCATTGATATGCTGTACACTGATTGAAGGTTTCGGCATTTAAAGCACAACTTCTTACTTGCGGTAAAAAAAATTGTGTGTTGCGTGTCAAAGAACAAAAGGGTCAAAGGTCATGTGTATTTATAGTAAGCAGTTGCACATTCAGTTCTTCATCAAAATGTGTTATGATTTATGATGGCAGTTTACAACAAGATGTGTGAGTTGCATTATAAATTACAAAGAAACTAAACAAGTGACAATAAAACACTGTATGATATGCAAAGATATGTTTGATATGACATGATATGTTTCTTCCTTATATGTGGGTTGCTCAGGCTCATTGTAAAACCATGCAAGTTTACTCCAGCCGAAAACACACACACACACACACACACACACAGACACACACACACACACACACCAAAATAAGTCGTTTATAACTCGTGCACTATGGGAAAAGTGTTTTGAGCTCATAACGGTGTTGTTGCAAGGAACTGCATGAAAACAAGTGTTTATTAATCAATAATCTGCCCTGTAATCATCATAATCAGTGTGAAATAATGACAGTTTTGCTGTCACTGGTGTTCATTTCATCTGGAAACTGCAGTGAATTGTGTGTGTGTTTGGACACAGCATTACACTTTCCTTTTGCTGCAATGAAAACAGATCATGTAGTTCATTTATGTGCAGTGCATATAGTTATTTTACAATAAATACAGAGGTAGTCTGCATCTAGCCACCCTAATAAGGCACTCTTGGTATTAATAGAGCAGTTTGAGGACAGATCTTGGCTCGCTCTGGCCGTTTGACTGACCGGTTTGTACAGTTTCACTTTGCACCTGCTGTTGTTGAGATGCCCGGCGTATTTCTGCTGACTTACGTAAGGCGTATGACGAACATCTCTCATAACCTTGAGAGTGTCGGCTGAGAAATAATAAATAATCAGGATGTCTGTTCTGAAACTCTATATCGATGTTCTCTGAGATCATGATGCGGAGTGTGACTCACGGAGAGGAAACGCAGATGTTTGAGCCCTTCATTTCCCTTTAAGCCGCCCGTGGTTCGATTCACCAACTGGCTTAAAGAAACTCTGGTTACACTTTATTTTAAGCTGTCATTGTAACAGTGTGATTATATAAGTACTGAGTAATAATAATTTACTACATGTGCTTACTATAGAGTTATGGTGGGATCAGGGTTTGGTTGAGGGTTAGTTGCATGTAATTATGCATAATTTACTGTTGTTATTATGGTAACTATATAACATGTAACAAGGGCACTGTAAAATAAAGTGTTACCGAAAATCCTACCAGCAATCGCTTTGTGAAAAGTGTCGTCTTTTGCCTAGATCTGATTGAGCCTTTTAAGTCAAATTTTTGGGTTATTTTTCAGTGTTTGAGTAGTTTTGGTGTAACCCAGATCCTGGGTCAGACGTAACAACCCAGTGTTTGGGTAGTTTTTGTGTTACCCAGATCCTGGGTCAGATGTAACAACCCAGTATTTGAGTAGTTTCTGTGTTACCCAGATCCTGGGTCAGACGTAACAACCCAGTGTTTGGGTAGTTTTTGTGTAACCCAGATCCTGGGTCAGACGTAACAACCCAGTGTTTGGGTAGTTTTTGTGTAACCCAGATCCTGGGTCAGACGTAACAACCCAGTGTTTGGGTAGTTTTTGTGTAACCCATATCCTGGGTCAGACGTAACAACCCAGTGTTTGGGTAGTTTTTGTGTTACCCAGCTCCTGGGTCAGACGTAACAACCCAGTGTTTGGGTAGTTTTTGTGTAACCCAGATCCTGGATCAGACGTAACAACCCAGTGTTTGGGTAGTTTTTGTGTAACCCAGATCCTGGGTCAGACGTAACAACCCAGTGTTTGGGTAGTTTTTGTGTAACCCAGATCTTGGGTCAGACGTAACAACCCAGTGTTTGGTAGTTTTTGTGTAACCCAGATCCTGGGTCAGACGTAACAACCCAGTGTTTGGGCAGTTTTTATGTAACCCAGATCCTGGGTCAGACGTAACAACCCAGTGTTTGGGTAGTTTTTGTGTAACCCAGATCCTGGGTCAGATGTAACAACCCAGTGTTTGAGTAGTTTCTGTGTTACCCAGATCCTGGGTCAGACGTAACAACCCAGTGTTTGAGTAGTTTTTGTGTTACCCAGATCCTGGGTCAGACGTAACAACCCAGTGTTTGGTAGTTTTTGTGTAACCCAGATCCTGGGTCAGACGTAACAATCCAGTGTTTGAGTAGTTTTTGTGTAACCCAGATCCTGGGTCAGACGTAACAACCCAGTGTTTGGGCAGATTTATGTAACCCAGATCCTGGGTCAGACGTAACAACCCAGTGATTGGGTAGTTTTTGTGTAACCCATATCCTGGGTCAGACGTAACAACCCAGTGTTTGGGTAGTTTTTGTGTTACCCAGCTCCTGGGTCAGACGTAACAACCCAGTGTTTGGGTAGTTTTTGTGTTACCCAGATCCTGGGTCAGACGTAACAACCCAGTGTTTGGGTAGTTTTTGTGTAACCCAGATCCTGGGTCAGACGCAACAACCCAGTGTTTGAGTAGTTTTTGTTTAACCCAGCTCCTGGGTCAGACACGACACAAGCTCCGGCACGAGATCCAGCGCTGTTACAGTGGAAACGGGACAACAGAGAATGGTCCATTACTCTTGAATTACTTCTAAATGTTTCACTTTTACTTCTAATATTTGTTAAAAGAGCTTAAATGTATCAAAAACGAGGATTTTGAGGATCAGTAAAGTTCATCTGTAAACGTTCATGTAAAGAAAAGAATCAAAGCTAGTTCTATAGTAAAAATGAATTAACCCGGTATGATGCGTTAAATCAACCCTTCATGCTGGGTTAAATAAAGAACCCAATCTGCTGAGTAAAATGAACCCAACATGTGTTCTGTGCTATATTTACCCAGCCGTTGGGTTGTTTTTGGAGAGAGGGTAAATGTGAAAGAGAAAAATGAGTTCTTCTCAATCCCCCAAAGCTCAAACAGCCCGTGACAGTTGCCTCTCCAGCTCACCACATGTCTAGAAAACACACTCGTTTGGTTTGGTGTGTGTGTTTTGTGTCAACAGATTCATCGCAGTCTGCTGTTCAACAAATGAACTGAAAGTGTGTGACTTGGCTCAACAAAAGACAGATGAATTAGCTTTGGGCGGCACGTTTACAACTCGTTCATTTCAGAGGAAACAGAAATCTGCATATCAGCATGTATTCATGTGTGTGTGTGTGTGTGTGTGTGTTGTGGTTCTGGTTTGTGATGGACAGCACAGCTGAAGCTCAACAACACTAGAACAGGTGAGGCAGCGAACGGCTTCATGATTAACCAATCCCTGTCAGATGTTCACACAGATTTAGCACGCATGTGTCAGAGCCGCGTCTAGTGTTACCTGTCTGACCTCCCACAACATTCAAATATAATCTGTGCACTTTAGCATACTTTTAAAATTAATTAATATACTTAAGTGCACATCATTTCCAATTAAACAAATATGCATTATAGTTTAAATTTATATTGCATGTTTTTGAACCCACTTATGGGTCCAAAATAAAGTGAGAGTGTGATTGGGTGTGTGTGTTTGACGCTGTCCTCTCTCCTGCTCAAACGGCGGCAGGATAAACGAGTGTGAATTTCAGAAATGTGTGTTTTTCAGAGCGCACTTTAACTCAACACTGAAGATCATGAGCGACGAGGAATAGTGTTATTCAGAAAAGTACACGCAGGGCCTGTAAATGAAGGATATAAATCATATTCTGTTCCTTCGGTTTGCATTTAATCAGTTCACTGCAACAAAATATAAAATAAAACTCTTGTTTTCCATGCAAATATCAAAACATTCTTAAATCAAGATACGACAAGAAATGACCAAAGATATTAAGGGAAAGATTAATCAAAATTGTGCTTAAAACAGAAAAAAAATCTGCTAATGGAGTCTGAATTCAAAGTGAAAATTAGATTATTATTTCTGATCCCATGCATTTGCGTTTCCACATTTTGAAGAAAACACAAATAACAAGACAATAATTAATTATAATTAATAAAAATACAAAAATATAATAAAATTACACTCAAAAAAAAATTGCTGGGTTGTTTTAACCCAACTTTGGGTCAAATATGGACAAACCCAGCCATTGGGTTAAATTTTTTAATGACATTTTTAACCCAATGTTTGGGTTTGTCCATATTTGACCCAAAGTTGGGTTAAAACAACCCAGTAATTTTAGAGTGTAAGAATGTCTTTTTTAGGGCTAAATTATTATTATTATTATTATTAATTTTGTTTTATTATTTAAAATTGCAACTGGTTGAAATAATTAAAATTGGTGAAATGAATGTCCAAAAAGAAACTTTTTAAAGCTCTTTTGGACTGAGAGGAAGAAGTTGAAATGTCTGAAAGTTGTGTTTGCAGGAGCTCAATCATCGCAGAAGATCAAGGAAACGTGAGTCCTCGTGATGTGACCTCTTTATGACCTCTTTACCAAGTTCAAAACTCTCGAGGGCGATGAGAGCAGACGTGTGTATGGACTGTGATGTGGTGGAAGAGATGAACAGATGAAAGCGCCAAATTTTAGGTCAAACATGGACAAACCCAAACGTTGGGTTGAAATTGTTATTTAAAAAATGAACCCAACGGCTGGGTTTGTCCACGTTTGACCCAAAGTTGGGTTAAAACAACCCCGCATGTTTTGGAGTGCATCTGATCACAGAAAAGCTCTTCTCTCCTTCGTTTGTGTTTAACAGTGAAGTCTCTCCTCGTCCGCTTGTTGAGACGTGCTGCATAACACTCGTCCACTCGCGACACACACCCTGCAGGACTGATCAAAGGCACGATTTGCACATCAATAAGGGATGATTAATGAGCGCTGGATGTTTCTCTCTGTCGCGGAGAGGAGAAGGGCCGGAGCTGCATTAGTGCCTGTGGAGATCTGACAAACACATGTGCGTCATTAAGTGTGTGTGTGTGCGCGACTGCAGAGAGCGGCGATGGCCATCGTGAAGAGGAAAACATGCCCTGTAAAATTGCTTTAAACCCGCGTTCCTCTCAGGAGGTCAGAGGTCACTGTGATGATATCGGTGGAAACTCGCTCTGTCATTTTATTTTGATATTTAATCATTTTACTTGATGGTTACAGGGAATATTTAGCAGGGAAAATTGTTTGTACATTGTATCATCAATGATTTTCAATGCACGAATCAAACTCACAATAGCGACTATTTTCGTACATGCATCTACATCAATATCTGCATCATATATCTATCTATATATATATTTACATTTCTTCCATTTGCATGTGTTAATATGATATCTAACCACCAAAATGACCATGCTTATCATGGCAACATATACGCATATACTGTATATACAGTGTGTGTGTGTGTGTGTGTGTGTGTGTATATATATATATATACATTAATATTATATGCAGTTATATGCTGCGATGATTGAGCTCCTGCAAACACAACTTTCAGACATTTCAACTTCTTCCTCTCAGTCCAAAAGAGCTTTAAAAAGTTTCTTTTTGGACATTCATTTCACCAATTTTAATTATTTCAACCAGTTGCAATTTTAAATAATAAAACAAAATGAATAATAATAATAATAATTTAGCCCTAAAAAAGACACACATATATATATATATATATATATATATATATATATATATATATATATATATATATACAGTATGTGTGTGTGTGTGTGTGTTATTTAATTTTTTTTTATTCTTCTTAGGAATGTTTGTCTTGTTTTACAGTACAAATATGAAATTAAGTCAGAAAAATAAATATTTTTTTCAGACCCATTGGCAGAAATTTGTTGTTTTAAGCAAAAACTTTCATTTTTCCAAACAAATACTCAATATATATGAAGTAATTTTGCATCTCAAGTAAATATATCTTCATTTATGAATGTTTAGATATTTTGCAGTGGAAGACAAGTCAAAAATACTGATAGGAAAATGTTATGTTTTTGTGGTTTGGGGCAATATTAATGGACATCCGAGGGTTTAAAGACACCTCCACCAAACCTTTTTTTTTCTTAAATTATTATAAAAAATTGTAATTTCATACCAAGATCAGATTAAAATCAACTTTTGGATTCCCATTAGATAACCCAGAATCCAGTTTTGATGCATCTAATGACGGCATACGTAGATTTTACACGTTTTCATGCATTAATAATGGATGCACTATAAGTGTCTGAAGTTAGAATGAATACATTAATTTTCCTCACATCTTCTGTCTTGCAGTGACTTGCATCAGATCTCAGTTGCGCACCAATTTCTAATGAGTTCCCATCAGAGTCTGTGAGTTCAGTGTTGGATCCAGAAATAAATGAATGGCAGTGTGTGGACTTAATGTAGATCATACATGCTTTATGCTACACATGCTTGATCAATCGATGTTCCCGTGTCGACTGAAACAACTGTTCAATTTACAGTAAAATACTGGCAGCTGAGGTTGACAGACATTTACCGTAAAAATACAGTTGCAACATACACCCTAGATGTTGTAAACTTAAATTTACAGTAACATATTTCTTGTATTTTTATACCATTGTAATACAGTAAGCTTTTACCATTTTTTACCATTGTAATAATTTTTACCATTAAATTTACAGTAAAAAAACAAATTTCTTGTTTTTTTACCATTGTAATAGTACATTTTTACTGTTTTTCACCATTGTAATAAAAAATTTGTAGCATAAAATTTACAGTAAAAAAATATTTCTTGCAAAAAAGATTACAATTGTAATACAGTAAATTTTTACTTTTTTAACCATTGTAATAATTTTTTTTACCATTAAATTTACAGTAAAAAAAAACATATTTCTTGTTTTGTTTTGTGTTTTTTTTACCATTGTAATAGTCCATTTTTACAATTTTTTACCATTGTAATAAAAAAATTGTACCATTAAATTTACATTAAAGAAACATATTTCTTGTAAAAAAACATTTACGATTGTAATACAGTAAATTTTTTACATTTTTTTACCGTTGTAATAAAAAAAGTTACCATTTAAATTTACAGTGAAAAAAACATATTTCTTGTTTTTTTTACCATTGTAATACAGTAATTTTTTTTTTCAAATTTACCATTGTAATAAAAAAATTACCATTAAATTTACAGTAAAAAATAAAAAACATTAAAAAACATATTTCTTATTTTTTTACCATTAAATTTACAGTAAGAAAAAAACATATTTCTTGTTTTGTTTTGTGTTTTTTACCATTGTAATAGTCAATTTTTACTATTTTTTACCATTGTAATAAAAAAATTGTACCATTAAATTTACAGTAAAAAAAACATATTTCTTGTAAAAAAAACATTTACGATTGTAATACAGTAAATTTAATACTGTATTACACTAAACTATTCTTATTATTATCAGAGTTGAAAATAGTTTTTGCTGCTTAATAACATTTTTTCCCAGGATTCTTTGATAAAGGATTATTTAAAATAGAATATTTTGCAACATCATTAATGTCTTCACTGTTGCCTTTGATCAAATTAATGCATACTTGCTGAATAAAAATTAATTTCTTTACCCCAAAATTTTTAATCATAATAAAAAACTGACTAAAAACTAAAACTTAAAATTAAAAACTATGAACTTAAAATTTTAAGGCAACCAGGTTACTTACTTTTTTAAGTTAAACATCAATATTTTTTTACAGAAAAAAATATTGATGTTTAACTTAAAAAAGTAAGTAACCTGGGTTGCCTTAAAATTTTAAGTGGATTGAATTGGAAAAAGTGAGTTAATACAATGAAGGAGATAAATTTAATCTTCAGAAACTCAAAATAATCAGTTATCTCAACTAAATAAATTATTATAAAGTTGATTTGACAAAAGAAAATATGTTGTGATAACAAATCTTGAAAATATTTTTTACACAAGACACAATGATGGATCATTTGACATTTTGAATGTCATTTTGAGTGAAAATGAACTCAAATGTTTCTAATCCTCAAATGAAACAGTGTAAATACAGCTGGAAAACAGTGCAAATTATTTATGCCTCATTAATTATTCAAGGCCCAGTGCATGATGGGAACACCAGTATCAGAAAAATGTATAATTTTATTTAATTTTATGACGTTGATATTTACCCTTTCATTTCTACATGCTAGAATTAAGTACTAATATATAATACTGCATTTTTCATGTAAATTACAGTTTTTTTCTCTATTTACGCCTCTACAAAATCATTTTTATCGTTTCAAAACGCCAATAATTTTCCCTTTTCCACATTGATATTGCTCATATTGTAAGATTAAAACAGGGCAGACAGGCCAGGGTTTACACCCGTATGAATCAATTTCAATTATGTTGCATGCAATAAATAACACTAATTGTTCGGCACAAATATGTACGAGTTTCGCCTGAGGATATTTTCCATCAGAGTGTGAAACACTGAAGAGTTGTCAGAGAATACTATGCAAATGCATGCAAATATAAATCTGAGCTCAAATATGAACACGGGAACACTTTACAAACATTTACTGGAGGAGCAGAGTAAACTGAAGAGAGTTTGTGCTTCAAACATGAAGAAATATAAACTGAGATTATTGTTCTGTGTTCTTGAAGATCAGACTCACTGTTTCCCAGAACTCAACTCTGGACCCTCGAGAGGTCAGCGTCTGATCGTGTCGCTTCAGTCAGTCCAGCAGATCTACTATATCGAGCGTCACTCAGTGGTTATAATCGCACCAGGAATGCATTCTGGGATTGTTACCCTTGAAGAAGACATGTGAAGCTCATAATGAAGTCAAATATCGTTAGCATTAGCATCTTGTGTGTCAGTTTGATGATCACAAGTGTGTATTAGCAAGTGTGTATCAACAGGAGCTCACTAAACACTGGACAGGCAGATCATGTCTCGTTTGGACATCTATTGGACATCTAAACACTATCTGCACCCAAACTGGACGTCACATTGACTTTGAGTCGTTTTTTTGGATGTCTATGAAATTTACAATTTTAATATGAAATATTTTGTTCTTTACAAATATCACCATTGTTGTTGATTATTTATAATTCTTTAACCCCCTCAGACCTAAATTATGTTTCAAGTTTCTGAAAAATATAAAAGTACATTTTCCCAGCTCATGAGGTTCCTATAAATGAAAACAAATGAATAAATAAATAAATTATATATTTGCTTTCATTGTGATTTTTTTTTTGTCCATTCCAAACAGGTGTAGCCTACTTCCCAAAAATGAACCAACATGAAATTAATTAATAAACATAACATTTGTTGGTCTATACTTTAAGCTTTTTCTCAAGGTCAAAACAATTCCAGCAGTTAAATTCCAAATAATTTTGAGGGTTTTTGTTTTACAGATTGCACATTGTTTGTAACAAACTAAATATATTCGAAACAATCAATCTGGTCATATTAGAGCAGGGGTTCTCAACTCCAGTCCTCGCGACCCACTGCTCTGCATATTCCCTTAATTAACACACCTATATAGATATCCTAACGAGCTGAGGATCTGAATCAGGTGTGTTAAATAAGGGAGACATACACAATATGCAGAGCAGTGGGTTGCGAGGACTGTGTGCATCTTTCTTTTCTTAGAACAAAACTTGAACATTATAACATTACAACTTCAATCGTAAGGTTTTTCCTTTATATTGCACATTTGTTTATTCATAACAAAATAAACCTAGGAATCAATCGATGCATTCATCTTAGAGCCATTTCCTGTGTTTTCCTGTATTTTTACAGTACTGGCAGGACGGTTGCCAGCAAGTCACTATATTTCGATTTCCAGTAACTCTAGTTAGTCCAAGGCTGAAAAAAAGGTCCATTCTGTCCTTGGGCCGTAGGCAAATGGACGTGGGTTGGCGGACGAGCGCGCCACCCCCCTGAAATTTTTGGGGGACCGGCCGAAGGCGGGAGGAGCCAGAAGTTTCGAGGCCCCCTCAGTGGAGCCACCCTCGAAACGTCCCACGAACCCACTATTCGTCCGACTGACCACCGCTTCCACAGGGCGACCGGCCCCCCGCCCACTGACACGCCCCCGTCCCATGAACCCACTATTTGTCCAATAACCCACTATATTTGAAAAGTACTAACCCCGGCCTTCATGCAATAAGCTGCAATTGGACAGAATCCCGCCTGCGATCTATTGAATGGGGATTTGGGTAGTGTATTTTTTGGACATTTTAATTAAAGTTTTTTAAACTATTTTACTGCACTCATCTGGGGCCCCTGAGTCCGTAGCACCAAGCTCCATCCCATAATTCCACCCTCTATCAGTATCCAGAGTTTCGAGAAGATCAGACAAACTCAAAATTTCCACCAAAAAAAAAACGACAGTGGTACCCCTTTCGTTATTTTTTTTTTCGGTGCGAAATAATAAGTGTCTCCAATCTTCTCAAAACTCTGGATTCTGATAGAGGGCCATGAGACTTAGACCTGAGTGCAAAAATGGAGGCTCTAGCCCCTTCCAGAGCTGAGATATCGAAACTCAAAAATTCGACCCGAAAAAAAAAAACCGACAGTGGTACCCCTTACGTTTTTTTTTTTTTCGGGCGAAAAATTAAGTTTCTCCAATCTTCTCAAAACTCTGGATTCTGATAGAGGGCCATGAGACTTAGACCTGAGTGCAAAAATGGAGGCTCTAGACCCTTCCAGAGCTGAGATATTGAGATATTTATAATGGCATAAATGCTACGTGGGATCTGGCAACCACAGCTGCCGCTTTTTTACCATAAAAAATGACGGTTTATTTTGTGTGATGTGATGTAAGTCACTTTGGATAAAAGCGTCTGCCAAATGCATTAATGTGAATGGTACAGAAAATGGTACCCTTTTGAAACTACGGTTATAGAAGTTGTATTTAAATGTAATTACAATGCACAGACATGTACATAATTAATATAGTATATTGTATCAAATATAGTGTACTGTATAAAGGCATAATATAATAATTACAGTAAAGGCCACCTGATGACCGACCAGGATTATTATTATAGTTAATAAAACAAAGAACCATTAAAAAAACATTTATGATACTTATAAATTATTTAAAATACAAAAAAGTATAAAATATTAAAATAATTTATATAAACGTGCAACATATAAACATTACTGTTACTTAAAATAAAATAAATAGAAATATTAAACAATATTAAAAATATCAAAATTAAATATATATATATACAAATTGTATAAACAGTTATGTTACTTAAAAAAAATCTTAACTGATGGAAATTATCCAGATAGAAATGTACTGCCCCTTTTCAGGATTGCCCATCAACATTGCTCAAAAAGTCGCCCTGTGTATCATCACCGTATCGCCCGGGTCATTTATGATGGAGGAGAAAACAGCCCAGATACAGCAACTTACATTTTTATTACAAATATGTTGTGGAAATTTCTCAGGAATTGTTGATTTTGTTCTCAAACACATGGGACGATGGAAATGCAAATGTTTTTATGTGATATTTCAAATTTTGTGCACAAGTTAAATTCACAATTTCAAATGTTTATGTTGAGAGCAGCAGTAAGGCGTCTCTGTTGAGAGTCCGGTGTGTCCGGTGTGTGTGTGAGCAGACGGAGAGTTAGCGAGAGCCCGGTGTCGGTTCAGGAACCCCCCCGGTCCCGGGCATCTGGGCCTGCGGAGAGCCGGGACTCTTCTGGACCCGCACCAGCACTGCGGACGAGAACACACTCCTCGCTCCAACAGCGCTGGGATGTTGTGTCTGTGTTATTTCAGAGTCACTGAGAGGCGATGAGTTAAAAATCCATTTTAATTACATTTTTTAAAAATGTTTTGTAATTTTTATTAGTTTTTTTTTAAAGACTTGTCTCTATAGTTTAATTTCAGTTTTTGTTATTTTATGAATCTGAGAAATGCTATCCCTTGGCAAATTGCTTTAATAAAATGTTTAAGGTTTTGTTTAGAAATTTTACAATAATTTTAAAGTGTGTAAGTGTACTTTTTTATATTATTTATTATTTTATTATTTTAAAATATTTAACATAACATAAATAAATATTAAAATGATATAACATTTAATTTTATATTAACATAAAAATATATTACATAATTTCCCTTTTTTATAGTATTTTTTAATATATATATATATATATATATATGAAGAGTTCAGATGCAAAAGCCTCTAAATGCCATTTGAAATTTTCTTCTAGAATGATCATTTTTATCAAGCTTGTATATTTAAGTTCAGTAATTTCACTTAAATGACAATTAATAGGTAATCTTCTAGGTAATCAACTTAAATATACAAGCTTGATAAAAATGATCATTCTAGAAGAAAATTTCAAACGGCACTTAGAGGCTTTTGCATCTGAACTCTTCATATATTTTCATTACTAATGTATTAATTTTTATGTATTTTAATTTTAAGTTTAATTTAAGTTTCATTTTTAAAAATGTTGTAAATATTTTTTATCTTATATGTAGGTTTCATTAATGTTTTTTTTTTTCTTTATTAACTATAATAACCCTGTTCGGTCATCATATACATTAGGTGGCCTGAACTGTGTACTTTTTTATACAGTACACTTATTAAATATATTTGATATAATACACTTATTAAATCTGTACATGCATTGTTTCATGCTATGTTTAGTTCAAATGGTGACAAACCAACCGTTGGGTTTAATTTTTTTTAATGTAAACAAACGGTTGGGTTTGTCCATATTTGATCCAAACAGCCCAGCATTTTATAGAGTGTACTTGCATTTAATTATCATGTTAACGTATTATGTTGTTATATTGTTATAACTTTACCAAACCATAACCCTAACCATACCTCAAACTCATTATATTAAATGTGGCATTTTCTAGAATAACAAGTTTACACAGCATAGTCTTGAGGGTATTTAATCATATAGTAATGGCCAGCATTGTCCATCATAAGAGGACAGTCGTGGCCAGATTGCAGACGCATCTGATTAAAGTGAACATGACGAGAGCCGATGAGATTTGTAAAGTGTTCGGCACACACAGCGTTACACAAGCGCCCGTGACCCCGGACGTCCTCTCAGTGGAGTTGCATCCCTCAGCTGGGGGAAGATTAGGTGTGTGTGTGTGTGTGTGCTGCCACCGAAACAAGGGTAAAACCTCATCCAGCTCTCAATAATGCATGATTAATTAGCGGACTCTGAAATAGGGCGAAACCAAAAGAGAGGCTGGAAACAGGAGACGCACGCCGTCCCGAAGGGGAATACGCACACACTCACACTGCAAATACTGCAACAATCGGCTATTCTGCTGTGTGTGTGTGTGTGTGTGTGTGAATCGTGACTGACTTTGCACCAGCAAGTTATATGTAAACACACACACACATATACATATAGAGCTTATATCATATTGGTTTGTCTAAAACAGGGTCTCGAACTGGTGGTCAGCGGCCGGGGGTCCATTTAAAACTAATATATACAATATATTTAAAAAAATTACTAATGTAAAATGTTAACATTTACTTATGTTGCAAAGACTCAGAAATCCTGTGATGAACTGTGATTACTCTATCAATTTGTGTTATATAAATAACACAAATTGATAGAGTAATCACATATATATATATATATATATATATATATATATATATATTATAGATAAACAATAATTATTTAAATCTGAAAGCCGATAACCGATATATTGGCCGAAAAAACAAAATCCACATTTCTATATAATTTTTGAGAGCCTGATTACAAAAACAAAAGTCTCATCACTTCCCAATCATGATGTTCTTATTATAATGTTATGCAGCTGATATAATATGCACATGTTATGATAATAATAGGCTACATTCTTTATCAGCTTTAAAATATCAGACAAATTTTCGTATTGGGCCGATAACGATAACATTACAGATGATCATACATCGGCCGATACCGATATGTTAGTGCGTCCCTGATATATAGATCCCTGATTGGTCAGAGAGAATCGTCACTACCAGCGTCATTATTTTTGCGATACGAGACACCAAATCGAAACAAACTTCTTCATCTTGCAGTGAAAAATATCGAGAATCAAAAACACCAGTCCCTCGATATGTGTGCGCTTGTTTGTGTCGCGTATATGATTATGTCACGGCAGTAAATGCGCCGCAACGTCTATAATCCCGCCCACTTTGAAGCGAGGCATTGGAAAAGCAAACCATGCCGTGGAAAAGCGCCAAAATGAATGTTCTTCTGTCTGTCATTAATGTTAATCAAACAAAAAAAGGCAGTGAATAAAGCAATAAGCCCCAATGTGTGGAGAAGCCCATGTCCACCGTTATCCCGTTACCATCCTGACCACTGTACTAAACACAGATAAATCTACGCTAACTTGAAGCTATCCTCACTGTACTATGCTACTAACTAACTAGGTTAATCTAAATAAATATCTAAATGCTGTCCTAAATAGATGCTACAATCCTGATCGTTTTCAATACTCGTAATTCCAACTCTTGACTCGCAGTGGTTTTGACGAAACAAGATGGTTTTTAAACGGCCGAGGGCGTGGTAGCTTTAGCACGGACCAATGAGCTGAAACCTGCGTACGTTACAAAGAACCGCAAACATCCAATTGGAAAATTCAACTGCAGTTGCCACCGTTCAACCAGAAGAGGGCAGCACTCAGACGTTTTTACACTATATATTGTAGAATTACGAATCATCTCAACGGAAAAAATACTGCACAGCTAAAATGCTCTCAAGCGCCCAAAACACGGCGTCTTTAGCTAAAAACGCTTTGGTGGACACACGTGAGTTCAGGATCAACATTACAGTAGACAAAAAAACAGGTGAGGTGTGCTCTAATTACTAACATACTTAGTATCCATGACAACGAATTAGGGCTGGGTAATAAATATCGATTTCTCGATATTAATCGATTCTCATTTTTACGAACCGATATCGATTCTTAAATCTCAAGAATCGATTAGTCATCCTGTTTTATTTGAATGAATGGGACATTGTATCGCGGCTGCGCGCATCCAAAAAAATCGCAATAATCTTTGTCCTTTGTTACTATTGATATGAAACAAAGTCTCAATTTTCAAATTACGTCCATTTTCTTTAGAAATTCAAAAACATAAATAGCGTTTTGCCGTTTTGGCGCCAAATAAACATGAATGAGCATCTGAAAGTGTGTTAAAAGATAGAGTACAACTTATCTAAATCCCTATCATGTCACATTGATTCGCTCAATCAGCGTTTCAACCGTGGAAAGATTAAAGTTAAACAGCTTGTAATCGATGTCATCGTCATATTTACCTCAGAAAACCCACATAAACTCATTAGTCCACACTCGTTAGTGTTCTTCAATATTTAATGCATATTAGAATAAAGAATAAACAAGTTTTTTATGACAGCAACCATTTAAATGTTTATATTTCATATAATCTTCTTATTATAAAAATAAATAAAAGTGTAATTTAAGTGTTTGTGTAGCTACAAAACAGTTAATTATTAGCTTCATATTAGGCTAATGAAGCCTAGTAGGCTACAACTAGACTCCCATAGTTTACAGCATTTAAGAGATCCGATTCCCTTGAGAAAAATTGCCATTTATTGTAACTGATATCCAAAATAATCGATATTGAATCGAATCGTAATCGAAATCGAATCGAATTGCAAGCTTGTGAATCGAAATCTAATTGAATTGTGAAATTTGTCTCAATACCCAGCCCTACAACGAATGATGGCGGGAACATAGGAACAAAGACAAGCGAACTAAGGAGACGTTAACACCACAGTTTTCAACTAAACATGGAAAACTTTTATGCGTTTTGGCCGTTTATTTACACGTCAACGGCATATTGGGACCTTCTATATGGCTGCGTCCGAAATCACGTACTATGTGAGTCGGTACTACATTTAAATAAGAACGTACTTCACGACGGTTAAAAAAGTACGTTCTATATAGTATGAATACAGGTAGTATGAATGAGTCCAGACGTACTACACGCGCCATGTTGTTGTCACGTGACATACGCTGCCACAACAGTGACGGCACCAACGTCGCGCTGTTTTTAGTTCTGCGTTCTGTTTTCGTCTGGTTTTTACGTCGTCCGAGCCGACAATCGAGAGGAGGCGTCGGTCAGCTGCTCGCGGATCACGCCTTTTGACGAATTACTCAAATAACATTTATTTACCTAACAAATTTTACCTCATAAAACACACACACAATGAACAATAACAGATGTTGATTTTTGGCAAGGAAAAATCCATTTATTTGCTTGTGATATTACCGTCGATAAATAAGCATGAATGAATCAACGGAGATCCGCATGTGTGTCTGTGTTTATCTCCTAACGTTACAGCCGCGTCTCCGGTTTCCGCCATTTTCTTTAGCAGTGCCATCGCCACCTACTGGCCTGACAGCAGAATACAGCGATCACAGGCGCTCTTGCGGATCCGTTGTTTTAACAACGTGATCGCCTGTGCGCGAAAAACGCAAACAAAAAACTTAGTACATTGTTAAACATACCTGAAACGCCCATAAAGAAAAAGAAAATGAAACATGATACGCATGTTGCAATCATTATAAGATTGTTTTGTTTACTTAAATTTAAACGTTTTTTTTTAAAAATATTTTCTTAAACCTTTACTTTCTCTTAATTTTTCCTCTTTCCAAAAGTATAAAACATGTGGTAATGTTTTGTTGTTTTGACCTCCCGCATCCTGATATTGTGTGTGTGTGAGAATGTGTGTGGAACCCAACACTGATGACATGCTATCATTTATTAATATGCTGGAAAACGGGAAAACCGAGCAGTTGTTTTGTAATAAACGTGAGAACGGACAGACGGTTTTGTGAAGATATGAGTCGTCCTGCCAATTGTTTTCTCCTCCTTTTAGGAGAGATGAAATCTGTATTCTTCCCTGCTCGCATGAAGAGCTGTTCTCACAACAGAAGTGCTTATAGACGAGCGACACGTGTTTTCCTGAGACTCTGACAACACACACTCTTTCTCCCTTACACACACACACACACATTCACACTGAAGCTTGTCTCCGCCACAGAACAGAACATTTTAAAATCTAATAATTGGGACTCACAATTCGGATTTTATATCACAATTCTGACTTTATATCTCGCAATTCTGACTTTATATCTCGCAATTCTGACTTTATATCACACAATTCTGACTTTATAACACACAATTCTGACTTTATATCTCGCAATTCTGACTTTATATCACACAATTCTGACTTTATATCTCGCAATTCTGACTTTATATCACGCAATTCTGACTTTATCACGCAATTCTGACTTTATATCACACAATTCTGACTTTATATCTCGCAATTCTGACTTTATATCACACAATTCTGACTTTATAACACACAATTCTGACTTTATATCTCGCAATTCTGACTTTATATCCCACAATTCTGACTTTATATCTCAATTCTGACTTTATATCACGCAATTCTGACTTTATCACGCAATTCTGACTTTATATCTCGCAATTCTGACTTTATATCTCGCAATTCTGACTTTATATCCCACAATTCTGACTTTATATCTCAATTCTGACTTTATATCTCGCAATTCTGACTTTATATCACACAATTCTGACTTTATATCTCGCAATTCTGACTTTATATCACGCAATTCTGACTTTATCACGCAATTCTGACTTTATATCTCGCAATTCTGACTTTATATCTCGCAATTCTGACTTTATATCCCACAATTCTGACTTTATATCACACAATTCTGACTTTATATCTCAATTCTGACTTTATATCACGCAATTCTGACTTTATATCACACAATTCTGACTTTATATCACACAATTCTGATTTTATATCACACAATTGTGACTTTATATCTCACAATTCTGACTTTATATCACGCAATTCTGACTTTATATCACACAATTCTGACTTTATATCACACAATTCTGATTTTATATCACACAATTCTGACTTTATATCTCACAATTCTGACTTTATATCACACAATTGTGACTTTATAACACACAATTCTGACTTTATAACACACAATTGTGACTTTATATCACAATTGCGACTTTATCACACAATTACGACTTTATAACACAAAATTGTGACTTTAACACAATTCTGACTTTATAATATAATTCTGATTTTATAACACACTATTCTGACTTTATAACGCAAAATTCTTACTTTATAATACAATTCTGACTTTATAACCCAATTCTGACTTTATATCACACAATTCTGACTTTATATCTCACATTTCTGACTTTATGACACAATTGTGTCTTTATAACACAAAATTGCGACTTTAACACAATTCTGACTTTATGACACAATTGTGACTTCATATCACACAATAATGACTATATCACACAATTCTGACTTTATAACACGCAATTCTGACTTTATAACACACAATTGTGACTTTATATCACAATTGCGACTTTATCACACAATTACGACTTTATAACACAAAATTGTGACTTTAACACAATTCTGACTTTATAATATAATTCTGATTTTATAACACACTATTCTGACTTTATAACGCAAAATTCTTACTTTATAATACAATTCTGACTTTATAACGCAATTCTGACTTTATAACTCACATTTCTGACTTTATGACACAATTGTGTCTTTATAACACAAAATTGCGACTTTAACACAATTCTGACTTTATGACACAATTGTGACTTCATATCACACAATAATGACTATATCACACAATTCTGACTTTATAACACAAAATTGTGACTTTATAACTCGCAAGCTTCCGTATTTTTGGACTGCTTTGTATATGTCTGAAGAAATATGCACTGATGGTTTGGATGATGGTTGCTGAGAAGAAGAGAAGTCAGTCTATATGTTTGCACAAGCCGTGTTTACTCTGGGGTTGAGGCTAAACAGGGTTCCCATGAAGAAAGGCAAGACAAGGAAAGGCTTAAAGTGATTCCTTCCAGGGTTCAACCTGTGGAGTCGTGATGAATGTCTTCTCACACCGACTCAGAAGCATTTAGCACTGTCCCGAGACATCTCTCCCTGGACAACAGGCTTCAGATCAGATTTCAGAGATAAAACTACAGCGTATGATTTTATCCTGTACTCTAAAACCCCAATATGAGTCATTTTAGGCATATTCACCCCAACATTATCATTCTGCTATTTTTTACTCACTATCAGGTCAATCCAAACTTGTATGTTTTGTTGAACACAGTGGAAGATAACTTAAACAACTGTTTTTGTCCTCAAAATGAAAGTCAGCGAGGTCCAAAACAACATTGGACCCCATTGACTCTCATTAAATGTTCAAAATATTACATAAAAAGTCATTTTGCTGTCTTAACACTCATCTTAAATCATAAAAGTTGCAGATGATATGATATTAATGACATAAAAGGACAAGAGAGTTCACTAAACCTTAATTACAGAGCGTTTGTGTGAAGAAGTGAAGGACTAAAGGGTGTGTGGCGGTTTCTGGTCCTCCCGAGAACTGAAATAACGACTTAATAAAGACAGGCTGCAACAAAAGAAGCTGTAATTGAATCTGAGGACAAAAACAAAAAGGGCACGAAGAAGAAGTGCTCCTGAAACACCCTTTACTGCTCATAAATCCCACTGACATTTCAATCCGTCAACAGGCTGTAATTAGACTGTCCACCTCAAGAACACACACACACACATGCAGACACACATATACACACAGAAACACACACACACACACACACACACACACACATGCAGACACACATATACACGCAGAAACACACACACATGTACACAGAGTCTATGAATGATGCCACGAAAATAATGGTGCATATAATCCCTCAACCCTCTGAATATTCCAGCTAATAAACTACAAAACATGTTTGACGTATTTTTGCAGGCCAAAAACCCAGAGTCGGCATGAAATCAAAACTGACAATTCTTATTTTTCTAAGTGTTTATTATGTGAGACTCGAAACATTAGTATATCATGCGAAAGTTCAATAATTCAACTTAAAAGGTGAAACTAATATATTATATAGACTCATTACATGCAAAGTGAGATATTTCAAGCCTTTATTTGATATAATTTCTGATGATTATAGTTGACAGATATGAAAACCTTTTCACAATATTCTAATTTTGAATATGAGGTTTTCATAAGCTGTAAGCCATAATCATAAACATATCAACAATATAGCTTACCCAAACACAACAATGTATAAATATGCATGGTTATTAGAGAAAATTAATAACTGAGCTATACAGTAATAATTGCTCATCAAATCCTCATATTAGAGTGATTTCTGAAGGGTCATGTGACACTGAAGACTGGAGTAATGATGCTTTGATCACAGGAATAAATTACACTTTACTGTATATTCACATATAACAGATGATTCACATTATAATAATATTTCACTGTTTTTACTGCATTTTTGATCAAATAAATTCAGCCTTGGTGAGCAAAGCATTTATATATATATATATATATATATATAACCTACAGTGTTGGATAAGTTACTCTGTAAATATTAATTATAATTACTAGCTAGTAAATTATTAATTACTAACTTACATCAACATTGTAATTAGATTACTGTACTATTACTCTCTTTAAACATATTGCATTAATTATTACCAATTACATTCTAAATCCCACATCAACATCAACCATGACAATATATATATATATATATATGAAGAGTTCAGATGCAAAAGCCTCTAAGTGCCATTTGAAATTTTCTTCTAAAATGATCATTTTTATCAAGCTTGTATATTTAAGATCAGTAATTTCACTTAAATTGCAATGAAGATTACCTATTAATTGTTATTTAAGTGAAATTACTGAACTTAAATATACAAGCTTGATAAAAATCATCATTAAAGTAGAAAATTTCAAATGGCATTTAGAGGCTTTTGCATCTGAACTCTTCATACAGTATATATATATATATATATATATATATATATATATATATATATACACATATATATATACATATATATATATACAGTATATATATAAGAAAAACGTTAGACGGACTTAGAGGCTTTTGCATGAAAAATGCTGGTTGTTTTAACCCAATTTTGGGTCAAACATGGACAAACATTTGGGTTAAAAAAATGTAACCCAGTGACTGGGTTTGTCCATATTTGACCCAAATTTAATTTTTAGAGTGTTCATATATATATATATACACACACACACACACACACACACACACATGTCCAAGTACAAGAGTACAGTAAATAAGAGAAGAAAAGAAATGATCTGATCTCTACAAATATCCTACTTTCATTTATTGGCGAGTTTGTGAGCATTATACACTCTAAAAATGCTGGGTTATTTCAACCCAAATTTGGATCGAATATTGACAAACCCACTAATTGGGTTAACATTTTAAATTAATTTAACCCAAAGTTTAGGTTTGTCCATATTTGACCCAAAATTGGGTTAAAACAACCCAGCATTTTTAGAGTAGTGTTGCTCTGCCGAGTATTCTCCTCAGATCATCATCCTCATCGTCATCATTAATGGCCTGATCCGCCTACTGTGAGTCAGTGTAATACTGGACATGCTTCATTCCCAGTCCAGTATCTGAACTCACTGGAAGTGTGTGCATTTTCCTCGTTGTTCTTCAGTGACGTGTTCAGCGCTATAAACACACACTGACACTGGAATGCAGAACGGCTGCTCTTTCTTTACACCCGTTCCTGAAATAACTGAGTGTGTGTCGTGAAGAAACACGAAGGTGTGAGCCGTGACATCATCGTCAGGGAGGAGCCCCAGTGTGTTGTGAGTTCAGTGTTTATTGTTGCTATGCGACAGTGTCTACATCACACTTGTGCGAGGTGTTGCGTCTTTATGTTTACCATTTACGCAAGTTTGGTCCTATTGTTGTGACTTTCTTTCTCGAACAGAAAAGAACATATTTGGTGTAGCCCAACAGTTTTGGTGACCATTGACTTTCATTGTATGGGCAAAACAACAACAACAAAAACTCAAAAATACTTTCTTTTGTGTTTCACAGGAGGAACTATGTCATAAACTTACACTGTGTGTCCAGCAGAAATATCTGAACATTCATAAATCAAGATACATTTACTGGAGAAGCAAAATTATATCAGATGATAAGTTGTTTTGATTCTGAGTTTGATTAAAATTAAGAGTTTTTGCTTGAAACAAGAACAAATACCTGCCGGTCAGAAAAAAGATCTTGTTTTTCTTTTGAGTTAAGTCGATTTTTATGACCAGAAGTTTGTTCTCATTTTAAGCACAATCTCACTTCATTTTTAGAGAACAAGACTTCATTTCTCAGGTAATTTTCCTTCTCAAGTAAATGTCTACCTGGCTTAAGAATCTTTAGATATTTGAATTGGAAAACAAGAAAAAAAATTACTGAGGAAGAACGTTAATTTTTGCATTATTTGTGTATTTATTTATAGCATTAACCCTTTGAGCCCCTAATTTTTGGGTCACATAATGTGCCTTCAAAAGCCTTGAAATCTAATTTTTTTTCCCTTCAGGAAAACCAATGTTATATATTTTTGTTCAATAACATTTTTCGATTGTTATTTAGAATTTTGAGGAGATTATATGATCCAATGTAATATTTATACCTTTTTAAATGAGCTATTTTTCCATTAAAAGTGTTTTTAGGGAGCTTGCAAATAAATCCAATATTTCAGATTAACACATCCGAATCATGTCCGTGATTCTTGTGTGGGTTCACATTGCAACTACAACAAAAGGCACCAAATTTCGTCCCAATCCGTTCAAGCAAAACATTAAAAAAAAAAAATTTAAAAATGATCATTATGCCAGTCTTCCGTGTCACATGATCCTTCATTCTAATATGATGATTTGCTGCTCAGTTATTAACCATGCATATTTATGTTGTTGTATTTGGGTAAGCTATATAGAATATTGTGAAATGCTTTTCACATCTGTAAGTCATAATCATCACAATTATAACAAATAAAGGCTTGAAATATCTCACTTTGCATGTAATAAGTCTATATAATACATTAGTTTCACCTTTTAAGTTGATGTTGGATAAGAAAGCCAAACTTAAATGATACAAATCGCCTCGCGTAGAGTTCAAATGACAGTGTTTGGGTTCCTAAGTGACATGCATTGTTATTAATTCCACAACGACCGTATAGAGAAAGGCCGTCAGGTCACATTTCAGTATCAGCAGTCACTATAACCCAAGAAGGTTGTAATAAGAAGGTGATTGGCTGAGTCGGTCGTTTCTCCTCCCGCTCCGCCTTTCTCTGAACTTTGAACGCTCACAATATCCCTGCTAAGCAAATTAGCTTATCCTGACTACCCAGTTTAGAAATCTGCAGTCATTAGCATGTTCCTCTCTCTGTAATCAGGCCAATAAGACAAACAGTAGAGATGGACCTGTATTTCTGCTTCACCCCAGAGCACAACTTAGGATTCACTTTAAACTGTATTGTGAGTCTTGAATCCCAAACGTCTTAAACTAAATATTTAAAGACACAATGGCTGAAGAGCAATATTCCTCTGCTTTAGCGTTGCCAATCCTCGTCCATATGGTGTGCACAGCTTATAACAATTCATGACGCCGTCAAAACCCTTAAACCCCTCGCGTATGAGAGCTTGTCTTACTCGACCGATGAAATATGAGATCAACATACTATTCCTGAAAGAAAAAGCAACACAACACGGCTGTATCACGTTACAATATATGCAGCACAGATGAATAACTGCGTTTTGATTTACACTGTTATCAGACAATTATATTTGGACTTTTGTATTAATAAATAACTTGCATGTTTATTTAGTCACATGTCACTCTTCATCGCCGTCATATTCTTCAAAAGCAACGTATTGTGCATATTGCATAACTTAAAAGGTAACAACAAGGTATAACCATGCACAGAAATGAGTAGGCTATGCTGAGTTTATTACTTTAACACAAAATATAGACAATATAACATACGAAATAACATTCTAAAAAAAAAAATCATACTCTATTTCTTCTCTAAAAGGTACATTTTAAATCCATAATATCTGGGTATGTGGAGTATTTACATTACATTATAGATAACACACACACATACACATTATAGATAATATATTATAGTACTTTTTATTGATTGAATTACTAAGTAACGTTTTGTTATCCACTCTGCAGATACTGAAATTACTAGTGTATTTGCATTGATGATGACGAAAACACGGACAGCCAATAGCATCTGAGTATATTTTCACGCACAACACGCAAGGGCAGATTACACCTCAGTGGACAAATGACCAGTCACTCCGCTCTGTGCTAGTGCTTTGCTTAATGTAGCCTATCGCTTTAATTTATTTATTTGTACCTTCTTATCTGCTTAAAATGTCTGAAATTATTAACGAGATTATTATTCAGAACCTTTAATCTGACTTCATGATCATGTCAACGAAAGCTGCAGAGAGACTGTTTTATAACGATAGGCCGTTAACAGCACTGAGGTGTCTCGATAAAGCAAATCAACATAATAAAGCATGCGGTATTATTGTGTTCAAATCTCCTACGAGTGGGAGGAAAACACTTAAAACAGACATAACTAGAAACCCCAGCCGTTAATGTATTTTTCGTTCATTGGTCGAGGGGCGGGTCCCTTTGATTATTGACGTTAGAGCAAAACCAATCAGCGCGGAGAGTTCGGAGGCAAATATATGACGTAGGCGCGTTCGTCCAATCGTAAGCGTCGCTGGGGTTTTGACCTCTGAAAACCGCATCACCGCCCCCAACCTGTCCGTGGCGGAGGAGCGCTATAAAGGAGATCCAGTCAGGAGTTTAAAGGGCAGAGTTGTAAAAACTCCCAGGCAGTGGGGAGTCGGATTGCTTGACGACAGACTCCAAAAAAATAAATAACACAATTACCCGAAGAACAAACAAGTAATCCTATTAATGCAACCTAACTGGAATAATCCTTTCGACAACTGAAGCGGAAGCCCAACCCTGAGAGAAAAACACGGTCGTTTAATGTAAGTATTTTTGGCATTGAACATTCGCTCGCTAAGGGTTAATAGATATATATCTTTGTATTGTATCTCAATGTCACCGCCGTAAAGCTGTAGTTTAACTTAAAAAAATGGTGTAAACCTCGGTGCAACACAAAAGGAGACGTTAGGTAGAATGACAGCCTCGGTTACGTCCATTCACTTGTATGGTATGGAAAGAAAATGCATTAATAAGTCAATGGTCGAAGCTGTCAGTCCCTAAAATCATATTTTGTGCTCCAGGAAAACAACGCATGTCGTTTTGAAGGCAAGAATAATATTTATTTGAGTGCGTTGTCGCTTTAAGAACCCGATTAATTCAAATTGTCTGCTTGAATGTGTTGCTTTTTTATTATCATGAATTAGTTTAATCTAGCCTGCGATCATGTGAGAGTGTTCACGCTGTCGTCTGTTTGTGTCATGAATCCCAAAACATTAACAGTGTCAAAGTTCATTCAAATCCACATTTTGATACGTCATTTAGCTTGGCTTATCCACAGCGATTGAGCTGATCTGTTCACGGTTTTGCAGTCATTTCCACACGGCGTCCAGAATATTCCCATTCATATTCATAATAATCATGGCAGTGTCTCATTTGAATCCAACGCTCGTTTGCAACGCAATAACCGACGTCTGTTTTTGTCGGAATACGCGAGCAAAACGCACTATTTTACGCATATGTTTTCCTTGATTTCGTGTTTTAACCACCGAATATCAAACTCCTGGTTGTATCGTCGAATGTAAGCCTGCCTTTGTAATTATATGTGTACAATAGCTTACCAATTCGCCTAGGGATACACACCCCGAGCAGGGCGACACGCTATTGGTCGCGATCTTCGGGAAATCCGATCACCGATCTGTTGCGCAATGTGTCGCATTGTGTTCAAACGCCCTATATTCACATAAAGGCGTTTTTACGCAACAGTTGACGGAATAAACAAGGCAAGAGAATCCGTGTTATGTAATCTCCCTTGAACAGCGGGTTTCAATCGTTTAGATGCCTCAGACCCCCAAACGTGATCATCCTCGTGCGATAGATAGACTTTACACTGTGAAAAAATTCAAAATAAATGGGAATATTTTCCCTACGCACTATAGTAACCTACTGTACAGCTTATTTAAATAAAAATTATATTCAATACATACCCAAAAATATCCCATAATTTACTTGCCCTCAAGCAATCCTAGATGAATATGGCTTTCTTCTTTCAGCCAAACAGAGTTACATTAAAAATAACATCCTGGCTCTTCCCAGCTTTATAATGCGAGTGAATGGTACCTGAGATTTTAAAGCCCAATAAAGCGCATCCATCCATCATAACAGTGATCCATACGTCTGCAGCGGTTAATAAAGGCTTTCTGAAGTGTTTTTGTAAGAGAAATATATTTATAACTTCCACTAATGGCTGTGCTGTATGCGAGTCCAGTTCTGGCAGAGTGTGACCTTTGACCTGATGCATGATGTAGGAGTAGCGTAAGCTCAAACGAGAAACTCAAGCTCCTCCCACGTTTCGCTTTCAAAATTCTTGTTTTAGACTTATAATTCATGACCAGTGTTTTGTTTTCTCTATCCTTTGTGCTTCTGCATTCGTCAATATGTCGGGTCAGAGGTCACTCCCGCCATACGGCTGTTACAACAGTAAAGTTATAAATATGGATATTTCTTTAACAAACGCATGGCTTCGCTTCAGAAGGCCTTTATTAACCCCTGCAGGCGTATGGATGGATGTTTTTTTGGCCTTTAAAATCTCAGGTACCGTTCACTGCCATTATAAAGCCAGGATATTTTTTCATAACTCGGATTGTGTTTCTTCTTTCAGTCAAAGTCATACACTTAGGATGGCTTGAGGCGAGTAAAAAAATACAGGATCATTTCCATTTTTGGGTGAATTAACCCTTTAATCAAACTTATTTGCATGTTTTTCTCCAAACTCCCAGGCCCATGATGCGCAAAACGCAACGGATTAAGCAAATTTAACCCGATTTTATCGCTTTTAACCTTCGTACTTCTGAAATGCGTTTATGAACGTCCGGTCCGTAGTAGAGCCAGACCGATATGTCGGCAGGCCGATATTATCGGCCGATATTAGGCATTTTCCAAACTATCGGTATCGGCAGTTATAATGGCCGATAAATGAATATTTAAAAAATAAAATAAAAATGGACGAAACACGCTTTAACCATGTCGTGAGTGTTGGAGTTGTATAGTTTGTCCACCAGAGGGCACTCTACACCGTTCCTGTTGGCGACACTCGTTGAGTTGGTCACGAGACATGCGTTGCTTGAATAACAATTAAACGATCATCCCCATCAGTTCTCTAAACTCAAATAAGCATGACTAAATTTGTGACTATCGTGTCCAGTTTTGCTGTTAAATAAGCCGAAAGTGAAGCGGAATTAGCTAGTAATAGTTACGTTATGTTGTTACAGTTGTAGTTGACTGTCCTTTTAACTTTTGACAACGTGACTGAAATATTTCTTTAATAGCGCGTGACCGTTATAGCAATGAGACGCATCGTCTCTCCTCGGCCTGTTATATTGAAAATGTATGTTTTACAATTTGCAGTATGACGTAATACATTGCTAAATTATGGCTCATCATTGACTAGCTAATGCCACTATCGTCAGTCTGTTCTGTTGTGACAATAAAAGAAACAAGTTTCTTTTTAAAATGCATTATCATATTATTTTAGTTAAAACTCATAAATAACTACAAATAACTAATGTTAGGGAAATCTGTTAATGTTTTGTTGCACGTTTCTGAAATAAAAAAAAATAAATAAAAAAATATCGGCCGATATATCGGATATTAAAACCAAAAAATATTTGTATCGGTATCGGCCTTCAAAATCCTTTATCGGTCGGGCTCTAGTCCGTAGTGTTTTTCTGTACAACAGCTCATGGTTTATGACTCTTCACCGCTGAATACCTTGCCTCTCTTTCCCCTTCAAGGAGATTTTCCAGCGGCTCAACAAGCGTTCCCTCGTCCGCCAGCACCGATCGCTACTGCCTTGGAGGTTTTTACAGCACTCGACTATAAAGACGGCACAGACGCACAGCTATGCAGCTTGAAATCCAAGTAGCGCTGAACTTCATCATTTCGTACCTGTACAACAAACTCCCACGACGACGAGTCAACATATTCGGCGAAGAGTTGGAGAGGCAGTTGAAGAAGAAATACGAAGGACATTGGTACCCAGACAAGCCATATAAAGGATCCGGGTTTAGGTGCATACACGTGGGCGAGAAAGTAGATCCGGTCGTGGAGGAAGCAGCCAAAGAAAGCGGGTTGGACATCGAGGACGTTCGGAATAACTTGCCTCAGGATCTCAGCGTTTGGATCGACCCTTTCGAGGTTTCCTACCAGATCGGCGAGAAGGGAGCCGTCAAGGTGCTATACGTGGACGACAACGGCGAAAACGGCTCCGAGCTGGACAAAGAAATCAGAAACAGTTTTAACCCGGAGGCTCAGGTCTTCATGCCAATCACGGATCCGGTGGGCGTGTCCTCCGAGTCGAGTTCGCCATCACCGCCACCGTTCGGCCAATCGGCATCCGTCAGCCCGTCTTTCATGCCACGATCCAACCAGCCTTTGACTTTCACCACCGCGTCCTTCGCCGCCACCAAGTTCGGCTCCACTAAGATGAAGAACGGCGGGCGTAACGGCGGGAAAGTCTCCCGCAACTCGCCCACCAATCTCGGCCTGAACGTCAACAACCTAATCAAGCAAAAAGCCATTTCCAACTCCATGCATTCGCTCTATGGATTCGGCCTTGGAAGCTCGTCGGCTTTGTCTCCCAACGCGAAAGAGTTCGTGTTCCCGAACCTTCAAGGACAAGGGAGCTTCCCGAGCGAGAACGCCATCAGCCCTCAGCCGTACTTCGACGTGTTCTCCGCGTACGGGAACGTCAACGACAAGTCTCTCATGGACGGCTTGAGCTTCAGTCTCGGGAACATGCAGTATTCCAACCAGCAATTCCAGCCGGTCATGGCTAACTAACTAGTGGAAGGATTGTTGGCGAAAGGAAAACGTAAGGCAAAGACGCGCAACTGTGGATGTGGAAGACCTCTACCGTTAGTCCGTGATGAGCGCATGAGCCCAAGGGTGTTTGTTTTGATTTTTCTTCCTAATCTCTTTTTATGCCCCCTTGAGTTTGTACTGAAAGCTTGTTACACACACACATACACACGGCTTGGTCAACACGCGTCGATGTTTTCTTTTCCTTTTTCGCCAATAACGCAAAAAAAAAAATTTTTTTTACTACCTTTTGGAAAAAAAAAAATACTTTAAAACATTGGTAAAAAAAAAAACCCAGAAGTTCAAGTTCTGGCCTCTTACAGTATTTTAAAAGTTGGTTAAGACTTGGCTGATTTTTAAGAAATTGGCACTAATGCATAAATATATCTGGGGTTACGTGGTCTTTTTTTCTAATTGTATAATTTAATTGAGTACAGAGTTTGTAAAATATCAGAGTATATATATTGTTTCTACAACATGGTATTGCATTTATATCTTTTTACTACTCCAGTGATCTGTGATGGCTGCAGAAGCTTTATGTTATAATATATTTTGTTTTTTTTTGTCTTTCTTTTTTTAAATTGTTAAAAAAAAAAAAAAACTTCTAAAGATCGTGTACAGAATATTCCTTAGTGTTGGAATTTCAGTGTAGGAATATTTGCTTTTTTGAAACAAAAAGAGTTGTATTTTCTGTTAAGAGTTAAACAGATTTTTGCTATATTATGGACAATGTAATCGTATATATTAATTTTGTACCTACATTGTGCAATACTTGATAAAATATGGTATAACAAAGTATTTTGAGTCAGTGTCTTACATGTCAAGAGGGACTGAAATAGTTTATATTAAGTTTGTATTAAAATGCTTGAAATATGCTCGTCTTATTTTTGTTTTTCTTTTTTTATTTGACATTTGCACCCTGGCCTTTTTCAATAAAAGACAATTTAGGCAAGAATACCGCTGGTCGTCTTTTATTTTTTCCAATTTGCGTGATATTTTGCGTTTTTACGGTGACCTACAACCAAGTCTTTTGTTGGTTGCCTTTAGTTAATACTTTCACAGGTGAGAAAATGATTCGATTCAAAATGTTTGCCAAATCTGAAGCACAAAATGGCTTCTAGTAAGGAAGAACGTGCTAGATTCTCATTTTAAAGGAGTAGTTCACTTTTGAAAACTTTTGCTGATAATTGACTCGCCCCCGTGTCATCCAAGATGTCCATGTCTTTCTTTCTTCAGTGGAAAAGAAACGAAGGTTTTTGATGAAAACATTCCAGGATTTTCTCCATATAATGGACTTCAATGGGGTCCAAACCGTTCAAGGTCCAAAAGACAGTTTCAGTGCAAACTACAAACTGTTCAAAGGGCTTTAAACGACTCCAGACGATGAATAAGGGTCTTATCAAGCGAAACGATCGCTCATTTAATAAATAAATAACAAAGTTTAAGTTTTATAAGCTCAAATGCTCGCCTTGCTCTGTTCTGTGATGCACATTCGTGACTCTCCTGTTCGTTTATCAAAATGAACGAATCTTTTTTCTTGTCATTTGGTTCATTCAACGAACGAAATGAACGAGTTGACTCAGAAAAAGATTCGTTCATTTTGATGAACGAGTTTGAACGAGTTACGAACGCGCATCACAGAACAGAGCAAGGCGAGCATTTGAGCTTATAAAACTTAAACTTTGTTATTTATTTATTAAATGAGCGATCGTATCGCTTGATAAGACCCTTATTCATCGTCTGGTGTCGTTTAAAGCCCTTTGAACAGTTTGTAGTTTGCACTGAAACTGTCTTTTGGACCTTGAACCGTCTGGACCCCATTGAAGTCCATTATATGGAGAAAATCCTGGAAAAACTTAAACTTTGTTATTTATTTATTTATTAAATGAGCGATCGTTTCGCTTGATAAGACCCTTATTCATCGTCTGGAGTCGTTTAAAGCCCTTTGAACAGTTTGTAGTTTGCACTGAAACTGTCTTTTGGACCTTGAACCGTTTGGTCCCCATTGAAGTCCATTATATGGAGAAAATCATGGAATGTTTTCATCAAAAACCTTCATTTCTTTTCGACTGAAGAAAGAAAGACGTGGACATCTTGGATGACATGGGGGTGAGTAAATTACTAGCAAAAGTTTTTTTTTTAAGTGAACTACTCCTTTAATTCTGATTTCTGAAAACGACCTTCTTCCTCATTTAATGCTGCTGTACTAAACATGCACCGGAGGCAATTATCACCCAAAAATGTTGTCTTGCAGAATCTTTCTTTTAGACACAATGAAAACCTGCCCAGCTGACTTCACTTTCTATACATTTAGCAAATTCCAAACATTGCAGTGCATGAATGTGTGTGTCTACATTCAGAGAGGTGCGGCGCAGGTGACCTTTAAAAGATGAACAATCACTTTTGCTGATTCACTCTCATTAACTCATACATGTGAAACTCGAAAAATGAGAATCTCGTGAAACTAATATAGTGAGATATTTCAAGCCTTTATTTGTTATGATTTTACAGCTTATGAAAACCCCAAATTCAAAATTAGAATATTATGAAAAGGTTTTCAAAAACTGTAATCAAAATTATAACAAATAAAGGCTTGAAATATCTCACTTTAAGTCTATATAATATATTAGTTTCACCTTTTAACTTATTTTTCGAGTTTCACCAATGATTATACAGCATTTCCTCTATGATTCTCGTGCATGTTAGAAGAAGTCGTGTCCCAAAGGTTGCATACACATCACTCGTGTTCCCTCTTATTGCACTCTCGCTGCGAGAGGCTTATTGCTGTTGTGGACGCAACGATTAAGCTTCAAATGGACACTTTGTTTTTGCAGCTGAAGTGCAAAGCCTGTGTGAGATCATGGCCTTCACAATGCGCGCTTGTTTATTTTTAATACTGCAGTTTGAGCCTTCGCTGATGCCCGCGTGGACGCAGATAGAGCTCCATCTGCTTATCTTTTGGCAGTGTGTATTATTTTGGTAGTCTACGAGGTGGATAATGTGTGTGTGTATATGTGCTATAGGCTTGACAGGTTTTGTTGAACAGATAAGAGATAACTCCGACTGTTATTGCCTGGCGTGACTCCAAACCTGTAGGGTAGGATATATATATGTTAAAGGGCAAGAAAAGATCTAGAATATTGCAATGTAAAATCCAACATAATTTATAAATATGAGGAGCATTCCAGGCCATATTGAAAGCATTTCCTGAGATTGTGCGTAAATATTGCAAAAACATGATGGTTTTCCAGCACAAATATCTAATTGTTAAATCAAGATGCATTTATACGTTTTCTGAAATGTGGAGGTCAATATGGGGTCAAACTCACTTCATCTTCATACATTTCTCAGTATTTTGCTTCTCCGGTAAATGCATTCTGATTTAAGAATGTTTAGATATTTGTACTGGAAAATAAAATATTTTTTTTCTTCCGTCTGATCGATCGCCAGTGTCTTTAAAAGGGAATTATTTCTATAGTAAAGCACAAGCATTCCAGCGCTGTTTTGGAAAAATCTGCTCTGGCACACGGACAAACCTTAGTCAGTGCCATTAATAAAGCGGTGCCAAGTCCTTTTACCACAACAGAAGGATCGTTCCCAGCATGCTCTTGCAGAGACACACTGTACTCTAGTGAAAGTACTTCATCAAGGTCAGTAACGGGTCAGAATCTGGGCACAGTTAGATCATAATATACTGTACTCTTCATGTCCATCTAAACGTACAAGTTCATGTGGATAACACTCCTTACTTACGTGAAAGAGATACTACTGGTCAAATATTACTCTGTTACAAGTAAAAGTTGTTAAGACTCGTTTTCAAAAGTAAATGTCAATGCATTGTTTTATTATTGTTGCATTGGTGTATGTAATAGTAGAATCTGTGGAAGTGAGAGCTTTTAGAATGCTATAAAACCTATAGAAATTAAACTGAATTGAAAAGACAGCAGACATAATCATGTTTAAAAATATATATATTTAACACTCCTACTAAAGAAGTTCACATCTGTGTATCCATTCATGCACATTTGAATCAAGTCGTGGTCTATAAAACACATGAGTCATGGATGTGCGCATGCGCCGAGGATCTGTCTTCGTTTATTCTGCCTCCAGTTGATTAGCGTTCGATGGAAGCTTGTTTCGAAAAATATAAAAGGTAATTGCGACTTTTTTATCTCACAATTCTGACTTTTTTTTCTCACAATTGCGAGTTTACTTCTCGCAATTCAGAGAAATAATTCAGAATTGCGAGATGGAAAGTCAGAATTGCGAGATATAAAGTCAGAAATGCGTGATTTAAACTATTCTGAATTGGCCTGAGTCGCAATTGCGAGTTTATATCTCACAATTCTGAGAAAAGATGTCAGAATTTCGACATATAAACTCGCAATTATGTGTTATAAAGTCAGAATTGCGAGATGTAAATTCACAATTGTGGGGAAAAAAGTCAGAATTGTGAGATAAAAAGTCAGAATTGCGAGATATGAAGTCAGAATTAAGAGATATAAAGTCAGAATTAAGAGATATAAAGTCAGAATTGCGTGATATAAATTCAGAATTGCAAGATATAAAGTCAGAATTAAGAGATTTAAAGTCAGAATTGCGTGATATAAAGTCAGAATTAAGAGATATAAAGTCAGAATTGCGAGATATAAAGTCAGAATTGCGAGATATAAAGTCAGAATTAAGAGATATAAAGTCAGAATTGCGTGATATAAAGTCAGAATTAAGAGATATAAAGTCAGAATTGCGTGATATAAAGTCAGAATTAAGAGATATAAAGTCAGAATTGCGAGATATAAAGTCAGAATTGCGAGATATAAAGTCAGAATTAAGAGATATAAAGTCAGAATTGCGTGATATAAAGTCAGAATTAAGAGATATAAAGTCAGAAATGCGTGATTTAAACTATTCTGAGGGGGAAAAAAGTTAGTCTTTTTTCCCCCTTATTGGCCTGATAAGTCGCAATTGCGAGTTTATATCTCACAATTCTGAGAAAAGATGTCAGAATTTCGACCTATAAACTCGCAATTATGTGTTATAAAGTCAGAATTGCGAGCTGTAAATTCGCAATTGTGGGAAAAAAGTCAGAATTGTGAGATAAAAAGTCAGAATTAAGAGATATAAAGTCAGAATTGTGAGATATAAAGTCAGAATTAAGAGATATAAAGTCAGAATTGCGAGATATAAAGTCAGAATTGCGAGATATAAAGTCAGAATTAAGAGATATAAAGTCAGAATTAAGAGATATAAAGTCAGAATTGCGAGATATAAAGTCAGAATTACGAGATATAAAGTCAGAATTGCGAGATATAAAGTCAGAATTAAGAGATATAAAGTCAGAATTGCGTGATATAAAGTCAGAATTAAGAGATATAAAGTCAGAAATGCGTGATTTAAACTATTCTGAGGGGGGAAAAAGTTAGTCTTTTTTCCCCCTTATTGGCCTGATAAGTCGCAATTGCGAGTTTATATCTCACAATTCTGAGAAAAGATGTCAGAATTTCGACCTATAAACTCGCAATTATGTGTTATAAAGTCAGAATTGCGAGCTGTAAATTCGCAATTGTGGGAAAAAAAGTCAGAATTGTGAGATAAAAAGTCAATTATTTATTTTATTTGTATATTATGTGGCGGAAACAAGCTTCCATAGTGTTCAAATCGGTTCAAATGATGGGAAATCGCTGAACTTCAGGACACGTGACTCTACAAGAGTGATCACTGATGGTGGGTCCCCAATCACGTTTTAGAGATGAAAAAAATCCTCTCCTAAATGACGTTACATAGAGAATCATAATAAAGGCAAGATGTCTCGTCCGCGCCTGGCGGCCATCTTGTCACAGTCAGCTCGCGAGTGACATTGTCTTTAAATGGTGCATGTACTTTTTAAATAACTTTAACTTGCTCAATTTTCAACCCGATTTTCAAACGGTTTGGTTTCTTATAAACGTCGGAGATGTAGTTATGACACTGCATACTTATGAATAATAAGTGTATAAATAAATAATCATCCAGAATTATAGCCACGTTAATAACGTTTGTTAGAAACCAAACCGTTTGTAAATCCGTCAAGAGTATTAAGAGTATTTGTGTTTGTGCGGATCACTCATCTTACATCAGGGACTAGAGCCCGCCAGAAAGCTTGCCTGTGACAAGATGGCCGCCGGTAATGACGATAGAGACTGCGCCTTTATTATGGATATCTATGGAGGTTAGCTACTACTTTATACTCAAGGGACCTGACAGAAATGTAGAGGAGTAAAAAGTACGATAGTCGTCTTTCAAATGTAGTGAAGTTAAAGTTATAAGTTTCCAGGAAAAAAAAATAAAGATTAAGAATAAAGATAAAGATAAAGAAAAAGTGTACTAAAGTAAATGTAGGACTTTGTTACTGTACACCCCTGAGTGAAACACATGGACACATTAAGTGTTTTTCTCAGACAGAGATGTCTTGGGTGGAGTCTCGCTCTTATCTGTGTGAAGTTCAACACCCTCAGTAAAAATGTGTGGCATCTGCATGAGGAAGAGCAGGAACATCTGGTTAAACATACTGGATTTCATTTGTAAATGATTTCTGTGTAATCCCAAAAATGCTTATCTCAGGTGATTATACAGTAGTGAATCAAAACCTTTCATCAAAGTTATACATGAATTTTGAACAATACTCGTTCTTGGGACAACTTTAATAACATTTTATTAGAATAAATAGGCAGGTGGCGCTGGGGAGGGGTTCAGAGGAAACATAGTGAGAAAGCGATCTCATTGGCTGCAGCAGGATCGGCAGAGACCAATCAGCTTGTGGCATAATGATGCGATTGCTTGCAGATTACATGTAAAGCATTAGCCTGCGCCCTCTAGAGTTTCATGACTGAACTACATACATCTTATCGCAGTGTATTTCACCCTTCTGGAAGAATAAACCTATTTAAACTTTTTTTCTACTTTTATTTTTTATTTACTAAAGATTTTTTCATTTTACTTCCAAGACAGCAACATAGTGTCGGTCCAGATCCAGATATTGGCTTGGGAAAAGTGGGTGTAAATGGTGGTGAAATTACCACATTGTTTATTTATTGATTGATGATTTGAATAATGCACAATAAATTAGATTTAAGATATTTTTAAGACATTCCTGATTATATTATCACACGGATATTTATATAAAGTTGGATATATAAGTATTTATACGCATAGAGTATGTATTGAAGTATGGAAGCTTATTTATGCTACGGAATAAAAAATAAAAAAAACTTGCAATTACGACTTTCCAAAAATTCCAAATTGTTTATTTTTTCTTTAATTCTGACTTTTTTCTTCAAATTGTGAGATATAAACGCACAATTAATTTTTTTTTATTCAGTGGCGGAAACTAGTTCTCATAGTATAGTCACATAAATTGATATATACCCAACTGCTTGATTGTTTATATCGTCTGAACACGTAACTATCATCGTCCAGCTGTAATCTGCTAAATGCGACTCTAGGGTTTGAAGATATTATAAACATTAACGTCATGATTTTCTGTAAAGCTGGTTTGAAACAATGTCTATCGTGAAAAGCGCTATATAAATACGGGGCTGTTTACACAATTAAAAATTCTACGCGACGAATTCGAATTCTAACGACGACAGTGTTTTGGGTGTCTCAAAACGCAAAATTTTGAAAACGGGTTTCAAAGTGTACGTTTTTGAAAATGGTCTCCGTGTGAAAAGCAAAACCGCGAATCTGTGAAGACGATGACGTCGATCTATAGTGTTTCATCGCCATCTAATGGCCTGGCAGCAGAATACAGCGTTTTTAGTCGTTTTCGAGGATTCATGTAAATGGGGTTTGTTAATATTTCATGTAATACACCGACTATAATCGCTCTATTCTGCGGTCAGGCCAGTAGGTGGCGATGTTACTTTATGAAGAAACACTACGAACATATAGGCTGAACACGTGACACGCATGTGCATGGCGTCACTGTTTCACAAATCCACGTTTTTGAAGCAATAACGGTATCGTTTTTAAAAACTTAATTTAAAACCTGTTTTCAATAGATTTTGTTTTCAGGCCCCAAAATGTCGTTGAACTGAAAGTTTAACGTTTTTAGTTGAAAACGGTGTCGCGTAAACAGCCCCTTGGTGAATCGGCTCGTTCTAATTGATCCATTAGAATACATATATGTGTATATATATATATATCGTCGCTGCCCGATGAAACTCACGTATGTCCAAAACAGTTACTTTTCAGGAAGTGAAAAAAAAAAAAAAACGTAATTTCAAAAGCAGCTGAACGCAGCGTTTTCATGCTTGGTACGACATCTTTAAATGCAACCATATTCTTGCCAGTGTCATGATATAATCCATATTTGACCCAAAATCGAGTTTAAATGGACATACGTGCATATTGTACAGTAACGGTGGTCGATACGCGTTCTTCCGATCATTAATTAGAATGACCAAATCGCGTTTCATATTGACCGATGAATAGGCTACGCTCAGTTTATAAAATAGCCAACGTCTCAGTTATCAAATACACTCAGTTTATTAAATGTCTCTTGCAAACTATGTCAGTGAACTCGTACCATAATGTGTGGGTAATAGAGCCCGCGCTCAAAACGACTCTGACAAACCCTCTTGCACAATGAAACCCGAGCATCGCTCTCGGGCTGATGGAGTGTGTTTGCAGTGATGGCTGTGTCCTCTGGTGCGTTTGTGGCGTTTCTTTTCGCCGGTCCCCGAGGTGTTCGATGTTCCTGTGTAATTTCATGCCCCCCTGCAGCGCTCACACATCAACATTTGCACTTATAGAGGGAAGCTAGACACAACTCATCTCGCAGCCGTGGCTCAGGAGAGATAAGACGACGTTTGTTTCGGCAACTAGTAACTTCCACATTAGCTGTTGTGTGTTTGTGTGTGCTGACTACATCAGTTCAAGCGCTGATCACGTATTGACGTCGGTTAGATTTCTTTATCAGAGTCTCAGCAAGTCACTAGCAAAGATGTACATTTAGGGCAAGCTTACACAACAACAACACGTTTTTTTCCCGCGTACAGACGACAACGTTGTCAAAATGATCCTGTTCACAATGACTATAATCGCTGTATTCTGTGGTCAGGCCAGTAGGTGGCGATGTTACTTTATAATGAAACACTACGAACTGAACACGTGATGTCACTTTTTCACAAATTTACGTTTTTTGTCGTTTACACAGAGGCGATAATGTGTCGTTTTCAAAAACTTGCAATTTAAAAAACCCTTTAAAAATTATAACATTTCAGGCCCCAAAAAATGTCGTTGTCATTGAACTGAACGACCAAACGCGTAAAAAGTTTAACGTTTTTAGTTGAAAACAGTATCGCTTAAATGGTGTCACGTTCTAATTGGTCCATACATTACAAGATATAAAATATTTAAATAGTCATTTTAATTTTATATTTAATCGTATTTTGTATATATTTCCTTGTTCAAGTTTGACATGTAAACCAATTTGAGATTCAATTATTGACTCAAAACTGTAACAATAAAATATAAAACAAAGTAAAGTAAAGCATAACGAAACAAAATATATATATATAATTTTATATATATATATATATATATATATATATATATATATATATATTAGAGCCGGGACTTTAACGCATTAATTAAGATTAATTAATTACAGACTTTAACGCATTAATTAATTCATTACAGAAAAAAATTAACGCATTTTATTTTTGCACTGCGGAACATTTCTCACTGGATTCGTTTCGGCGGACCGATTATACTGGAGCACCAACTAACGTTCATGACTTTTTTTAAACAACAACGAACCACAGTGAACATGAACGAAGAAGCTGACGAGGCCGCTTTGGTTGGTCCCGTGAATGGGAAATTATGTTATAAAAACGAACGGATGGAAGTGTCATTAAGAGCATGGTTGTGTGTAAGCGATGCAATAAGGAATTCGCATATCACATCCACCCTCAAGTTTCACCTCAATGCAAAACATATACAATTGCACTGGTCTGCTGGACTTGGTTGAACAAAAAATAAACAATATTTTGTTGCTTAAGCTTATGCATTCAGTCATTATTCAATGGTATACTAAAAATCTTCTCACTGTTCTCAGTTCAAATATTTATGCAATTAAAATGCGATTAATTTCGATTAATTAATTACAAAGCCTCTAATTAATTAGATTAATTTTTTAATCGAGTCCCGGCCCTAATATTTATTAAATATTTATATATTTTTTAAATTACACCTAAAAAATTGGGATACAGCTTTGATGAATTGATACGTAACGGTTAAATTGGATTGTTTTTTATTTGTTACATTTTTTATATTTGTATTTCCTGCTAAAACCTCAATTTAGTTAGTTTTGTCTATTCGGCTTGTAGCAGCTGAATACTTTTTTAAAGCAGTAGCTTGACTGTACTTTAACTATTTAAATTAGCTTGAATTTTGTCAATCCACACTTTTAAAGTATCTTCCCCAACACTGGGCAGCAGCAGCGAAGCTCTTGATGAGATGAGGCCGTCGTTGCTTTAAGCCTGTTCGTATGTCTTAGGACACACACTGAACGCTGTTGTGTGGAAACACCCGTACGTCAGGCCTCAGGAACTCCTCTCTGACTCAAGGCGAAGGAATCCCAGTCAGGTGGCCTGGTATGTATAGGAAACCAGGACACGACCTCACATCACATGATGCTGAAAATATGTGGCTCTTCTTAGCCTGAGTGGCTTGTTTAGGCTGTTTCTCAGAGATAGTGTGTAGACTGTAAAACAATATGTGCGTGAAGCCCAAAGTGGGCGGAGCCAGCCGTCGCATCATGCATCACTCTCAGATACATGAAAATATGCAGCGAGGCGGATTAGCTGAGGTGACGTGACGCTAACACTAGCAGACAAACGCTTGTAGTGACATCAGCGGCAATCCACCCGTCACTCAAGTCAAGTGCAGAAATTTAAGGCTTAATATAATTTAAACGACTGAGTTATTAAAAAATTCACCCTCTCACAGTCGTCATTAAGGGCAAAATTACCGATTTAGAGCAACATTTTTTTATTTTGCGGTAAAGTTGGCCATTTTAACATGGAGGTCTACAGCCAGCCTCTAGTGGCCCGTGGAGAAACTGCCGTTTTAAAGGGGCGGTTGATAATGATTTCACTTTTTTAACTTGAGTTAGTGTGTAATGTTGCTGATTGAGCATAAACAACATCTGCAAAGTTACAACGCTCAAAAGGTAGATATTTACAGAAATTGCTTTTTAATGACTACAACAAACGGCTGGTAGAGACTACAAACATTCTTCATGGGTTAGTGACATCACTAACCCTAAAATTTACATAAACCCCGCCCCCGGGAATGCGATTTGTAGATTATCATGACAGAATATGCTAATCAATGACTAGAAGATAGTAACTTCCACATCAGATACATAAACTCATCATCTAATATTCAGAAACGTTTTGTTGCTTCTACA
Organism: Pimephales promelas; assembly: GCF_988280905.1. Taxonomy (NCBI): domain Eukaryota; kingdom Metazoa; phylum Chordata; class Actinopteri; order Cypriniformes; family Leuciscidae; genus Pimephales; species Pimephales promelas. Next base: position 1,217,534 of record NC_142785.1, on the reverse strand, counting down.
TGTCGTCACTTCTTCTTGAGTCTCTCCATCTTTGTTCGACTCTGGTTTGAATATAAAAGGCTAAAAGTTTTTGAAAAGAAAAGCTAAAAGAAGAGCTTCAAGAGCTTGTGTGTGTGTGTGTGTGTGTGTGTGTGTGTGTGTGTGGTTTACACAAGCTCTTGAAGCTCTTCTTTTAGCTTTTCTTGAAGCTCCGCCCCCTCTGCTGGGAGCAGCAGCTCATTTGCATTTAAAGGGACACACACAAAAACGGCGTGTTTGCTCACACTGTGTGAAAAGTGACACATTTAACATGCTAAATAAGAATATCTGTGGGGTATTTTGAGCTAAAACTTCACACACACACACACACACACACACACACACACTCTGGGGACATCAGAGACTTATTTTAATCAAGAGAGAGACACTGAAACCTCATGCAACTGCAGTGTCATGCCGGGATCCGCGAGTAAGTAAATCAGCGCAGCACTCAGAGGAACGATCACCCTTCACTAAATTATTCAGCGGCAGAGAAAGTGAAGGACTCGCTGATGAGCTGTATGATTTTCAATAAAGGTCAGAATAGGATGGAAAAATCCATGACTCTTTTGGCTCTTCCTGAAGGAGAAGAAACAGATATCATTTCAACTTTAAATATCACCTGTCGTACCATTCAAAACTGACCCAGTTATTTGAAATCAGCTGTAAAAGACAGACAGAAAAGTCAGAAAGTTGACCAATGAAAGCTTTGAGAGCATCTACTGTAGCCAATATGACGATGTTATCAGATTTACACATTTACAATTTCTTTCTCTCCCAGACTCAAAGTATTAAAGAGATGGTTCACCTAAAAATTATTATGCTAGCAACATGCTAAGTGGGTTTGTAATGTGTTAAATCATGCTATCAATGTGCCTAATCAGGGTAGCAATGTGTTTAATCATGCTCAATAATGCTAGCAACCTGTTAATTATGTTAGCAATGTGCTAATTCATGCTAACAACATGATATCAACATGCTAATCAAGTTAACAATGTTATAAATAATGTTAACAGCTTTCTAATTATATTAACAGTGTGCTAATTCATGATAGCAAATGTTAAATTATGATTTCAACATGCTAATCAAGTTAACAATCTAATAAATAATGCTAGCAACCTTCTAATTATATTAGCAGTGTGTTAATTCATGCTAGCAACATGTTAAATCATGATAGCAAAATGCTAATAATGCTAGTAACGTGCTAAATCAGGCTAGCAATGAGCTTAATCATGTTAGCAACATGGTAAATCTGGCTAGCAGATGTTAAATCATGATATCGGTATGCTAATCAAGTTAACAATGTGATAAATAATGTTAACAGCTTTCTAATTATATTAACAGTGTGCTAATTCATGATAGCAAATGTTAAATTACGATTTCAACATGCTAATCAAGTTAACAATCTAATGAATAATGCTAGCAACCTTCTAATTATATTAGCAGTGTGTTAATTCATGCTAGCAACATGTTAAATCATGATAGCAACATGCTAATAATGCTAGTAACGTGCTAAATCAGGCTAGCAATGAGCTTAATCATGTTAGCAACATGGTAAATCTGGCTAGCAGATGTCAAATCATGATATCAGTATGCTAATCAAGTTAACAAAGTTAACAATGTGATAAATAATGTTAACAGCTTTCTAATTATATTAACAGTGTGCTAATTCATGATAGCAAATGTTAAATTATGATATCAACATGCTAATCAAGTTAACAATCTACTGAATAATGCTAACAACCTTCTAATTATATTACCAGTGTGATAAGTCATGCTAGCAACATGTTAAATCATGATAGCAACATGCTAAATAATGCTAGTGACCCAGCAATATACTAATTAACGTTTGCAAGCAAAATACAAACAAAAGCATGCTAACAACAAGTTAAATCATGCTAGTGAAATGTTAAATCATGATAGCAACATGCTAATCATATTAGCAATGTGATAAATCATGTTGACAACATGCTATCCATGCTAGCAAAAGGCAAAATTGATGCCAGGAACATGCTTAATCATGTTAGCAATGTGTTTAGTCATGTTAACAAAGTGCTAAATCATGCTAGCAACATGTTAAATCATTCTAGCAATGTGCTGAAACATGCTAGTAACAACATATAAAATCAACTGAAAAACTTCTAAATTTTCTAACTTTCTATCTTGACAGGCTTTCTCAAGCCAACTTCAAAGTTTGTCTTAATGAACTTTTTATCAAGTTTATATACGGCGTTTTTTTTATTTTAGTAATTCAAATCCAGGTTACAAACTACAAATTATTCGTGAGTTTTTAGGAGCAGTGTGTTGGTATGCCAGAAATGCATCTCAAAAGAGCAAATATAGTTAATTATGAAGTTTCTAGGTGTTACAGATATCTAGAGAACTGTATCCGTACGTTTTTCTTGACCAATCTCAATAAAAGTGGCGTGGCCGCGTGAGCTTTAGAAAGAGACGATTTGTGACACAATTTTGGAGTCTACTTATTCCAAGGCCAACAGTGATAAGTAATCTGATGTACCGCATGGAAAAGCGCAAAACTTATTTCAGCTTATTTCAATCATTTGGAAAGGCCTTCAACCCAGTCTGCACACAGCCAACTGTTAAACATAGCAAAGAATCTGCAGACCGCCATACTGTGGGGTCGTGAGGTCAAATGACTGGGCTTGTATAGTGGCCATGGCATATGAAGCCTATTTCTAAATATGGTTGAACATTAATGGGAGTTTCTGCGGCCCTTTGTTTTGTGCCCATGCTTTTTAGAAAATAGGTTTTGCAGTGGTGCCATAGAAGATTTGGTAGTAATTTTAACCATATTTCAAAGACAATAGAATTATGAGATTACATTAAATGGGTCATAAAGAGCTTTGCATCATAAAAAAGATGCACTGAGAAATGTTTTCAACTGTTTGTAATATAGTTTTTTTCCCATTATTTTGATACAGGAATTATTGTGCATTATTTAAATGTACAAGGAAACAACTTAAAATGAATAATGAACACATCTTCATGATTTCTATAATATTTGCTTTAAAAAAATTGTTTCCACTTTTCTTAAAGACAACAACGATGCATTTATAGAGGTTAGTATCTCATAAGTATTTATAAGAACATGAAACGGCTATTAATGACAATATATTCATTTATTTGACAGAAATAAATCTGAATTACTAAAAAAAATCATTGTAACTATAATATAATAACATTATAGCAATGCAAGTTGCATTTTTATAAATAAATTCAAGGAACCATACGACAACTAATACAAATTTAACCTATAATGCATTTTAAATAACATGCAATTAAGTGTCTTTTAAAGTCCGTCTGTGGTGAAAATCCAGCTTTTAATGTTGTTTATGTGTGTTTTAAATCCGCTTTAACACACACCATGTGTAAGTTGATAAGTGGACAGCATTGCTGAGTATTTCCTCCTTAAAACTGCAGTGAACCAAAGACAGTCTCAAAAACACGCTTTGAAATCGCTGGTGTTTCTGACATCACAAACCACCTTGTAACCAATCAGATCAACGTGTGATCGACAACCAGTGGATCTCGGAGTGAGTGAGTGAGTGAGTGGAGGCGGGGCTCATTTGCATACTAAATGAGGCAAGGGTGTCGAGTTACATTCAAGATATTTTTAGGCATTAAAAATGTTTTTGGTGATCAAAGATGAGTTTTAAGGGATATTATTGACTACAGGAGGACTTTAAAGTATACTTAATCCGGAAAATTAAAAGTGTGCTTCTCTTTGTCCAATGGATGTAAAATGTTCTTCATGCAACCATTGATTCAATAAAGCCCCTTTATTTTTTGAGAGTGCATACATGCATCTGAGACGCAATAAAAAGCTGAAAAAAAACTGCAACGCAAACATTTCACGTTTGGACCCCACAGCCTATGTTTCTGAACGTCTCCCCTAGTGTTCCCCCGTTTGCTCCCAGGCCATCCCTGTGTGTGTGTGTGTGTGTGTGTGTTTGTGAGTGTGAGAACTCGAGCCGAATACCTGGCAACAGCTCAAGCAGGATGAATTACGGGTAAAGCGTCAGTATTCAACACTCGCCTCTCATTCCTGTGCCGTGACTGCTCAGCTGAATACACGACACACACACACACTCTTCCTCAGCTCGGGTCCAGCGATCAGTCAAAAGGAGAGCCGAGGTCACTGAAAGAGCGCTGAGAAAAAAGCGCACATAATAATCGCCACCATGGGGAACCCTTTAAAGAGGCCTGTTCTTGTACATGAGAAACCTTCTCCGACTCCAGATTATTGATTGGGGACCTGTGAGTCCAGAGCTTTGTTAGCTCTGTGTATTTGATCAAAACCGCATGATGTTTATGCTTTATTGAGAGGGTAAGTTGAGCCACTCGTTCCCGACACTGAAAAAACAAAATTGCTCGGAAACAATTCTCACTCATCAGGAATTGCTAGTTAATTTCACAAATAATTCTAAAAAATGCTAAGAAACACATTGAATTTTGAAGTGGGAAGACCAATATAGCCTTTCCGGTAACACTTTCTATCAAGACAGTGCTTATAATGAACTTTAGCCCTATTTATACTTAGTATTACTATTCTATACATTTATTTATAAAGACTCATTAACACCTACTGTTATACTAAAATGTTTAGTGTAATTTACTTTTAATTGTCATAAACGACACGTTTTCATCGTCGATTTTTTTCAGTTCAGTTCATCTTTAAGCTTTTATACCTTCACATTAATAATTGCTTTATTTTTAGAGTCTTTAATGAGACGGTATGGCGAGGGGGTGTGGTCCAGCGAGGGGGGTGTGATGATCCGCGATAGGGGCGTGGCCCGGTGAGGGGCCGTGGTCTAGAAAGAGGCGTGGTCCAGCGAGAGGGTGTGGTCTGGCAAAGGGGGCGTGGTCCAGCAAGAGGGTGGCCCGGCGAGGGGGCGTGGTCTGTCATGGGGGGCGTGTTCCAGCGAGGTCTGCAATGGAGATCGAGGCGTGTGGAAGTAGGTCAAGTGCACTGACAAACACCTGAGTCTTGTTTCAGTGACAGAGACCGGATAAAAGCCACCAGGAAACAGATACAGAGGAAGAGACTGGACTGGGACTTCTGCGTGTCTGAGGACTGGAAACCCAAGAGCTGCAGTGAAAGAGTTGATTTATTGTTATTTATATCCCCGTCGTCTTCCTCCCTCACACTGACATCATCACGGGCGGATTTTGCAGCAACATATTCTTATTAATGTGAGATTTAAGCCTTAAGTCATTTAGTGCCTCAGTGAGAATGTGTGAAACTAAATATGAGCAAAGAGATTTGGCTCTATTCCAGTTCCAGACATGTGATGTCATCGTGTATAATAGGGATGCACTGAAATGAAAGTTTATGATGCCAATAACCATTAATTCTTATTATACCATGGTCTGGGTGAATACTCGATTCTGATTGGCTGCAGGGTGTCCGTTAAAAAGTGATAGAGGACACCTAGTAAAGTAGTTCTGGTGAAACTGCCTGTTTACCATTCGAAATGAATAAATAAATGCGCTGCCTACAACGGCTGTGAGTAACCATAGCAACAGGCAGTCACATGCTCTATCATCTAACGTTAGATATTATAGCCTAATACAACAATGAGCGACTTCGTGCTATTTCTTTTAACATTTATGGAGAATATGGCAACTTTGACGACTGGTATGCTGCTGAAGAAAGAAAAAATGTAAATAAAACGGAGAAAATTACACCGCTGCTGCTCTGCTCCATTGAACTCTATTGGTAACGACGTAACTTGCGACCATAGTTGGATAACGATGCTTTCGGGAAACGCACCCCTGAATGAGACCCTGCGGGAGTTTTACGCAGCTGTCCAGACAACCAAGGCAGGAGAAGGCTGAACGTTACAGCGTTTCAAGCCTAAGGAGCCTGAGGCAAATGACCCTCTCTTTAATTTATTGCCCTCTATAACGTTAAGCGCAAATCGCTGGAGATCAGAGCTAGCTAATTGTTTTCTTATTGTTGTTTGATTAATTGTTTTATGTGTAATAAAAAAAAAAACTATGCCTACATTTGTGTTTCATGAAAAAAAAAAATGCCTTTGTGAACCTGAAGGGATACGAGCTAAGCGGACTATATCTCCGGTTGCTAAATAAACAGTCAGGCAGGCAAGGCAAGTTATTATTTGTAAAAACTAGATTTAGCCTAATTAAAATATAAACTAATGTTTTATTTGGCAAGTGACCATGGTATGTAACTTTTTTTGTTTTTGTCATCAGGCTCTCAAAAAAAAAAATTTGTATTTAGATTTATCGGCCGATATATCGGTTATTGGCTTTCAAATATGTAAGGGTTAATGCCCTCCGAGGTGTCCATTGTCAGGTTTTTATGGACTTCGGCGGAGGCAACCGTCCTCCGCTGCGCGTCGGCCGGTTTACGCCTCGCCTTCGTCCATTAAAACCTGACAATGGACACCTCGGAGGGCATTAACCCTTTCATATTTGAAAGCCAATAACCGATATATCGGCCGATAAATCTAAATACAAATTTTTTTTTTTTTGAGAGCCTGATGACAAAAACAAAAAAAGTTACATCATGTCCTAATCACACAATTATAATGGTGTTCTCCAGATCATTTTATGTAGAAATGTGCTATCGTTGCAAATAAGAGCAAGAGAAATATGTTCTAAGAACGGTTTGCTAACGTTCCCATATAAATGATATTTGATATATATATATATATATATATATATAATATTATATATATATAATATTATATGATATATTATATATATATATAAATGATAAATGATGATTTTTTTTAAAATGGGAAGGAAATGTTTTCTATATTTTATCGTACATAGCAATTAGCAAGTATTGTTTTTGTGAGTGTGTGTGCATGTTTATGTATGTGTGTGCGTGAAAGTGTGTGTCTGAGTGTGTGTGTTTTTAAATGAGAAGGAAATGTTTTCTCTACTTTATCATTTTGCAAGTATTATGGAAATACTTTTGATTGTTTTCTGAACATCTGTACCGTAGCCAGTAGAACCGTTTTAAACGTTTTAAGCGTGTACTGTAACTAAAGACCAGAAAACATCGAACCAACATTATATTAATGTTCCTGGAAGAACGTTTGTTCAGAACCCGGTTCCCTGTTGAGACTCAGAGTGACACTATCTGTTGACCAACAAGAAAGGTTATTCCGGAATCTATGACCTCAGCACACACACACACACACACACACACACACACTGCTGGGCTCTTGTTTCAGAGGTCCAGGGCAGCAGATTGTAACCAGAGAGTCGGAACGGGATGGAATGTTCCATTCGCTCGATGTACTGAGTTTACAGAGCAGCACCTGAGCTCAGTGTGTGTGTGTGTGTGTGTGTGTGTGTGTGTGTGTAAATTCAGAAATAATGCTTTTATAACATTCTTAGAACATAATGATCTCCATTTAATCTCCATGTAAACATGTATCCGGCTGATGTGTTCCTCCTGCGGTGTGTGTGTGTGTGTGTGTGTGTGTGTGTGTCAGCTGGACTTTAACTGGAGCAGTTCTTCTTACACTGATGCTGTGATTAATTGAGCCGGTCTGACTGTTATACAGATATGTTCCAGTAACTTCTTGTTTGTTTTCTTGGAGAGAGTGTGTGTCGCATATTAAGCAGCGCGCGAGAGTCGAGTGTATGAATGTTAAACCCACGGTCACACACACGCTTGTTGCCGCTGCATAAACAGTCCAGCCGGCCGAGGGACAGTATATACACACACATGATCAAAGGCTTATTAATGTGATTATTAAATATTAAATATTAATGGTCCTTCATAGTTTCTGTTTATCCAGCTGAACGGACGGATGACAAATCCAAACAAATCCGAACGACAAATCGCTGTATATGGATATCTCTTAAACCTTTCTAAAACACACACACACACAAATATACCCATAGCCTGAGGTATTATGCTGATCTCAGCATTAACAGACACTGACACACACACACACACACTCTCTCTCACAAAAACACAATACTTGTGAAATGATAAAATACAGAAAACATTTCCTTCTCATTTAAACACACGAACATACACACACACACTCATGCACTCATGCACTCACACACACTCAAATACATAAAATAGAGAAAACATTTCCTTCTCATTCAAAACACACACACACACACACATACATATACATGCACACACTCTCACATACACACAATCTCCTTTTCTCTCTCTCACACACACACACACACACACACACACACACAAAACTTTATATTCTGGGGTGGAATTGAATTGCATTTCTTCATTATGGACCTCACTGGGCGAACACACACACACACACACACACACACACGATCATGGATGTTCACTACAGTTATGATGTCATACCTGAGGAGTATCATGGCATGTTTAGGCAGGTTTACACAGATGAGAGTTAATGGCTGTTAACTGGATGAACACCCTGTAAACACGTCGCATGTAAAATGCGATACGAGACGCAGCCCGTGTGTGAATCTCCTCAGAGTGTATTTTTAGAGAGCTTGTGTCACACACACACACACACACACACAAGTTTATATAGGGCACCATCACTTTGGTGTTGTCAAGAAAGGGGGTAATGTGGCTTTCAGCGAGAACTGATGAAGTTTAATGAGCTCTTCTTCGTCTCTCAGGTAATGTGGGATGAGATGGAGGATCTGCTGCTCCGTGTGTGTGTGTGTGTGTGTGTGTTGAACTTTACAGTCGGCATCAGATTATTATTTGAGCTCTAGACTCATTATTTTGCGTGATGTGTGTTACCTAAACCTCTGCACTGAGAACTGTGTCTGCAGCAGCTGTGTGTATAACAGGGAGTATTACACACACACACACACACACACACACACACACACACACACACACACACACACAGACAGACACAAACAAACAAACAAACACACACACACACACACTCAGACACAAACAAACAGACACAAACAAACACTCAGACACAAATATAAACACACACACACTTAGACAGACACAAACAAACATAAACACACACACACACACACAGACACAAACAAACATAAACACACACACACACACACACAGACAGACACAAACATAAACACACACACACACACACTCAGGCACAAATATATAAACACACACACACACACTCAGACACAAACAAACAGACACAAACAAACACTCAGACACAAATATAAACACACACACACACACACACTTAGACAGACACAAACAAACATAAACACACACACACACACACTCAGACACAAACAAACACTCAGGCACAAATATATAAACACACACACACACACACACTCAGACACACACAAACATAAACACACACACAGACACACACACACAGACAGACACAAACAAACATACACACACACACACACACACACTCAGGCACAAATATATAAACACACACACACACACACACACACATAAAAACATACACACAAACTCAAAGACAAATATAAACACACACACACACACTTAGACAAACAAACAAATACACACACACACACACACACTCTCAGACACAAATATAAACACACACACATACACTTTCAGACACAAATATAAACACACACACACAGACACAAATATAAACACACACAGAGAGAGAGAGACACAAATATAAACACACACACACACACACACACAGACACCAATATAAACACACACACATACACTCTCAGACACAAATATAAACACACACACACAGACACAAATATAAACACACACAGAGAGAGAGAGACACAAATATAAACACACACACACACACACACACACACAGACACCAATATAAACACACACACATACACTCTCAGACACAAATATAAACACACACACACAGACACAAATATAAACACACACAGAGAGAGAGAGACACAAATATAAACACACACACACACACACACACAGACACACACACACACACAGACACCAATATAAACACACACACACACACACTCAGACACAAATATAAACACACACACACAGACACAAATATAAACACACACACACACTCAGACACAACACTTGTTATAATTAACAAGTGTTGTGTCTTGTTAAAATAAAGTTACAATAACACACGTATTATATTATATTATATTATATTATAACCCTAAAACCAAAAATAACATAATCAAGTTGTCCTTCAATAATAGGTGTTTTAGAGTGTCATTGTGACTGAAATTGTCTGTTATTTTGTGAGTCGGTCGATTCGCTACATGACATCATCACCAGTGTGAGAGTCGCTCAAACACCGCCGTCACTGTGAGCAAATCACATCTGCTCATTCACACACTTCAGGTCAGTGTAATAAGAAGAAGAGTGTGTGTGTGTGTTCATCCATTCCTCCCGACCGCTGCTGATGAAATAACGTCTCCGATGTTTCTGTGTCGGGGTCATTTTCTCAACGGCTGATTAGAACTGATGACACACACACACACACACACACACATCAGGTGCTATTTATGTGTCGTTCCTCCACAGGGACCATCTATGTCATTGTGCCGCCGGAAAACCTTTTCCCTGGGAATCACGGCTCAGAAACGGAGAGATACTGATGATGAGTGTGTATGAATTATGACTGTAAAGCAAGACACGTCGTGCATGCGAGAGAACAAATGGATATGGAAGGGAATTACACCCTTAAATTGATTCTGGAGAGATTTACTTTTTCCCAACTGTTTGATGGTATTTAGATTAGTTGATGGTTTATTCAAATCTCTCTCTTGCTAAAGAGCAGCAATTTTATCCCAGAGAATGAATGTATTTCACAGCCAATTTTTTGTTCTGCTGCACAATGACTGACTGACTCACTTCCACACGGAGGAAAGCAAAATTGGAAAGGATTCATCATAACTTTAGCAGGAGCCGAGACAGAGTCTGACAATCTGAAGTGCTGGAGGAGGAAAGACACGTGTGTGTGTGTGAGATTGAGCTTCTGCTTTCTCTGGGCTTCAAGAACATTCATGTTTCTAAAAATGGCTTCCTCATCAGTCTTAAATTCACAAAATGAAAACTTGTATGCTTTATTATTTTCAGAGAATCCTCACAGAGAAACAGGTTGTCAAGCTCCAAAATGTCAAAAGACAATATAAAAGCAAGATAAAAATAGTGCATTCGAAGTGTGTGTTGTATCACTGAACATTCTTCTAACATTATGGAACGTTACTTTTGAATGTTCTCTGAAAATAGTAGCAACATTTAAAACATATTAGATGAACATTCCATGAATGATGTATAAATAATGTTTTGATTGAACATTCTATTAATGTTTCTGGAAGAATGTTTGTTCATAACTTTGAGAGAACCTTTCCCCATTCGTGTATTTTTCTACTTTTATGGGGTTTTCTGGAGCCCGACAGCCTGGGATCAATAAAAAAAATGATCTTTGTGAAGAATTTTCTTGTGTGTTCCATGAATAAATAACCACATACAGGGTTGGAACAACATGAGGGATTTTTTTGGGAACAGTTTCTTTAAGAGATGAACATCTGACTCTGAAAGCTGTTTTTCAAAAAGGAAAGACTAAACACAAATCAACCATCGATCTCATCAACAAATTGAACAGATGGAACGGTTGTAATGGAAAGAACAAATCGAACAAATAGAGCAAATTGAACAAATGGAACAAATTGAGAAAATTGAGAAAATTGAGCAAATTGAGCAAATTGAATGGTTGTAATGGAAGGAACAAATTGAACAAATTAAACAAATTGAACGATTGTAATAGAAGGAACAAATCGAACGAATTGAGCAAATTGCACAAATTGAATGGTTGAAATGGATGGAACAAATGGAACAAATTGAGCAAATTGAACATATTGAACGGTTTTAATGGAAGGAACAAATTGAACAAATTAAACGGTTGTAATGGAAGTAACAAATCAAACGAATTGAGCAAATTGCACAAATTGAACAAATTGAATGGTTGTAATGGAAGGAACAAATTGAACAAATTAAACAAATTGAACGATTGTAATGGAAGGAACAAATCGAACGAATTGAGCAAATTGCACAAATTGAATGGTTGTAATGGATGGTATAAATTGAACAAATGGAACAAATTGAGCAAATTGAACAAATTGAACGGTTGTAATGGAACGAACAAATTAAATGGTTGTAATGGAACGAACATTTGAACAAATTGAACGGTTGTAATGGAAGGAACAAATTGAACAAATTAAACAAATTGAACGATTGTAATGGAAGGAACAAATCGAACGAATTGAGCAAATTGCACAAATTGAACAAATTGAATGGTTGTTATGGAAGGAACAAATGGAACAAATTGAACAAATCGAACAATTTTCTCTGGAACAATAATGGAACAAATTGAACGGTTGTAATGGAAGGAACAAATTGTAATGGCAGGAACAAATTGGAAAAATTGAACAAATTGAACGGTTGTAATGGAAGGAACAAATCAAACAAACTGGGCAAATTGAACAAATTGTACAAATTGAATGGTTGTAATGGATGGAACAAATTGAGCAAATGGAACAAATGGAACGGTTGCAATGGATGGAACGAATTGAACAAATGGAACAAATTGCGCAAATTGAAACTAATAATTAATTATTCATAATTTTCGCAGAAAAAATAATGCATTTTCGCTTGTCTCGGGTTTTGGACCCCTACCGTGTCCAGCTTATTTTGCAATGCAGAAGCACAGGCTGTTTTCTGTGAACGTGATACTGATTCAGTGATTCTCTCTTCACCTACTACTGTACTTTCTCTTGCACAAACACTAAGGAAGGATCTTCCCTGTGTGTGAATGGTTGTTGTCGTCCAGCGTAACAGCCATGTGATTCATGCTTCCTCATGTTTCAGGGGTTTTATGGCTCTTTCGACTTGAGAAAACAGCACCTTTCCATGTCCTGATTATTTAAAGGGTTTTGTTTTAGTGAAAGAATAACTGGCATCTGTTTGTTTTGGGTACTCTGTTAAAGCATTCAAATTATAAATGCGTGTTTCTGGCCTCATTGTTAATGATTCATTTAGTGATTCACAAGGCTGGTACCAATAAGCAGATCATTATTTATGGGCTGATAATTGCACATTACTGCAATTGCAATTAATACTTTAACATTCAATCTTATCACTCAGCCACTCGAGCACCAAACACTGTCGTGCAAATGAACGGCCAGAACTCATTAAATGTTTTATGTTTTCTGTTAAAAAGGTGTCATGTTAGCGGCACCAAAGTTAATAAATAACGATCTTTGCAATGGAAGAGAATCAGTCAAAACTAAGTTTATCTGGACATAAATATAGAGCTGCATATAAAATCTCTGTTACTGTAATCTCCTGTTATCACTGTAAAGCTGCTTTGAACAGTGAATATGAACACTCATACCACATAAATATTCGAATAAAATGCCCCTTTCATTTTTCCGTCCATCATTTCACATGTGAGCTGATGGCGTATGAGTAAAGGCTAGCCGGTGGGTTAGTGTTGAGGAACTAGTCCTTCGCTCTGTAAATCCTGCAGGATGCATTACTGGGATTGCCTTATGTAATATCTCTCTATGCTCAGCAATAAAGCACAGAAAAGCATGGATTGTAACAGAACGTTTTGATATGAAATGCTGCCATGGGTGTTTCATGAGTTCAGCCCAAATTCAATCTATATGCAAAACTGGCTATTAATCACACCGCCTCGTACAGACGCACACAAACATCTAACACACACAAGGTGAAATGACTCACAGTCAGCACTATAGTGGACAAACTGTATGACACTTATTTTGTAAAACGAAATCAATATTTTTTCATGTGCGGTCCAGGTAATATATGATCTGCTGTAAGTGACCGGCACTAATTGAGTGCACTTCAACCGGTCATATCTGAAAGTGCATATGTATACAAAGAGTAAAAATATAGCCAGGTGCAAAGGTCTGAGACCACAAAAATAATGTGAAAAAAAGTTTTGAAAAACAAAAAAAGTATTTAAACCTGGCAGAACGGTTCAATAAAAAAAAAAATCAGACAGATTTAGCTAAACAATGCGGGGGGGGGGGGGGGGGGGTCATTCCACCAACAATATATTAAAACTATTTAAAATGGTAATGTAGCATATTGCTATTGTACAATCACAAAGGCTGGGATTCAATTGAATAAATAGTACACATGGAACAAAAAAATGGACAAATTTGTCACTCAACAAATGGTACATGAGTAACAAACTCATGAGTAACAAACAGAACAAACGGAACAAACTGAATGGACCAAATGGACCAAACAAATGTTTGTTTGAAACAAACAAATGGACCAAATGGACCAAACAAATGGACCAAAAGAAGCAAACAAATGGACCAAAAGGAGCAAACAAATGGACCAAAAGGAGCAAACAAATGGGCCAAATGGACCAAACAAATGGAACTAACAAATGGACTAGGGATGTCCCGATCCGATCCACGGCATCGGTATCGCGCCGATACCGGCCCAGAACGCTAGATCGGAGATCGGAGGGGAGAAAAAAATATGAGCGATATCCAGTTTAGCGGCGCAGCCTGTCACGTGATGATTGTTGTGTTTACGCACACGCGCGCAGAGAATCACTCTCGCTTTGCGTGTCAAGAGCGAAACTGGCGCGCGTAAAGTTTGAAGCGAAATTTACGCGCGTGACGCGCGTCAGAATCAAAATCCGTTGGCGGTCATTGTTTTTATGTCGACCGAGCATTCATCAAGAGAGTTACCGCTCTGTATTTACTCTGGAGAGCAGAACAGCGGCGTGGGGATCATCGTCGCCGTATATTTGTGTCTACCAGACCCTTCGGAGCCGAACCGTTTGGCGAGTTTCACCATTCGCTCGCTCCAGGAGCTGCGCTGGATGACGGCCGCTGTCAGCGGTACTTCCGCCTGTCACGCGCCCAGTTTGATGACCTGTTGTCCCGCATCTGAGCGAGGATCACCCTCGCCCGGCCCCTCATCCATCTAATCTAGCTGTCATTTATTTTTGTTTTGATAATAAATAGAGCCAGCCTTCAAAAGTTATTAACCTGTCCTGTGATTTTTTTCTCTCTCTCACGTCCAGACACGAATTTATGCACATATGTTGATTATCTTTACAACATAATACTATTTCTAGATATGGAATGAATAACATTCAATACAAAATGAACATGTCTCCATATAGAAATAATGTTTTAAGTGATGAAACATTTGCTTTGTTGTGCATAATCCCACCATGCATTTAGTCATATTAACAAAATAATTTATTGAAGCATCCAGACACGTGAGCAAGCAGCTAGGCTCCTGATTGGTTAACGCGGCGCGAATTCACGCCAAAGTTCAGATTTTTCAACTCGGGCGGCAGACGCGAATTCGCGTCAAACGCGTGAATGCACAACGCTCAATTCGCGCCAACTTGACGCGCGAATGAGGCGTATTCGCGTCTTCCGCGCCGCGCTCCACGCCTCATTCGCGCCGCAGGAATTTTTCTTGCATTGACTTAACATTGAAATCATTCGCGCCTGACGCCCTATTCGCGTCCGGTGTGAACGTAGCATTAGTGCGTCGAAGTTGTGATAGCGCTGTCGGCTAACGCGAAATGCGACTATTTACATTCCATGGATGTTTATTCATATATACAATTGTTTTGGACTAAAAACTTCTTCAAATTGGATTGTATGGACGCTTTACAGTGAAACCAAACCATTTTTGTTGGAATGTGGACTAACAGATGGCTAATTGGTGAGTTTCTTCCAGTTTGTGTTGGTTTGTTTTGGCTGTTGGTGGTCTGACAAAGAGACAGATTGTGCCCGCTGTGTTGATTGTATCTTAAAATGGTTTACGTCGTTCGAATCACGAGTTTCTCAGCTTTCCAAAGATATGTATTATGTTTACTTTTGTGTTTGTTTTGTTTTGTCTTTCACAAAGTTAAACCTATAAACCACCCTGTGGGCCGTATACGGCACGTCGGACCACGGAAAAAAAAATATCGGACTAATATCGGTATCGGCAAAAGCCAAAGGTGCGGCATCGGTATCGGTATCGGAAGTGAAAAAGTGGTATCGGGACATCCCTAAAATGGACCAATCAAATGGACGAAACAAATGTTTGTTTGAAACAAACAAATGGACCAAACAAATGGACCAAAAGGACCAAACAAATGGACCAAAGAAATGGAACAAAAGAAGCAAACAAATGGACCAAAAGGAGCAAACAAATGGGCCAAATGGACCAATCAAATGGAACTAACAAATGGACCAATCAAATGGACGAAACAAATGTTTGTTTGAAACAAACAAATGGACCAAACAAATGGACCAAAAGGACCAAACAAATGGACCAAACAAATGGACCAAAGAAATGGAACAAAAGAAGCAAACAAATGGACCAAAAGGAGCAAACAAATGGGCCAAATGGAAATGGACCAAACAAATGGAACTAACAAATGGACCAAATGGACCAAACAAATGGAACAAAAGGACCAAAGGGAACAAATTGACCAAACAAATGGAACAAACAAATGGAACAAATGGAACAATTGGAAGAAAAGGACCAAACAAATGGACCAAATGGGACAAACAAAATGGAAAAAACTGACAAATTTGTTACTCAACAGATGGGACATGAGTAACAAACTCATGAGTAACATAACAAATGGAACAAACAGGAAAAAATTGACCCTTAATCTAAAGTGTTACAAACATTTTGGCATAATTACTTAGCATTAATTTTCACACACAAAAAAAAGCATTTTCACTTGACCTCAGGATTGTGGACCCCACCATATCCAGCTTATTTTGCAAAGCAGAAGTCAAGGCCGTTTCTTTTGTGAATGTTATTCTGATTCATCAGCTCCTATAGGGAAACGACTAGAAGAATAAAGTGCTAAAAAAGGCATAATTCTCTTTTAATGCATGATAACAAACAGCAGTTTGCAAAATCAAGCAGAATGACAGACTGTTTTTGTACAGGTGAAACAGCCGGAAGCCTTGTGTCAAAAATAAGGTGGATTTGCACATTTTCTTGTGTGAAGCATCGACACAAATGGAAGCAGCACGGTGACAAATAATAGATGCAAGTTGACAGCAGAAGCCACAATTAAGCACAAAGTTCACACTCATTTGTTATGCATTTCTTGAAATATGTTGGCTAATCGGAACACAATTACAGTCCACAGAGCTGGGCTTTGTCTCAGATTAATTCTGCTCTGCTAAGCTCAGAACAAACCGGCTCTCCAAGGTCTTTGCAGGATCCCTGCAGCCGCATATGTGTGTGTGTGTGTGTGTCTGTGTCTGCGGGAGGATTGCCCATCCAGCAGAATGAGTCATTGTGAGAGACGGAAGCCCAGCCTGGAGTGACCCGTCTGCTGCTCAAAGAAATGAATCAATTATATAACTTCTGATGTCAGGCTTGTGTTAGTAATGGTTTAAAGCCATAGCATCATCTGTGACGATATACGTAATCCAGGAGAATTTACAAAGGGTTCATTCAGTAAGCTCTCGCGATAGCAGCTTTAAGCAGAATGGAGACTATTATGTAAAAAAAAGTCAGCTTTAATTTCAGAGGTTAACATCCGCATGCATGTAATCTGGACTACACAATCAGATTACAAAAATCAAGTACTTGTAATTACATTGTTACATTTTAATATGCTCCAAGTCAGACAGATGTTACTGTTTTATTGATTACATGATTCCTTAAAATTCATAAAATGGCAGTTAATTAGTCAGAATTAATAATTATCTTTCTAAAAAGTGCCTAATTACACGGGAAATTGAAAGTGAACACGGCATTAACAAATAAAATATTAAATGATTTATTTTGATCGCTTTTATTTTTAAATTATTCATTTATTTTCATTTTAAAAAATCAGGTTTAATTAATTAATTAGGGAAACTAACATGATACACCATATTGTTGACCAAAAAAAAAACGTAACACTTTATTTTACCCTGTGTCTGTTACATGTATGCAGTAATAACTATAAATTATGCATAATTACTGCAATTAACCCTAAACCAAACACCAATCCTTACCATAGTAAGTACATGTAGTTACTTAACACTTAAATGTATAATTATAGTGCAACAAAGACACCTTAAAATAAAGTGCATAGTCAAGAATAATTTAGTTTTATCAATATTGTACAAAATGATCCTATTCAAATATGTGTGATAAACTTTTAGGTCAAAAGTAATCCAAAAAGTAATCTAAAAGTGGTCAGATTATAATATCTACTCAGCTAAAAGAGAACGTTCCGCAAAGGTTCTCTTAAAGTTATGAACAGACGCTTTTATCTGGTCTTTAATAATGTTCTTAAAACATTAACACAAAAACATTTTTTATAAATCATCCATGGAATGTTTTCTGAGACATTTTAGTTCATTTAACATTTTTTTTAACTGTTACTTTTTTAAAGTAACATTCTAATGTTTGAAGAATGATCCAATGGAATGTTTCTTTAACGTTCACATAACCAAGAAAAAAACGTTTTTAAAAGATTTAGATTTAAAAAACTGGAAGTTTTGAACCTTCAGAGAACGTTCGTTTTCATAACTTAATGGGAATGTTAGCATAACATGTTTTGAACATATTATGTACATTTGCTCTATTTCCTGAGGGATCATATCATGTTCGTCGGTCGAGAGACACTGGCGGAGGGATAGTATAAAGTGAGAGAGAAACTCGAGTAACAAACACACAGCCGGATCTGCTAATATTCCACTAACGGGAACACACACACACTCACACACACACACACTGCATGAAGGTCAGCGGCTTCACTCGCGCAGTGCAATGATCTTTCTGACCTGTTGCCCTCAGGGTAAGTGTCAGTGTCATGTGACATGCCCCACATTGAGGGAGACACGTGTGTGTGTGTGTTTCACCTTTATTTATATAGTGCTTTTTTATAATACAGATTGTATCAAAGCAGCTTCACAGTGATAACATGAAAATAAAATTTATGTATGTGTCGTGTGTGTGCGTGTGTGTGTGTGAAGGTAATGTCACTCACAGATATGTGAGTGCTGTAATGCTGTAAGTTTATTATCTGGTTGATGACTTTATAATCAGGTAATTGTGCTGAAGCTCCTCCTGGTGAGTTACAGTGTAACAGCAGAACAGAAGCTAACAATAACCATATTCAAAAAAATGGTGGAGTATTGAATCATTTTAACTCGGAAATTGCTAGTAAATTCCACAAATAATTACAAAGAAATGGCAAGTAACATGCAGAATTAAATGTGAAATTTAGAAAGACTGAAATAGTATTTTGTAATTTCCACAAAAAAAAAAAAAAAATCTTACAATGTGTAGTCTTACTGATGTGTAATGTAGTGTGTAGTCTAAAGAATGAGTCTTCATAAAACATAAAAAGTTTAATCAACAAAAAATGCGTGTAGAAAAATATGTTTATTTAGCTATCAGTTATTATTAGGGCTCTCAAACGATTAATCGCATCCAAAATAAAATTTTGTGTTTACATAATATATGTGGGTGCACTGTGTAAATTATTTTGTGTGTGTGTGTGTGTGTATATATATATATATACACACACATGCATGTATATTTAAGAAAAAAAATACTATTTATATACAAAATATTTATATTTATATATAATATAAATTATTTATATATCACTATCTATATACACTATATACATGAAAATATTTCTTAAATATATACAAGCATGTGTGTGTATATACAGTATATATATATATATATACACAAAATAATTATACACAGTGCACCAACATATATTATGTAAACACAAACTTTTATTTTATCGCGATTAATCGTTTGACAGCCCTAATTATTTTACATTAAATATATTTTTAATATTACAATATTTTTAAATATAATCATTTATATTTTTTAAATGCATGTTCAACATGTTTGGCCACTAGTGCTGATAGTTTATACTTCTAAAATGTAATAATTTACACAGAACACAAACTACAAACAGTGTTCTACATAATTTAGTAGTTGTCAAATTTATAAAACATCATTAAATTGAAATGTGTTGATAACTACAAATCTATCTTAATAATAGTCTTTTAAAAGTACTATTTTTTATATTTTTTAATAGTGTATGAGTTTAGTGTGCTACGGCAAAATGATTTTATGAGTAAATAAACTACTCATCCCATGAAGCACGGCACAATACTGCAACTGAATCCAATTATTGACTTACTCATTTATTATAAGTATATCAAACAAGATTTTAAGTTTATCGCAAAATATTCATATATGTACACACACACACACACACACACACACACAAGATGCCTGACGGAGCTGGGAAACTAACAGTGTTTACAAGGTCAAGCTGACTAAGCATTGTGGGTAGTGTAGTTCTTTATCTTGAATTATGTTATTAAACACTGACTTGTGGTTTCTATACAATCACTTAATTTCAGTTCAGATCTGTAATGGTCTTGCTAATCTATTTCTTTAATGGGATTGTAAATTCTTGCTCTATTGCTGTACAACCTTGAGTTTTTGGATATTAGTTTTTGTTTAACCAGATCTGATTCTCGGCACATCATCACGCAAGTGTTTTAAGGCTCTGGATTGTAAAAGACATCTCAGTCACGCAGTCGAACACCTGACAGGGAATCTATCACACAAACGCTCATAAACGTCCTCATGATGAGGATCTGCTGGAGATTATCTCAGTTGAATCATATCCCAGAGAGAGAGAGTTATTGATTAAGCTAAAGTGCATGAGGCTCTGCCCATTTATTACCTGCCATTTAAAGTTCTGTGAGCGTGAAGAAACAAATCGGCTTTTGTCAGCAGGATTAAAACTAATCTTTAGTGAATTATCTCACTAACAATTGCATCAGAGAGAAGTTTAAACATTTTCTTTTTATATTCTATAATATATCTATAATTTATAGACACACAACTAGTTAAAACTTTAAAATAATTAATTTTTTTTAGATAGCTAAAAAAATGTTTGCTCACCAAGGCTGCATTTATTTGATCAAAAATACAATAAAAACAGCAATATTGCAAAATATTATTACAATGTAAAATACTGTTTTTAATTTCATATATTAAAAAACATATACTATAAAAGATATTTAAAAATCATCATTAGAATTAATCGACCAAGGGTCATGTGACACTGAAGACTGGAGTAATGATGCTGAAAATTCACAGGAATAAATTACACTTTACTGTATATTCACATAGAAAACAGATGATTTACATTTTAATAATATTTCATAATTATTACTGTATTTTTGATCAAATAAATGCAGCTTTGCAATGAACATCATTAAATTATTACTTAACCCTTGTGCTGCATTAGATTTTTAACACCGTTGAGTGCATTAAGGACCAAAAATGGCCACATATTAAACATTGCCTAAAATATTATATATTATTATTATTTTCCACTTTTACCAAGTTAAATCTTTTAACCAGCATCAGTCCTCATCATAACTACCAAAAATGTATTCAATTTCAGGATTTTAACCCTTTAATTACCAGTTTTGTTTGCGAAACCATCGATTTGTATAAGAGGAAAAAACACAAAAATTCAATTATTTTCAATAAACTAAATTCAAAGAGAAAACTTTAGATTTGGATTATCACAGTCCCACTTTGCAAAAAATCCCACTTAGCGCGTTAGAGACCAAAAATGGCCACCTATTAAACATTGCCTATTGCCTAAAATAAGGTGCATTTCCACCCATAGGGAATAAATATGTAGTGACATCATCTGGTGGAATACACTATATAATGCAAATATAATGCTTTTGCTTCAAAATGAAAGGATGTTTGTGCAAAAATCATGTTTCATGTATTACTGATTTAAACAACGTTTTAATGGGTTTCAATGGGCCATTTTTGGTCTTTATGGTGCTGAGTGTTACTATTTGATCTACACAGTGTGTGTTATACATTTTTTACATGTATCCAAAAAGTCACAATTTTGCCAAATTTCATACCATTTGCATTAAAACAGCCAAAATGGTCAAAGAAATTAAACTGCAAAAGACCAAAAATGTCCCTAATGCAGCATAAGGGTTAATATAATTTTTTCCAGAAAACAGGCATTGGTCAGATATAAGTGTTCCTCTGGTCAGCTTGAAACAAGAACAAACATCATAGCCTACATTTCATTTGAATTTTGAACATTGCAATTGCAAAATAGTGCTAAAGATCAAATTCAGACAAACATCTCTCCTCGGTCGACTCATTGTTTTTGTCATCTGAGATTTGAAGCTGTGCAACCGATTATGAAAGTGTGTGTGTGGATCTGGTGCTCAGATTTAAGATGAAAGAGGAGCGATGACAGTAATGTGCATATGCGTTTGAGAGTTAGTTTGTGTGTGTATATATATATATTATATACACAACATTATAATAATTTGACTAAAGAAGCTGTTGACGATGAGATCCTGAAGTTTAGGGAGTTTAGTGCCGAAACAACATTGTGTAAAAGACCTCTGTCCTCTGAAGTGATAGATCAACATGACAGTTTTATGGTGTGTGTGTGTGTGTGTGTGTGTGTGTCTAGACAACATTTATATAAAAATAAACCATTTCTCCAGCGATAGCCGGTTATTCAGACTGATCTATAGTCCGACTAATATGTGGCGATAGCTTGAGTGTTTTTTTTTTATTTTCCAACTAATGCTATAAACTATACCGGGAAAATACAGAAATGTATTCATAAATATAATTAACTATGGGAGCCGGAAACACCAGTCTGGGATTTAAGATTCGATTTCTGTAGATTAAAATTGAGAAATTGACCTTAACTCGTCATCAGAGGCAGCGGGTGCTCTATTATAGATCACAAACACGAGTAAAACACACCGAAATCTGCAAAACAAGCCCACAATGCTGAGTTACACTCCGGTGATGCTGGAACGTCCACAGATTAATGGAGTCCAACACCACCTCACCTTCGACATGAGCTGGACTAAAAGCCTGGAGATACACTCCAGAAATAGAGGAGAGGGAGAGAGTGAGTCATCTGTATCAGCTGGACTCGTCCCTAGGTGTGTGTTAGCCTTAATGTCTTCAGTCAACACACAAGTAAAGCCATAAAACACACAACGGTTCAAGCCTGTGTTTGATTGTACACTGTAAAAAAATTATTGTGATTTTAACAGTAGAAGACTGTAAAAATGCTACAGTGAAAAACTGTTAATTGACTAACAGAAAGTTTCCTTACTATATACGGTAAATAACTGTGATTGGTACATTTAATGTAATTTTACTGTAAAATTTACCGTTTTTGGAAGTCATTGTATAATTTACAGTGAAAAAAATGTAAATTGACTTTCCCACAATTCCCTGCGTGACACTTCACATTTAACTGTTTATTCATAATTTTCTTATCAGTTATGTTCATTAGGGTTTTATGTTACATTTAACGTTGTTAAATTAATTCTTATTTCATTTTTTTTTTAAATTTCAACATGTTACCGTGATGGTGTTTAATGTTTGTGTGAACGACACTGTGCAGCTTCTATATAGTAGTATGAACTCTCTTGTGGAAGAGCTGATAATGATGAGCTTTGATTGATCATTTGACCCTCATTACTGCTGTCTGTGATTGATGGCTGTCGGTGTATTGCAATTGAACAAAACAGATATTAATACTTCAAAATGTCAGTACATTAACATTATATCAAATAATGAATTACGGTTTATTGCTGTAAAATTAAATACGGTCAAAGTCTGTAAAACCTAAAATGTTGCTACCGTACTTTTAACAGGAAAACTCTGCCGGAGTTTTCCCGTAAATTTAACAGACTTTTTTTACAGTGTACATTGGGATCCACTGGGTCTGTTCTGGGTTGAGTTTTTTCTATGTTCTTGTTCATGTGTGGATAATTATTATTATTTTTTTGATTGTTTTGATTTCTGATTGTTTTGCGCACCTGTTTCTTGTTCAGGTCGTGTTCTCCGCTGTGTTTAAGCCATCAGTGTAGTTTATTGTCTTTATGTTCTGTTGATTTTTGACTGTTGAACGCGACTACCGCTATTATATCGAGCCATGATGATGCAGAGGATACCGTTAGATTCATAAATTCACATTTTGCAGTTGTTTTGTTCATTTTGGTACTTTTTACATCCTCTAACACTACACAGAAACCAGCGCTGGAGTAATGATACTCACTGGACTGCGTCTCTCCGCCGGGTTCAAGAGCTGCGGTGTCGCTGCACACTTCTGCGTCTCGGCGAGGCTGAAGTCTGGATCGGACACGATGTACTGAGGCAGATTTTCCTGGCTGTGTTTCAGCAACTGGAGTGACTGGGACAGATCTCACGTTCAGGCCAGAGCTCTGCAGAACAACAGAGCAGATGTGTTACTTCACCCGAGTCTCTTAGCACATTTACATTTATTCATATAGCAGACGCTTTTATCTAAAGCCACTTACAAATGAGAGCAATAGAAGCAGTGAAATTCAATTTTTTATTATTATTACTGGATAAATAGGTTGTTCTCATGTCATGTTCAGTGTTGAAATAGATGAAACTCATGATAGTTAGTTCTCTTTTATCACAACAACACTTTGTGTGTGTGTATCACTCTTGTCTGGAGACTGTATGGCAAAACAATTTCCCCAAAGGGATTAATAAAGCATCTGTCAATCAAAAACTTGATTTATTAAAGAATATTCCATGCATTTTGTTTGCTTTTTTGTCCTTTAATCAAACTGTGTCAGATTGACTGCAGAAAACAGTTGTGGTAACCATGAAACACACACACTATCATTCGAAAAATCGAATTTTTAACATTTAAAACATAAATTAATACATTTATTCAGCAAAGATGCATAAAATTGATCAAAAGATACAAAAAATTCAATATAAGTAGAACAATTATTGATAATTATTACTAATAACTTGGAGTAACGACTTTCAAATGTCCTTATTTTAAATTGTCTCAATATTACTATTTTGTACCATATTGTAATTACTGTACTAAACTGTAATAATATTTCATAATATTATATATTATAGAACAAAAGAGACTTAATTATTCCAGACTTTTGGAATACGATAGTGTGTATATATAATGTAATTCTATAATCTAACTAAATAATTGATTTGTATTTAAAAAAAGAAAGATGACATCATCATCCAGGAAGTGACATAATTTTGGTGGGAAAACAACAGCACAAAGGATTTGATGAAAAAAATTATATCAAAATATCAAACTTGCATATCTGCACTGTTTTCTCCTTTATTGTGTCGTATATCGAGTAAAACGCGTCTGGAACAAGAACAAACGTGGGCGGGGCTTAATTGTGTCTCTGGAGTTGATTTGCTATTGGCTGATCTCATGTGAGTGACAGGTTAAAGCCCCGCCCACATCATCAGAGAAGAGATGCTGCAATAGGAACTGATTCTGATTCAGGATTATTAACAATTATGATGTGCGCCGATAAATAATTTACAATAAATTGCAATATTCCACTAAAAAAATTACTTTTTAATTGTAAGTGCATATTACTAAAAGTCTGATTAGTGCTTTTATATTAATGCTTCCCAATCTACAACACAAGCATGATGTGTTTTTAAAGTGTACTGCATTATGAATGACTCAAACGCTTGTTCTGCACATGGAGAAGAAATCTGGCTTTATTGATCGACTATACCTTTGAAAATAACAGCGTTTACGGTCTCTCATATCAGCTTGAAGATCCCAGATCAGCAGATGAAACTTTTGATCAGACGAAAACACACATCAAGAGCTGAAAATACTGAATCTCTCACAATTGTTGCACACTTGATTCATTTTGCAAGTTAATGCACTGAAGCGGCTGTCTTCTAGAGCTGCTATTAGCAGAATTGCTTGTTTCATAATTGATTAACTTTACACAGTAACTGAACTGAATCATTTAACACTGACTGAACTGAATTAAGCATAATAACAGAAGCCAACAGGGAAGATTTTTTCAATATTATAATCAAACATTCTTCCAGTAACGTTTATTTGAAGTTAAATAAAGTTCTCAAAGCGTTAGCATAAACATTATTTATATGTCACTCATGGCAGTTGGTGTCGTTCGAGTAACGTTTTTAAATGTTTCTTGTTTCGGAATGTTCAGAGAACATTCAAAAGTAACATTCTCAGTGTTTGAAGATGATAAAATGGAATGTTTCTTTAACGACCCCCCAAAGAAAGGGCTTTTCATGGAACATTCAAACATAATATTCACAGCTTAGTTGGCACGTTACTAAACCGTTTTTGGAAGATATTTCTGGGTCTTTTGCTGTAAATAATGCAGGCTTACTCTGCTCTCTTTCGAATAATAAAGCCGGCACAATATTCTCCTCTCTTCAACCCGCTTGTGTATCACACAGATACAGCCGGAAAACCTGCATGTGATTGGGACTTCAAAGCGTCTCTTGTAAATCGTGTCTATCTCCGGATGCCTCAGGCAGACTTTGCATTTCACTACATGTGGATTTAAAGCCGTGAGAATGTACTTGGGAAATCAGTTTTAGTAACAGGCTTAGCTATGCTGAAAATTAACAAATTAAAAGGCAGCAGCTGAATGAAACTTTAGTCTTAAGTGCCTTGGATCATCATATCATTGATTTCCGCCGAAACAGGAAGCGAAGGCGGGACATATTTGAATGGCTCCTCCCCCTTTTCAATCAGCCAATAGCAGCTAGTTTTCCTCAGTTTGACAGCACCATGGAAGCGAATTCGAGTGCTGAAGATACGGTGGATTCAATAGTAGAGATGTGAGTGAATTCTAGTCATTTCATTCTTAACCAACGACGTACAGTTGAAAAACGGAATAAAACTCGAGCGTTTGAGCAACCGAACACACATCTAACACATATTACTCCTCGACGAGTCAACGGTTGCATCGGCCAGGGGGGCGGAGCTTTACATTCTAGATAGCATTTGATTGGACAGAAGATGTGATGGGAAGCGGTGATGTCATAAAAATCCCTGATCCATTTTCAACGGAAGTGAGAGACTTTAATATTTGAATTCTTAGATTTCCGAAATGTGAATTTTGCAACAGACCAGCTTATTCATAACCTTACAGGGATACTTCACCTCTAGACTGGAAAGATAAATGTGTATTTAAAATGGGTCATTTCTGAAGAAGAACTGTGAAATTATTTTTGAATTTCGAGCTTTCTAGACTGAGAAAAGCCAGAAAATGTAGTTTTGGCTTATGTGGATGAAAGACAACAACTCCCAGAATGCACTCGCTGCTCTAGGAGGCCACGCCTACCGGTAACAGAGCGCAGTCGTTAAACAAGTCTAGTCTCAGTGACGAGTCTGCCCGAAAATGTGTTTTGAGATCGCCCAAAATGTCCGGGATTCGGCTTTTGCGTTCTACAGTCGGCATTCATTGTTTCCTGTGGCGAGCGTGACGAGTGAGGGCCGCGGGTAGGGTTGGGTATCGAGAATCGAGTATCGATTGGAACCGAGACTAACTTTTCGTTTTTCCCGGAATCGTTCAAAAGTTAAAATTTCGATTCCTAGTTTCGATATTCACAGTCCGCCGAGCGGAAGAAGAAACCGCTGAACAACACCAACGAAGAAGCGTCTACCGGAAGTGTTGGCATAACCACGCGAGTCGAACATGAGTAGCTTACGTCGGCGATCCAAAGTGTGGCTTCACTTTTCTAAAAATAACGAAATCTCGGCAAAATGCAAAATTTGTGACAAAATGAGTATTTTTACAGAAGGAGTATTTCCTTCAGAAAGGCCGTTGGTTAGCAAGCTTAGCTAAACTTTTTTGACCCTGCCTCTTAAAAGAATCAGAATCGAGAATCGTTAGGAACCGGAATCGAAACAAGGAATCGGAATCGTTCAAATTCGAACGATACACAACCCTAGCCGCGGGAGAACGGCGCGAGTCATGTTTACTGTGGCGAGTCCATGTCTATTTTTTGCGTCATCTGAGGATTTTTTTCAGACAAAAAAAAAAAACATAAATCTCTCGTCTCAGGGGGATATGGGGGTGGAAAGCACTAGAGCCAGACCGATATATCGGTTGATATTAGGCATTTTCCAAAATATCGGTATCGGCAGTCATAATGGCCGATAAATGAATATTTAAAAAATAAAATAAAAACGGACGAAACACGCTTCAATCATCTCTCCTTGGCCTGTTATATTGAAAATGTATGTTTTACAATTTGCAGTATGATGTCATCTATTGCTCATCATAGACTAGCTAACCACAAAGCTAGCTAATGCCACTATCATCAGTGGAAGACCGCTAACGTTAACATTAATGAGCTTCGAAACCACAATGAACTTTTTCTGCCTAAAAAAAGTAATGATTACTGTATTTATAGCTAGCATATCTCTAGTTACAGTCAAGTTAGACTTGCGAGGAGTGAACATTTAGACATAGAGAAAAAGTATTAAACGTATCTTGTGCAGAAAAGTTAGCTTTTCTTTTACACGTGTGTGAAATCCAACAATATTTAATAAAAAAAATAAAAAATATCGACCGATATATCGGAATATCGGATTTTAAAACCCAAAAATATTTGTATTGGTATCGGCCTTCAAAATCCTTTATCGGTCGGGCTCTAGAAAGCACGGTAATTCGAAAATACTACAGGTTTCCTACTAATACTAATTAAAGCTTAATGCTAAATCCTGAAGTATCCCTTTAAGACGAACATATTCATACTAAAAGCTAATATAAAAAACGTATATTTTGATTTCAGTGATCTTTAAAGCTGCGGTATATAATATTGACAGCTAGTTGAAATGGGTACCGAGTTGTTTCCGGCCACCTCAGACTCGACACCGGTTGCCAGATTAAGACGCAACAGGATCAAGCGCAACTGACACTATTTGGCAATGAGCCTTGATGAGTTGATTTATTTGTGTTTTAATATGAGCTTTTTAGATGGATTCCTACGTTTTTTTATAGGTTGGGTAGAATCTTCAGAATTTCTGATTTCTTGTTTGCTGGATTTTTATGTATGTATTTTTTGCTGTGTTATCCCACCAACTGGCAACCCAGGGTGTTGAAATACTATTGGGTGAATTGGCAGTGGGCGGAGTCACACAGACCAACACAAAAACAGACATTACAACACTGACCGCACGTCAAAGTAGAGGAACTTACTAGCATATTTCCTAAATATCTGCAAACATTTGATATTTTTATGATTTAATGATATACAACAGCTGGACGGAGTCACTGTAAAATGATTCGGGTGTTCGTGCGGTGATGCAAAAACACAAGCGTGAGGTTTCAGTGAGGCCAGATGGCCAGAGGTCAGAGGTCAGGTGTGTGAACCGCCTACGTGAACTTCAGAGCTTATTGTGTAATTGGAGAAACACAGGTAGTGTATTTGTGTGATGAGTGGGTTATATAAGAGGAGCACAGCATGAGATGTGACAGAAACCCTGGAGTGGAGAGGTTTGATAGTCTGGCTGGATTCTGGTTCTGCTCAGACACACACACTCACACACACACACACTTTTCCTCCTGACTACAGCGCTCGCTGGGCCAAAAATAAAGTGCACGAACTGGCTTCTCACATGCCGCAATGTTGTGTTTTGATGACGTCAACAGAATTCTTAGCTTGGAGATATAATGGGTTTGCAAAGAACAGAGCAGCAGCGCCACCCAGTGGCACAGAGCCAAAACACACTGCAAATATGAGTTATATTTATGATCATCACAGGTGGGGAATTTACTTTCACCCACCGGCCAATTTGGCAACATCATTTTTAAGTTACCAGCAATTCAGAACTTCTAGAGAAGAAATTAACTAGATGTACTACGAAAAATTAAAATATCGTTCAGTAATTCAACTTAAAAGCTGAAACTAATATATTATATGCACTCATTACATGCAAAGTGAGATATTTCAGGTCTTTATTTGTTATAATTTTGATGATTATGGATTACAGATATGAAAACCTTTTCACAATATTCTAATTTTGAATTTGGGGTTTTAAATATCTGTAAGCCATAATCATCACAATTATAACAAATAAAGGCTTGAAATATCTCACTTTGCATGTAATGAGTCTATATAATATATTACACTCTAAACAGTGCTGGGTTGTTTTAGCCTAAATCTGGGTCAAATATGGACAAACCCAAATGTTGGGTTAAAATGTCATTCAAAATTTTAACCCAACTTCAACTTTCCCTTTCAACTGTAATTTTTTATAACCCAACATTTGGGTTTGTCCATATTTGACCCAAATTTGGGTTGAAATAACCCGGCATTTTTAAGAGTGTAGTTTCATCTTTTAAGTTAAATTACTGAAACAAATTAACTTTTGCACGATATTCTAATTTTCCATAAATATAAATATACATATTTAAACGTTAGATTTCATACATTAATTTCTTATTTAAACAAAATCCTGTTGTCTAGCTTGTCCTCTCTTCCTCCTTCATTCCCATCCTCATCACCAAATGTGTTTCAGGACAGATCAACACATGCAAGTGAACGAGCGTGCCGTTATTTGTAGCGTAGTGACGTGTGTGTTGAGGTAAGCA
Source organism: Pimephales promelas (assembly GCF_988280905.1). Classification (NCBI taxonomy): domain Eukaryota; kingdom Metazoa; phylum Chordata; class Actinopteri; order Cypriniformes; family Leuciscidae; genus Pimephales; species Pimephales promelas. Next base: position 1,187,078 of record NC_142785.1, on the reverse strand, counting down.
GATATGAGCAGATCCTGTGCAATACGTGGTATTTATTATATCATGATGACCAGCATTTGTGCTAAATCTGCACATCATGATGTTAACACACTGAGGGAGGATTATTTGAGAATTATTATTAATACTATTTGAGTGCATTTCACCACCTGACCTGACTTTATAGATCTCATTACATGAGCAGTTAATAATACAGCAAGTAGGACTGAATTTACTCTACACTCAAGTATACTGTATAATGAGTCATTGAACACAGTCTGTGCAATCCTGACATCTACTGATGTGTTCAGAACATCGCAGACAGACCTCATCTTATTGTCGTTCATATGGAGATCACACGTGCCGGTTTTTATTATTTTTAAAAGATTTTATATTTATTTAACAAGACCAGATTCTTCTTTACAACAACAGATTGGCAGTGCTAAAAATGATCAACTACATCAAAAGTTAAATTAAATGTAATATAGAGAAATACAGAGAAATGATTGTTTAAACTAAGTGTTTTTCCAGTCATGTAGCATGTTTTTTTTTTTTTATATAATATGGTGTCAATCCAATATTCTGTAGATAAATATGAATCAGCTGTATCACACAAATGGCCTTTAAATGATCAAATCTTCACAGATAACGAGTCGCGCACACACTGTCCTCCAGTCCTTCTGTCGGATTGATAGCTTACACTTTTATTTTTACCAAGTTAAAGCCTTTTAGTGTAACTGTACAACCCTGCTGTGATAACTTTAATATTAATAGTAATATTTCAGCTGGACTGAAGCAGGTTTACTTGTTTTTATAAAACATCATCATGAGTATTAAATATGATGATCAGGTTTATTTGTTCATCTCTCAATCATCATTACTGAATTGCATTATATGTTTTAAAACTACAGAGCTTTGATCATAAAACTAATCATTTAAATATAATTTTAAGAGATATTGATATGCATTTTATGCAAGTATCTGCTATAAAAGTCTCATTGATTTACATTACAAGCATCAGAATCTCATATATGCACCAAATTGCATATTTTTGCAGTTGCAGTTTTTTAATATTCTCAATATATCAGACTACATGAGCCATAAAAGCTTGATGTACCAAATACTCCAAAAAAAAAAAAAATACGTACAATTTTTTTTTTTTTTTTTTTTTGTCCAAAGGATAAATAAACTGTTCAATTTCTGACTATAATTGAATATGCTTTACAGGGTTAAAACAGAAAGTCAGCATGATATTGAACATCTGAAAGCATCGAGCCGTCTTCCATACAAAGAGAGCACTCTTATAGAACTTTAAAAGGTTCTATCAGCACTACATATTTGGAACCCCTAAAAGGTTCTATACACTCTTTAAAAAGGGGTTCCTCTGGGTTCTATATAGAACCCTGGGGTTCCGTACTTGGCCAATAGAACCTTTTACCAAAAAAAAAAAATAGTTCAATATAGAACCATTTTGGAGTTCCATATATGAAGCGGGGGATGGAACCATTTCTGGTTCTAAATAGAACCATTTCCTGTAAGAGTGAGTCAACCAATTATTACTGAATCTCAAACAAATATACTACAATATACTGGTGTGCATTTTTTAAAATGATATCTTAATTAATCATTGAATGGACACACACACACACAAGCCATGCTGTGCACCTCAAACCTCACACAGTTTGGCAGACTTTAGTTCTTGAAGCCGTACATGTAAATACATGCATACAATTACACATTTAGTTTGTGATTAGACTCCTCAATGTTATTCGAGGTAACATTTTTGGTGAATATCCCAGTGTGTAAACAACATGATTCAAATAATTATGGCTCCAAATTGGACTTTCGTTGAAAACCAGTACTGTTCCCTATAATTATCAACCAATTAGCAACATACGCTGATCTGCAATATTTGCGATGCATAGATTACCTTGGCAAACATCTGGTTTATTGCTCAGTGTTAAGCGGGGACACGCCGCTGTGGGTCCGGCGGGTCTGCGTCGGTCAGATTGAAGTACCAGACACCAGGAACCAGCACCAGGTGAAATTCATTGAACAAGCTTTACATAACTCAACACACACTTGGCAGATCAGAGCCGTGCGTGAGGTTCCCATTAATCTGAATTGGAACGGCACACATAGCGCCGTAAATTTTCTTTTATGATGCCAGGAGGATTTGCAGCTACAATGAACCGTTTCTACGCTGCCATATTTACAACAGGAACATTCATGTTTACTTTGGGCGAGAGAAGGTATTCCCTGCTCCATCGCAACTTATTACTATAACTGGAAAACTGCAGGGCATCCCAGGACACGTCGTGATCGCTCTCCGTACAGACCAGTTTAGCTGATCAGAAACACTTAAATGGAGAGTTCACCCAAAAATGAATATTAGCCCATGGTTTACTGACCCTCAAGTCATCCTAGGTGTGTATGACAATCTTCTTTCAGACAAATACAATCAGAGTATATTAAAAAATGCCCTGGCTCTTCCAAGCTTTATAATGGCAGTGTATGGCCATTTCTGTTTTGAAGTGCATCTATCCATCATAAAAGTGCATCTGTCCATCATAAAAGTGCATCTATCCATCATAAAAGTGCATCTATCCATCATAAAAGTGCATCTGTCCATCATAAAAGTGCATCTATCCATCATAAAAGTGCATCTATCCATCATAAAAGTGCATCTGTCCATCATAAAAGTGCATCTATCCATCATAAAAGTGCATCTATCCATCATAAAAGTGCATCTATCCATCATAAAAGTCAATCTGTCCATCATAAAAGTGCATCTGTCCATCATAAAAGTGCATCTGTCCATCATAAAAGTGCATCTGTCCATCATAAAAGTGCATCTATCCATCATAAAAGTCAATCTGTCCATCATAAAAGTGCATCTGTCCATCATAAAAGTGCATCTATCCATCATAAAAGTCAATCTGTCCATCATAAAAGTGCATCTGTCCATCATAAAAGTCAATCTGTCCATCATAAAAGTGCATCTGTCCATCATAAAAGTCCATCTATCCATCATAAAAGTCAATCTGTCCATCACAAAAGTGCTTCTGTCCATCATAAAAGTGCATCTGTCCATCATAAAAGTTCATTCATCCATCATAAAAGTACATCTATCCATCATAAAAGTGCATCTATCCATCATAAAAGTGCATCTATCCATCATAAAAGTGCATCTATCCATTATAAAAGTGCATCTGTCCATCATAAAAGTGCATCTGTCCATCATAAAAGTGCATCTATCCATCATAAAAGTGCATCTATCCATTATAAAAGTGCATCTATCCATCATAAAAGTGCATCTATCCAATCATAAAAGTGCATCTATCCATCATAAAAGTGCATCTATCCATCATAAAAGTGCATCTATCCAATCATAAAAGTGCATCTATCCATCATAAAAGTGCATCTGTCCATCATAAAAGTGCATCTGTCCATCATAAAAGTGCGTCTGTCCATCATAAAAGTGCGTCTGTCCATCATAAAAGTGCATCTGTCCATCATAAAAGTGCATCTGTCCATCATAAAAGTGCATCTGTCCATCATAAAAGTGCATCTATCCATCATAAAAGTGCATCTATCCATCATAAAAGTGCATCTGTCCATCATAAAAGTGCATCTATCCATCATAAAAGTGCATCTATCCATGCACTTTTATGAGACAGTCATTCACTGCCATTATAAAACTTGGAAAGAGCCAGGACATATTTTAATATAACTCTGATTGTATTCTTCTGAAAGAAGAGTGCCTAGGATGGCTTGAGGGTGAGTAAATCATGGGCTAATTTTCATTATTGGGTGAACTATCCCTTTAAGTTCTGCTAAAGTGCTGCGATTCTGAATAACAGATCTTTCCCTTTGAAACGTCTGGCGGATAAAAAAACCTGTTTGATATTTTTCTGTTCTGCCACTCCCTGGCTTTAAGGTCACGGGTTTGCTTTCCAACGCCTGCGTCTTTTGAAGCCCACCCTTGAAAAACTATAAGGAAACCATCTGTTAGGACATTAGAGGAAGTCCCAAATGGTCAAAGCTCATATGCAAACAGTTCTTGATCTTGTATCTCAGCATGGCCCAGCGTCTGAGTCTGCAGGAATGAGCCGAGGGGCCCCGTCTGTGCTGGAGTGTGTGTGTGTGTGTGTGTGTGTGCTGGAGTCAAACATCCACAACTTCATCAGAAAAACTCAAACACTCAGGCTTCGGTGAGGACAAAGTTATGGGTTATTCATTTCGCCCAGCATAAAACCATTATGATGGAACATACAGTCAAACCAGAATGTATTCAGACACTTTCAACATTATCAGTTTATTGGCTGTAGTTTATAAATATGAGCAGAACTCAGTTCTCAGATCAGTGGATATTTGACTGGTTTTGTCCGTCCTTCTGTTGGACTCTCACACATGAATTATGTTGAATATCTGTTAAATTACACAATTAGATAATACCAGTTTAGCTCAACCAGTGAGCAAGCAATGCTTCATGTTGTTCAGTGTGTGTGTGTAAAAAGAGCAGAAAACACACTTCAGCAAAACATCATCAGCTCAAACTGGAGGAATCACTTTTGCTCCCAAATTTGTGTCAATTTGAAGAATATTTGGGTGTAATATGTCACAGTTTACTTTATTTTGCTCTCCTCACTTACAGAAATGAACTATAGTGTCCTGATCACACTAGTAAAAATGATATCTGAATGATTTCTGGTTTGACTGTATACAATTAGTAGTTTAAACCAGGTATGAGGACGAGAATCTCAAATGGTTAGTTTTAGGGGTTTTTTTGCAATCGCTAAAGGACCTACACTGAAAAAAATAATATGCTTTATCTAATCAATAAAATTGTGTCAACATATTACAAGCAATATTATTAATTAAATTGTACAAATTAGAATTAATTAGAATGTTAATTTGATTAACTATTACTCAATTCTAATTTGTTCAATTTAATAAATAATATTGCTTGTAATCTGTTGCCACAATTTTATTGATTAGATAAAGCATGTTCATTTTTACAGTGTATTTCACTTTTATAAAACTCTTCACTAAACCTAACTGTGGATCATTTTCCATTGCTTTGGCACACTTTCTGGGCCTATATATGAAGAGTTCAGATGCAAAAGCCTCTAAATGCCATTTGAAATTTTCTTCTTTAATGATGATTTTTATCAAACTTGTATATTTAAGTTCATTAATTTCACTTAAATGGCAATGATAATTACCAATTAATTGTTATTTGAGTGAAATTACTGAACTTAAATATACAAGTTTGATAAAAATCATCATTAAAGAAGAAAATTTCAAATGGCATTTAGAGGCTTTTGCATCTGAACTCTTCATATATATATATATATATAGCAATGTCATACTGAAATATATGGAAGCTTGTTTCCGTCACTGAATAAAATACTTTAAAAGATAATTGCGACTTTTCATCTCACAATTGTGAGTTTAACACAACATATTTTCAACTAAAAACTTTTATGCATTTTAGCCATTAATTTACACGACAACAGCATTTTGGGGACCTGTAAACGCAAGGTTTTTGAAAACGATCCCATGGACAAGCAACAAAAACCTGGGGCACGTTCAAGTTCAAAGCGGTGCGCAACGTTTTGCTACGGTTTCCGGGTTGAACGTCATGTTTCCTGGTGTGCAAAGGGGTTTGAGATATGTTTTCTCTTGTTTGATATGTTTGTGGGTGTGTCAGAACTCCAGTCCAATCAGTAGCAACATATAAAGTACGCAGTATTAAAGGAGAACTCCGGCGAACAATGAACCTTTGGTCTAATAAAACATCGATACCTAGTCAACCGTTCTCTGAGATTTGTTTTCATGATAATCGAATGTAAAGAGTTTGATCTCTAAAAACTGTTTAGCGTGTAATGCTAGTAATGGGGGCATTGACTAAGTAAAAAGAAATCGCGAGTTTATACCACTAACAAGGCTCAAAATATCACCACACTAACACAGTAACATAATGAGGCTCCATACACGCAAAAGGAAGCATTGAGAACTTTGTAAGTGTACAGACCGTTTAATAAGAAGATACTTTATGAAGACAGTTCACTTCGCGTATACAGACAGGAGCCATCTTTGAAAATAGTCTCGATAAGTCAAACCACGAACGTTGTGCTGAGTGATCTGAACTCTATGAAGTTCAGGGAACTTCTGAACTGTATGAACGGCGTTCAGGGATCGACTTATCGAGACAGAATGAAAAAGAAAATAGGGTATTAAAACAATATGAAATACAAATAAAGTTAGCGTGTGAGGCTAAATAGATTCTGTTTTAGTCTGAATTAGGTAAGATGTGTTTCAGTTTCCACAAATCCCTTCACTTGATTGGGATGTTCTCATGTTCTGGGCAGCAAGTGTCGTTACTGTAACATCGGGCATATTTTTTAGTATTAAACACATATTTATACCGACTTCATCAGGCTCCGAAAATTCTTCACAAAGAACGGCCTTCTCAGCTGCCATAGTTTCAACTCTTGCGTCATCAGAACAGTGTGTTCAACGCATCACCGTTTCTGTTAAAAAAACGTTGTGCAACGTTTTGTCTGGGCTGAACGCAGCCCTGAATTTGTGAAAACGTTGACATCATGCGTGTTACGTGTTCAGCATATGTTTGTATGTAACAAAGTGACATCGCCACCTACTGGCCTGGCAGCGGAATAAAGCGATTAGACCAAGTCATTTCCATGGATCCGTGACGTGTGAACAAAAATTGTTTTGACGTTGTTGTCTGTAGCTATGTGTAAAATGCAAAGGAATATTTTTTCCATTTTTATTACATTGTTGTGTAAACAACTTACTCTTGGGAATAATTTCAAACTATTATGTAAACATGAACCATGTAACAAACAAATCCAATGAATTCTAAACAGGAGTGTAATTCTTGTTTTGTTAATACATTTTACAAAAGAAAACATTATAATGGCGCCTGCTGTTATGAATGATAAAAGAGTTATAGTCGGTTTATAGCCGTTCAAACCCCTGCTTTAACCCCGGAAAAAGGAGTATTTTAGTGTAATTTAGCTCGGTTAGCAGCGCTTTTACCTGGGGTTAAGAAACTGTTAGCATTGTGGTGCCAAACTTCAATGTGAAATGGAAACTCAAAACCAGTCGCCGCATATTCACGTGTTTAGGACTGTAAACGAAACACCGAGCGAGCGTTGAATAGGCTAACAGTCGTTTCTGCGTTTGTGAGGAAAAATGTCTAGTTTAGACACAAAACGAGACAATTGGAGAGAAAAAGAAAGCGTTTCATTCTTACCTTTATAGTCTGAAATGTCCATTCATTAACTTTGATTGTAGTCAGGTAAAATGTAATGAGAACGCGCCGCGCGCTAGATCCTTTACGTAAACATGTGGCGTGCAGCGTTCGTCCAATCAGTGACCTTAACACCACAAATATGCAAATGAGAACGTTAACCCAGGGTTTAGGAATGTACAGTGTACAAACGACAAACGTCAACATGAAAACCTAGGATTACAGTTTTCCTTGTGGCACAATTTCCCAATCCGGTCATTTAGTTCTCAAAACAAAGACGCATTTCACTTGTTTTTACCGTTTTATTCAGGTATATGGTTTTCACACACGTTCCAATTTTCTTAAAGGCATAGTTCACTCAACACAGAAAATTCTGTCATCATTTACTCACATTCAAGTTGTTCCAAATTAATTTCCCTCTTGTGCTGAACACAAAAGAAGATATTTTGAAGAATGTCGGTAACCAAACATTTCACTTCCAATGTCCTTTTACCCCAAAACTTTATTTATGTGTCATCTGAGGCCAAAGTTTGATTCTGACAAAAGATCATGTGTTTTTGACTAAAATATTTATCATATTTATTTATATATAACAGTTTGTGCAAGTTGGTGTGTAGTTCTGAGAATATGTAGTTGTAAGAAAACTATGAATTGTTTCATGTATTGTGTATAAATAACCCAGGATTCTGTTTACCTTGGAATAGGATTAGTTCAAGTCAAATGTGAACTGCAGTTTATCTTACATGTATTACAGGACACAATTACTCCCAAATTGATCCCTTTTGTAGATGGTAATGTAGGTTTCAGTCTACATCTAGCCTAATTGGTTTGATAGTATTTAATTTTTTAGATCTAGAAAAAAGCAAACATTTGTTTGCATAATTGGTGTCGTGCACTTGGAAAAGTAGAACAATTAGACACATGGAGGTTCAAAGATTTATTTCACGATGCACATCATGAAAGACACTTTGAAGATAATAAAAAGACAATTGTAGAAATACGTAAGTGCTTGTAAGAAATTACAGTCAGCTTTTTTGGTTTATCACATTGATGGTTCATCCGTAATCGAAAAGAATTAAAAATAAATAGCTTAAAATTAAAATGCAGTCCGTGCTAAATCATATACACAGTTCTATACACAAAGATGGATTATTTCTCCTACTAACCCTGACCTTATTTTCAATATTATAGTATAACTTATCTAAGTGCATTAAGCAAATCTAATCAGTACAACAGGAACAACAACAACAAATCATCCGCCATAAAAGTTCAACCAAACAGTTAATTTATCCAAACCATCTAAACAAAAAAATGCATTGATTTCCAGCACTTAAATGACTTTATAAGGCAGCTCGGTTTGAAGTCACTGGGACTGGGATGTGTTTGATTAATGCATCCTATGTCCACTTTAACTGTAACGGCAACTCTTATAAAAACCTTACAAGTTGATGTGAGTATTTCTATTCAAGCTGTAGAAACTAGGGGTGTAACAATATATTGTGTCACATAGGTCGCAATACAATAATGCAACAATATCGTGGATAGTTCACCCAAAATAAAAATTACTCAATGAAAAAAAAGTCAAGTTTTCAGAGTTTTAGTGTCAGTACTCTATTAAACTACTAAATATAATGTTGCATATAATGTATAATAATGCAATGGGGGATATTTATGTGTCCAGATGTCTGTTACCAGTAAAAAGTGTCCGACATTATTTTAAATATGTCTAGACAGTGACAGAGATCAAGCATATTCGTGTGAAATAATTCTGTATTTTCAGCTTCTGAATTATGAATATTGTTATTCTGGTGCCTCTATTGTCCTGCAATGTAAAAAAAAAATATTGTTGGTTTAACTTAAAAAATAAGTAACCTGGTTGCCTTAAAATGTTAAGTTCATTGAAATGGAAAAATTGAGTTAATACAATGAAGGAGATCAGAAACTCAAACTATTATGTTGTCTGAACTACATAAATTATCTAAGTTGATTTGACAAAAGAAAAAATGTTGTGATTACAAGTTTTTTACACTGTGTGCTTTGGGTTTCTATGGAAGCTTGTTTCCGCCACTGAATAAAAATAAATAAATAAATAAATAATTGCGACTTTTTATCTCAAAATTGCGAGTTATGAAGCCAGAATTGTGAGAAATAAAGTTGCAATTGCGAGATATAAAGTCAGAATTGCGTGATATAAAGTCAGAATTGTGAGATATAAAGTCGCAATTGCGAGATATAAAGTCAGAATTGCGTGATATAAAGTCAGAATTGCGAGATATAAAGTCAGAATTGCGAGATATAAAGTCAGAATTGCGTGATATAAAGTCAGAATTGCGAGATATAAAGTCAGAATTGTGAGATAAAAAGTCAGAATTGCGTGTTATAAAGTCAGAATTGCGTCATATAAAGTTGCAATTGCGAGATATAAAGTCAGAATTGCGTGATATAAAGTCAGAATTGTGATATAAAGTCAGAATTGCATGATATAAAGTCAGAATTGCGTCATATAAAGTTGCAATTGCGAGATATAAAGTCAGAATTGCGTGATATAAAGTCAGAATTGCGAGATATAAAGTCAGAATTGTGATATAAAGTCAGAATTGCGTGATATAAAGTCAGAATTGCGAGATATAAAGTCAGAATTGCGTGATATAAAGTCAGAATTGCGTCATATAAAGTTGCAATTGCGAGATATAAAGTCAGAATTGCGAGATATAAAGTCAGAATTGCGAGATATAAAGTCAGAATTGTGATATAAAGTCAGAATTACGTCATATAAAGTTGCAATTGCGAGATATAAAGTCAGAATTGCGAGATATAAAGTCAGAATTGCGTCATATAAAGTTGCAATTGCGAGATATAAAGTCAGAATTGCGAGTTATAAAGTCAGAATTCTGAGAAAAAAAGACAGAATTGCGAATTTTTATTTCAAAAGAAAAAAATTCTGAGAAATAAAGTTGCAATTGCGAAATATAAAGTCAGAATTGCGTGATACAAAGTTGCAATTGCGAGATATAAAGTCAGAATTGCGTCATATAAAGTTGCAATTGCGAGATATAAAGTCAGAATTGTGTGATATAAAGTCAGAATTGCGTCATATAAAGTCGCAATTCTGAGAAAAAAGACAGAATTGTGACTTTTTATGTCGAAATTCTGACATCTTTTCTCAAAAATGTGAGATATAAACTTGCAATTGCGAGTTATCAGGCTATTTCTAAGGGGCAAAAAAGACCAACTTCTGACTTTATAACATGCAACTGCGACTTTATATCAAGCAATTCTGACTTTATATCTTGTAATTGCGAGAAATAAAGTCAGAATGGTGAGATAAAAAGTCGCAATTATCTTTTTTATTTTTCGTTCTGTGGCGAAAACAAGCTTCAGCACCAAGTCCAAACCTGTTCATTTACACACACCGAATTAGCGTTTTAATCAAGACTGAGTATATTTTGTGTTAACCTTTTAACACATACGTCTTGAGTATCGCAGTAATACGGTGTCGTGAGATCAGAATCGTGACGTGTGTCGGGAATCCAGAACCGTTGAACATGATCGTCTGGGAAAAGTCCTACTGGATGAACTCTTTCAAAATGTCGCAGGTGTTTTTATTGACGACCTCGCGTAGCTTCCGGACACGTCGGGCGCTGGACAGCACGATGAAGCTGTCGGGTTGCAGGACAGCCATGCCGTTGTCCACGTCGCCCATGAGGATGACCTGGCCGTCCGCGGTGGTCACGTTGGGGCACGGACAGGCCCAGTCCATGTTCTGAAGGGTCACCTCGAGCGGATCCTTCCCGAAGAACTTCAAGCCCATTTTCTCGTCCTTCAGGATCTCCTCCACCGTGACCAAAGCGCGACCCGAATCCTGATCCTCGGTGAGCTCCGTCACGCGTCCCAGAATCACGAAATCACTCCTACAGAAGCTGGTCACCATCTTGTGCTTGGGTTTGCACGGTTTGCACCGCTGGATCCTCGGGAACGGGCACGTGTCTTCGCACGCGTCTTTGGTTTTGAAGTTGTTCTCGTTGCCTTTGCATCCGCCGAACACGAACGGCTGGCACCGGCGCTGGGACCCGCTGTACGCCCATCGGGGCTCGTACGCCTTGCAAGGCCCCTGGTAGATCGGGAGGTTGCACGGCGCGGAAAGCTCGTCCCGACACGACGACATGCACGTGTCGTAAGCGTCGAAGTGGTTGCGGTTTTTGCTGCAGTTGCCGTACGTAAAGGTGTAGCAGTTGTTCCTCTGCGGGTCGTAAAACCAACTCAGCGTTTCCTCCCCGCAGTCGCCGCCGTCCGGCACTTTGAAACACTCCTCGGCCGGGAACCCCGTGGAGTTCGTCTTCGTCGTCGGCTCTTGCTGGATCACGGACAGCGGGAAGTGCGCGAGTATCGAGCCGCCGGGGTTGGTAGCCGTACACGTGTAGACGCCGGCGTCTTGCAGTTGCGCGTTGTAGATGACCAACTGCCCGATGTTAGTGACCACGACGTTCCCGTGCACGTGATTGGGTTTCATAACCACGTTTCCGTGCTGCTTCTCCCAGGTTATCTCGGGTTTGGGTCGCCCCGCGACTTCACAGAGAAAGCTAGCCGTGTCTCCGACGAACACGGACTGCTGAGACGGGATGCCGAGCATTATGGGAGTGTGCACGTGTATGTGCGCCGGAGTCGTGCGCTGGAGGGTAGTGGTGGGCGCCGCGGTGGTGCCGGTCGGGACTGGACTGGTGTCGGGCCAGGTGAGATGAAAACGACACGTTACGACCGATAAGGAGATTCCCTTCGAGCACGCTTCGGCGTCCATGTAGCACTTGTTGTAGTAGGTCATGCCGTCCGAGGCGCAGGTGAAGAGCGGGTCTCTCTCGCACCGGTCCCGGCACTTGCACACCGGCTGGCCGTCCCAGATGTCGCACTGGGAGCCCTGCTGGGAACACTGGAACGTGTCGCAGGACGCCTCCGTTGGCAAACCCATCGGCCCCTTCTTGCCTGTAGTGTCGATGAAGCGCGCCGCCACACAGCTGCGGTTACCACACACATTGGCACAGCACTTCTCAAATGTTTCACATTCCTGGACAAATGTAAACAAAGGGTGAATTATCCTGATACAGTATGTACAAACAATGTGTGTGTGTGTGCATGTATTCTGGATATTGCATGTCCATTTTAGACAAATATTGGACAATATTGTTGTTGTATTCACTTGATGATTACATGAATGAAAGGAAATCTAGATATTGCAATGCAATTGAAATTATTATGTAAAATGTTTTATTTTATATACATTAAATCAAACATGCATGCAATTGAGCGTAGATATATAGCCTATATATATATAAACATAAACTATATATTATATAATATATATATAATATATATATATATATATATATTCATGTAAAATGTGCATTTTATCTACATGAAATGGAAATGCATGCAATTTATATAGAGCATGTATGTGTATTAATTATACATATATATGAACACACATATTGCAGAATATTGTTGTTGCATTCACTTCATAATCCTGATTACATCAATACAAATATATTGCAATACAAGAATATTGCCATATATAAATGACTATATAAGATGTGCATATTTCGATATATATATATATATATATATATGCATGTTCATTTAATACATTAAATTACATTATATGTAATTTAAGTTAACATAAATTACATGTATAATACATTATATATATATATATATATATATAGTTATATATAGTTATATATCATATATGAATGAAATGAACAAGCATGCAAGCATATCTTACAGTCAAAATATGAATGAAATGAACATGCATTCAAGCACATATTACAGTCAAAATGACAACTAATTTCAATGGAATGAAAAGGCAAACCTGGTCAGATTCACATTCGCGCGTGCATGTGCTCATTGCATCGACCCACAGGTTTGGGTTCATGTCGTTGGGACAGATCCCTGCGTGGGAATACGCGACTCTCTGCAAACTCATGCCTTTCACGCACTGCCTGTCCACAAACAGCAGCAGAAACTGTCCCGACACGAACCAGATCCAGCGAGGAAACAGCATCCACCACATGTCGCAGGGCAGAACTGAGGAAGAGTTCACTAACCTAATTTTATTGAAACAACTGAGCCAGAATTGTGCGCCTCGAGCTTCCAAGCAGCAGGAGGGGGGGAAAGAAAGCAAATCTCCCTCAGATTCAGAATACTGTGAGTGGAAAATGAGTATTTATACTCTCTAATAGGCTACTTTTCACTTCTTGAGCAGCGAAGGCTCGCCTGACCACAAATCTCGCCCTTACGCGCAAATGACTGACATGAATTACTCTGCAGTTCTAGAGAGAGGATTAGAAACATCTGGTCCAGAGTTGGGTTGGTACTGGGACACCTGCCTCTCCGTGAAAGAGCTGGGGTGCTGCTTTAACCCTTTATCTGCGCGCGCTCGAGAAGTGCGCGCGCGCGTGGGAATTGCGCGCGCGATCCCTTCAGTGCGCTTTAAAAAGGGTTGCTTTCTAAGTTTTTTTAAACCAGTTTCTGAAATCAGCGCCAAACTTGAAGCTCTTGTAAAGAAATACACTGTAAAAACGAATACTCGTCTAATAAAAATTGTGGCAACACTTTTATAGGGGATAGGGATATTATTATCCCTAAATTTAACAAATTAGAAGTGAGTAATAATTAATCAAATTAATTCCTTAAAGGTTAACCATTTAAAATGAGTAAAACTTACAACAACAACCAAAAAACAAAAAACGTACATTTAAGTCACCATTATGGTGATTAGTGTTTGTTTTAAAATGACTGATTTCTCCTTCAGTGATTCTGCTCATTAATATCAGGTGTCTTCAATGTTGGCAATAAGATTTAAATAGTTCTTAATTGATCTTTGACGTTTTTGTTAAATTTTTGGGTGTAAACTTTACTCATTTTAAATGGTTAACTTTTAAGGAATTAATTTGATTAATTATTACTCAATTCTAATTTGTTAAATTTAATTAATAATATTGCTTGTAATCTGTTGCCACAATTTTATTGATTAGATAAAGCGTATTAATTTTACAATGTAGGCTATACATGACAAAAAAAAGTGAAATAAGAAAGTAAATCGTCGGCTTACTATTGATTTGTGATCATGTTAGGGTTAGGGTTATAATGAGAAGGTTGTCATTTAATTATATGAAACATCCATGCAATCATTTGCATGTTAAATAAAAAAATATATCAAAGTTTGAGACAGTAACTCAATTTAAATGTGTTTGTTTTAACAATTTCTGTATTTTTGACAGTGTTTTTATCACATAGAAGTAAATTAAATTATTTTATTATAAGGTAGAAACTTTGCTGAAGTGGTTAAGCATGGACTTAGATATTATTCAAAATAAATTACTTTATCATTAAAGTTCATGCAAGGTGCATGCGTCTTTTGGCCAAATGTGGAGTCAAAGCTCCCTTATAGAGTTTTTAAAGAAAATATAGTGCTTTTACCCTCACAATGTACCCTTCAGTGTTCAGTAAAATGATCTTTGCAATCATACACTATAGGGTGTTGTATATGAGAAGTATTTGTGTTTATTAAACAGTCCATTGTATGAGGTTTGATTTTAAGTTGAACTGAAGCTTTCAGCCTATGAGTAAAACACAAAAATCTGTTTATGCAAAAATACTAATGCTGATTAAAGTATATTAGCTCTCATTAGCTCTGAAGAAGAATGTGCACAGGACAAAAGACACGCTTCATTCACTCTTGACTGAATATAAACAACACCATAAGAAATATTATTAATATATTAATATATATAATGTATTGGCTATTCCAGAAATCCTTCCAAAATGTTTGTTTACTAACTACTTTTATTCTAAAATGTTATGAACATAACCTGAGCTGAATATCTTTTTAACGCTGGGCTGTTCAGAAGCTTCACCTTATGTTACCCCTGCGAATTCACTCTAACAGTGCCTTGTTGTTAACTTTAACTGTTCGACAGTTATAGGAAATTCCTTTTCCTCACATAAAACACATCACAAGCGTGTCAAATGAGGACAAGCTCTTTATGAATTACACTTTTTTTTTCTCCTTTGTGCAATAGGGTTCAAATAAAGCTGATGATTAGACACTTAGTTTTGGGAAAATATCAGCATTTTATCTTTGAAATATGCAATCATCTAAAAATAAATAAAAAATAATAATTGAAATAGTTTTTTCTCTCGCAGTGATGCAATATAGAACCATTTTGGGTTCCCAAAGTTCTTAAAAGGACCTTTTTTGTATGTGAAGAACACTTAAAAAATCTTTGTGCAATGCAAAAGTTCCATATATATATATATATATATATATATATATATATATGCTAAAGTGCCAATCCCAGATAAAGCATCTTTTTTTTTGAAGAGTGATCCACTTCAATCTGGCCCTCAGCAGTTTCCCGCATGAGACACGCCTCAGGTGTTTGGACCCGAATATATCATTACCCGAACGTCGAACAACACAGTATTTCTTCCTCCAGCGTTTGAGTGAAGTGTCCCGGATCTGGCCTCCAGCAGGAGTGGAGTCTTTCATGAAGCCGCTGGCACACTGATAACACACTGAAACAGCAACTCTTCCCCGTGTGTGATTGATTGCTGAAGGAGTAGCGAACACACACACACACCGCATTCTTTCACCTTCCCCACTTCTGCAGACACATTACCTTACCTGCCCTCCGCGGAGCCGACAACTGATGCATTTGTTTGAGGAAATGGTGTAATGGGAACAAAAAATTAATAAACTCCTGTCAGTCTAAACTTAAACGAGGACTGACACAACCTCGGGCTGTGCTATTAAAATAACAGGCTGTTTACTTGTGGAAGGTATGAAAAACTCTGGGATGTAATTAAGCACACTAATTATTAAAGCACAGTCAATGTTGTTGAGAAACCGACAGTATAAACTGATAGCAGACAAATACATTTTTTTGTTGTATATGGTATTCAAATTATTAGAACTGTATATCTGATTGAAAATTAGACTGCCCTTGAACCCTTCGTTGTCTTACGTTTGAAAGATTGGGACAGCTTGACCATTTCAATGAATGTGCTGATAATTTCTGTTACTGTCTGATCATTCCCTATCTCCTATATAATGTATGTAGTGCACTGACTGATCGTTCCCTATCCCCTATATAGTGCACTGACTGACGTTCCCTGTCCCTTATATAGTGCACTGACTGACGTTCCCTGTCCCCCATATAGTGCACTGTCTGATGCTCCCTATCCCCTATATAGTGCACTGACTGACGTTCCCTGTCCCCCATATAGTGCACTGTCTGATGCTCCCTATCCCCTATATAGTGCACTGACTGACGTTCCCTATCCCCTATATAGTGCACTGACTGATTGTTCCCTATCTCCTATATAGTGCACTGACTGATGCTCCCTATCCCCTATATAGTGCACTGACTGACGTTCCCTATCCCCTATATAGTGCACTGACTGATGTTCCCTATCTCCTATAAAGTGCACTGACTGATCGTTCCCTATCTCCTATATAGTGCACTGACTGACGTTCCCTATCCCCTATATAGTGCACTGACTGATCGTTCTCTATCCCCTATATAGTGCACTGACTGATGTTCCCTATCACCTATATAGTGCACTGACTGACGTTCCCTATCCCCTATATAGTGCACTGTCTGATGTTCCCTATCCTCTATATAGTGCACTGACTGATGTTCCCTATCTCCTATATAGTGCACTGACTGACGTTCCCTATCCCCTATATAGTGCACTGACTGACGTTCCCTATCTCCTATAAAGTGCACTGACTGATAGTTCCCTATCTCCTATATAGTGCACTGACTGACGTTTCCTATCCCCTATATAGTGCACTGACTGACGTTCCCTATCTCCTATATAGTGCACTGACTGACGTTCTCTATCCCCTATATAGTGCACTGACTGACGTTCCCTATCTCCTATATAGTGCACTGACTGACGTTCCCTATCTCCTATAAAGTGCACTGACTGATAGTTCCCTATCTCCTATATAGTGCACTGACTGACGTTTCCTATCCCCTATATAGTGCACTGACTGACGTTCCCTATCTCCTATATAGTGCACTGACTGACGTTCCCTATCCCCTATATAGTGCACTGACTGACGTTCCCTATCTCCTATATAGTGCACTGATTGACGTTCCCTATCCCCTATATAGTGCACTGACTGACGTTCCCTATCCCCTATATAGTGCACTGACTGACGTTCCCTATCCCCTATATAGTGCACTGACTGACGTTCCCTATCCCCTATATAGTGCACTGACTGACGTTCCCTATCCCCTATATAGTGCACTGACTGACGTTCCCTATCCCCTATATAGTGTACTGACTGACGTTCCCTATCTCCTATATAGTGCACTGACTGACGTTCCCTATCCCCTATATAGTGCACTGACTGACGTTCCCTATCTCCTATATAGTGCACTGATTGACGTTCCCTATCCCCTATATAGTGCACTGACTGACGTTCCCTATCCCCTATATAGTGCACTGACTGACGTTTCCTATCCCCTATATAGTGCACTGACTGACGTTCCCTATCTCCTATATAGTGCACTGACTGACGTTCCCTATCTCCTATATAGTGCACTGACTGACGTTCCCTATCTCCTATATAGTGCACTGATTGACGTTCCCTATCCCCTATATAGTGCACTGACTGACGTTCCCTATCCCCTATATAGTGCACTGACTGACGTTTCCTATCTCCTATATAGTGCACTGACTGACGTTCCCTATGGAGCTTCAGACTCTAGAGAGTATTTGATTGGACAGAGAATCTGATGACAAGCAGAAGTGCAGAGTGATGTCATCAAAATCAATGATCCATATTGACGGAAGTGAGTGTACATTTTGAATGCTTATATCTTCTAAATGTGAATTTTGTCATTGTGTTGGAGCACACTGGCTTATAGATAACAGTAAGGTGAACACATTCATATTAAAAGCCAAAAAAATATACATTTGGATTTCATGGGGACTTTATACAGTCGCGAGTCAAGAGCTTTCACATCTTTCAAAATAAAAGTCAGAAAAACATTGGTTTCTTTGGCTACACACTTCTGGACCCACTCAAAAGGGTTTTGTGGCCCACTATGGTGTCACCAGTTGAGAAACACTGTATTACACACACACACACACACACACACACACACACACACACACACACACACACACTCCGCACGTCTTCAGATGCTGGAACACTGGCTGCACGTAACACCTTGTTGTTTTCTGTATGAAAACAGCATGTCATGCTCATATTCTCAGGGCCCAACCCTCACACGAGTCACGACTCAGGTTTATTTCCCAGAAAACATCTTCCACGCCAGGAATGAGGAATCTTTCAGACTCGAACATGAAGTGATGGGACAGGTAAAGAGGAAGAGCCAAACCCAAACCCGTCCATACATCCCCTGAGGGAGCGAAACTCTTCACAGCGAGTCCATCATCTGTCAGCAGACGAGCGCTCTAGATGAAGATACACCACTGATCCGAATGCAGGAAACGGCTTTAAAGGCATAGTTCACCCAAAAATGAAGATTAGTCCATATCACATTCTTCTTGCACAATTCAGACTAATGCATTTTTTTAAAGTCCATAAAAGCGCATCTGTCCATCAAAAAAGTTCATTTATCCATCATAAAAGTGCATCTGTCCATCATAAAAGTGCATCTGTCTATCATAAAAGTGAATCTATCCATGATAAAAGTGCATCTGTCCATCAAAAAAGTTCATTTATCCATCATAAAAGTGCATCTGTCCATCATAAAAGTGCATCTGTCCATTATAAAAGTGCATCTATCCATCATAAAAGTGCATCTATCCATCATAAAAGTGCATCTGTCCATCATAAAAGTGCATCTATCCATCATAAAAGTGCATCTGTCCATCATAAAAGTGCATCTGTCCATCATAAAAGTGCATCTATCCATCATAAAAGTGCATCTATCCATCTTAAAAGTGCATCTGTCCATCATAAAAGTGCATCTGTCCATCATAAAAGTGCATCTGTCCATCATAAAAGTGCATTTATCCATCATAAAAGTGCATCTATCCATCTTAAAAGTGCATCTGTCCATCATAAAAGTGCATCTGTCCATCATAAAAGTGCATCTGTCCATCATAAAAGTGCATCTATCCATCATAAAAGTGCATCTGTCCATTATAAAAGTGCATCTATCCATCATAAAAGTGCATCTGTCCATCATAAAAGTGCATCTGTCCATCATAAAAGTGCATCTGTCCATCATAAAAGTGCATCTATCCATCATAAAAGTGCATCTGTCCATCATAAAAGTGCATCTGTCCATCATAAAAGTGCATCTGTCCATCATAAAAGTGCATCTGTCCATCATAAAAGTGCATCTGTCCATCATAAAAGTGCATCTATCCATCATAAAAGTGCATCTGTCCATCATAAAAGTGCATCTGTCCATCATAAAAGTGCATCTGTCCATCATAAAAGTGCATCTATCCATCATAAAAGTGCATCTGTCCATTATAAAAGTGCATCTATCCATCATAAAAGTGCATCTGTCCATCATAAAAGTGCATCTATCCATCATAAAAGTGCATCTGTCCATCATAAAAGTGCATCTATCCATCATAAAAGTGCATCTATCCATCTTAAAAGTGCATCTGTCCATCATAAAAGTGCATCTGTCCATCATAAAAGTGCATCTGTCCATCATAAAAGTGCATTTATCCATCATAAAAGTGCATCTATCCATCTTAAAAGTGCATCTGTCCATCATAAAAGTGCATCTATCCATCATAAAAGTGCATCTGTCCATCATAAAAGTGCATCTATCCATCATAAAAGTGCATCTATCCATCATAAAAGTGCATCTGTCCATCATAAAAGTGCATCTATCCATCATAAAAGTGCATCTGTCCATCATAAAAGTGCATCTATCCATCATAAAAGTGCATCTGTCCATCATAAAAGTGCATCTATCCATCATAAAAGTGCATCTGTCCATCATAAAAGTGCATCTGTCCATCATAAAAGTGCATCTGTCCATCATAAAAGTGCTATGGATTTCAAAACAGAAACGGCCATTGACTCCCATTATAAAGCTTGGAAGAACTCTGATTGCATTAGTCTGAAAGTAGTAAGTCATGTACAACTAGGATGTCTTCAGGGTTTGTAAATCATGGGCTAATTTTCATTTTTAAGTGAACTATCCGTTTAAACACTCAGATCTCCGGCGTGAGGCGTCTTGTTGGGAGATGAACGGGAATAAACAGCCCTCCTGTTAGGATCCCGCGGCTCTGCCAATGTTTGTCACTCACGAGGATATTTAAAGATCCAGGATCTTTCTCCGCCTCCGGGAGATTCCTCGGTGATTAATCTTGCATCGGGAGCCGGAGCAAGCGGAGGGAGGATCGGCCTCGTGTCACTCAGTTGGGCAACTTCATTTCTGAAGAAGAGTTTGACATCCAGAGGAGAAAACCACCAACAAGCTGAACGTCTGAGACTCTGCAGACATTTGACACACACACACACACACACACACACACACACACACACACACACACACACACACACACACACACACTTATGAGTGTGTGTGCGTATATATAATGAATATATAATGTATATAATGGAACTATAATATATATAGTAATGAAACTAACCCAACATATACTGTATAAAAAAATCATTACTTTAAATAAAATAAACATTAATTAAACAAGAATAAAATATAAAAACATGAATTTTATTGAACTAAAATGAAAATATATCAAATAGAACATAATATTAAAATATTATAAATATATAAAATATACAATTACTACTATTAAAATATTAATAGCATATCATCAAAAGTAAAATAATCAGGTTGATACATACATTGTTTATTTAATAATAAGACAATATATAATATAGTTAGTAAGTTCAAATTAAATTTTCAAATGCACGTTCAAAAAATGTTTCGTTTTGTTTTATAAGAGAAATTAATATTTTTATTCAGCAACGGTGCATTAAATTGTGTGACCGTAAAGATATTTATAATGTTATTGTTAATATTATGATTTTATTTCAAAGAAATGCTGCTCTTTTGAACTTTCTATTCATCAAATAATCCTAAAAAATTAAATGCATCACAGATCCTCATATTAGAGTGATTTGTGAAGGATCATGTGACACTGAAGACTGGAGTAATGATGCTTTGATCACAGGAATAAATTACACTTTACTGTATATTCACATAGAAAACAGATGATTTACAGTATAATAATATTTCACCAACTTGTGTAAAGTAGTGTATACTTTTCATTGTGACTTTGTAACCTTAAGAGACTAAAGTCATTCTCATCCGATTATGATTATGATAGATGTCTATATCTCCAGTTGTGGATGTGTGTGTGTGTTTACAGTGAGACAGAAGCAGCTGTGTCCAGAATGAGAGGAATGATGACCTTTGACCTGCTTTATGTTGGATAAACGAGGCAGATTTTCATACATTCACACTAAAGTCCTCAAAGACTGGCGTGTGTAATAACTGTGGATAAAAGCACGAGTCTTCCGGTTAGAGCTTATTAACTTCTGAACAGCATTAGTTCATGTTTTGGCTCAATTGAAGGAAAGGAAAGGCAGCGTGAGCGTCAGAAGTGTTCATGAGCGGCACGTCCTCTAGTGGACACATCCGACACTACACTACACACACACACACACACACACAGGTGAAACTGGAAACATTAGAATATGGTGCAAAAGTTCATTTATGTCAGTAATTCAACTTAAAAGGTGAAACTAATATATTATATAGACTCATTACATGCAAAGTGAGATATTTCAAGCCTTTATTTGTTATAATGTTGATGATTATGACTTATAGCTTATGAAAACCTTTTCACAATATTCTGATTTAGAATTTAGGGTTTTCATATCTGTAAGCATACATTAGTTTGTGTTAGTTAATACATTAAATAATGAACCTTATTGTGAAGTGTTGCCATTATTATTTAAAAAAATGCTTTATTTGATACACTATTGACTGTAATTTTTCATTTCAACTTTATGATTAGAACACCTTTTAACATTAAAATGTCACTTTATTTTTAGATAGTTTAAATCTACAAAATCTGTAGTTAATTTAGCTTATTTTAATGACAATATATTTTGTTTTATTGAAGTGGAAATACACATAGAGAAAGTATTACTTTTTAAATAAATGCAACAATATTATTATTATTATTCTAATTTAGCTGGCTAAATTAAACCAAAGAAGCTTTTGAAAATGAAATATGAAATGCAGATAGAAACAGTATAAATTTTTTAATAAATGCAACAATGCTCCAATTCTGGTAACAGAATTCAAGTTTTTACAGATTTGGTTTACAAAAGGAATCACACACACACATACACACACACACACACATGTAACTGAGCAGTAAATCTTCCCTATGAATATCTTCAGAAAGTGACTTAAATAATACAGTACAAAAATAGCCTGCTTCATCCTGACAGCGACTGATTCAGGAACAGTGGCACTGTAGTTATAGAAAACATAATTCATGTATAAAACAAACACAGATCCTGCATGCACACATTCAGTGTGTGAGAGTGAGCCAAGGCACAGCGGTGTGTGTTACACGACGCCTCACACCAGACCGGCATCTTTAGCCATGCCGAAGAATATTCCTTTCTGCCCGATGAGAGCGGATGGCGTGTCGAACTCTGCGATCTGACCCTTATCCAGGACAAGCACTCTGAGGAAGAGGAGGAGAGGAGGAGGAGAAGAGGAGGAGGAGAAGAGGAGGAGGAGGAGGAGAGGAGGAGAAGAGGAGGAGAAGAGAAAGAGGAGGAGAAGAGGAAGAGGAGAAGAGGAGGAGAAGAGGAGGAGGAGGAGAAGAGGAAGAAGAGGAGGAGGAGAGGAGGAAGAGGAGGAGAAGAGGAAGAGGAGGAGGAGGAGGAGGAGGAGAGGAGGAGGAGGAGAAGAGAAAGAGGAGGAGAAGAGGAAGAGGAGAAGAGGAGGAGAAGAGGAGGAGGAGGAGAAGAGGAAGAAGAGGAGGAGGAGAGGAGGAAGAGGAGGAGAAGAGGAAGAGGAGGAGGAGGAGGAGGAGAGGAGGAGGAGGAGAAGAGAAAGAGGAGGAGAAGAGGAAGAGGAGAAGAGAAGGAGAAGAGGAGGAGGAAAAGAGGAAGAAGAGGAGGAGGAGAGGAAGAGGAGGAGAGGAGGAGAAGAGAAAGAGGAGAAGAGAAAGAGGAGGAGAAGAGGAAGAGGAGAAGAGAAAGAGGAGGAGGAAAAGAGGAGAAGAGGAGGAGGAGAGGAGGAAGAGGAGGAGAAGAGGAGGAGGAGAGGAGGACGAGGAGGAGGAGGAGAAGAGGAAGAGGAGAAGAGGAGGAGGAGAAGAGGAAGAGGAGAAGAGGAAGAAGAGGAGGAGGAGGAGAAGAGGAAGAGGAGAAGAGGAGGAGAAGAGGAGGAAGAGAAGAGGAGGAGAGGAGGAAGAAGAGGAAGAAGAGGAAGAGGAGAGGAGGAGAAGAGGAGGAGGAGAGGAGGACGAGGAGGAGGAGGAGAAGAGGAAGAGGAGAAGAGGAGGAGGAGAAGAGGAAGAGGAGAAGAGGAAGAAGAGGAGGAGGAGGAGAAGAGGAAGAGGAGAAGAGGAGGAGAAGAGGAGGAGGAGAAGAGGAAGAGGAGAAGAGGAGGAGGAGAAGAGGAAGAGGAGGAGAAGAGGAAGAGGAGAAGAGGAGGAGAAGAGGAGGAGGAGGAGGAGAGGAGGAAGAGGAGGAGAAGAGGAAGAGGAGGAGAGGAGGAGAAGAGGAGGAGAAGAGGAAGAGGAGAAGAGGAGGAGGAGAGGAGGAAGAGGAGGAGAAGAGGAAGAGGAGGAGAGGAGGAAGAGGAGGAGAAGAGGAAGAGGAGGAGGAGGAGAAGAGAAAGAGGAGAAGAGAAAGAGGAGGAGAAGAGGAAGAGGAGAAGAGAAGGAGAAGAGGAGGAGGAAAAGAGGAAGAAGAGGAGGAGGAGAGGAGGAAGAGGAGGAGGAGAGGAGGAAGAGGAGGAGGAGGAGAAGAGGAAGAGGAGAAGAGGAGGAGAAGAGGAGGAGGAGAAGAGGAAGAGGAGAAGAGGAGGAGGAGAAGAGGAAGAGGAGGAGAGGAGGAGAAGAGGAGGAGAAGAGGAAGAGGAGAAGAGGAGGAGGAGAGGAGGAAGAGGAGGAGAAGAGGAAGAGGAGGAGAGGAGGAAGAGGAGGAGAAGAGGAAGAGGAGGAGGAGGAGAAGAGAAAGAGGAGAAGAGAAAGAGGAGGAGAAGAGGAAGAGGAGAAGAGAAGGAGAAGAGGAGGAGGAAAAGAGGAAGAAGAGGAGGAGGAGAGGAGGAAGAGGAGGAGGAGAGGAGGAAGAGGAGGAGGAGGAGAAGAGGAAGAGGAGAAGAGGAGGAGAAGAGGAGGAGGAGAAGAGGAAGAGGAGAAGAGGAGGAGGAGAAGAGGAAGAGGAGGAGAAGAGGAAGAGGAGAAGAGGAGGAGAAGAGGAGGAGGAGGAGGAGGAGGAGAGGAGGAGAAGAGGAAGAGGAGAAGAGGAGGAGGAGAAGAGGAAGAGGAGAAGAGGAGGAGGAGAAGAGGAAGAGGAGGAGAAGAGGAAGAGGAGAAGAGGAGGAGGAGAGGAGGAAGAGGAGGAGAAGAGGAAGAGGAAGAGGAGGACGAGGAGGAGGAGGAGAAGAGGAAGAGGAGGAGAGGAGGAGGAGAAGAGGAGGAGGAGAAGAGGAGGAGGAGAAGAGGAAGAGGAGAAGAGGAGGAGGAGAAGAGGAAGAGGAGGAGAAGAGGAAGAGGAGAAGAGGAGGAGAAGAGGAGGAGGAGGAGGAGGAGGAGAGGAGGAGAAGAGAAAGAGGAGAAGAGGAGGAGGAGAAGAGGAAGAGGAGAAGAGGAGGAGGAGAAGAGGAAGAGGAGGAGAAGAGGAAGAGGAGAAGAGGAGGAGGAGAGGAGGAAGAGGAGGAGAAGAGGAAGAGGAAGAGGAGGACGAGGAGGAGGAGGAGAAGAGGAAGAGGAGGAGAGGAGGAGGAGAAGAGGAGGAGGAGAAGAGGAGGAGGAGGAGGAGAGGAGGAGAAGAGGAGGAGAAGAGAAAGAGGAGGAGAAGAGGAAGAGGAGAAGAGGAGGAGAAGAGGAGGAGGAGGAGAAGAGGAAGAAGAGGAGGAGGAGAGGAGGAAGAGGAGGAGAAGAGGAAGAGGAGGAGGAGGAGGAGGAGGAGAGGAGGAGGAGGAGAAGAGAAAGAGGAGGAGAAGAGGAAGAGGAGAAGAGGAGGAGAAGAGGAGGAGGAGGAGAAGAGGAAGAAGAGGAGGAGGAGAGGAGGAAGAGGAGGAGAAGAGGAGGAGGAGAGGAGGAAGAGGAGGAGGAGGAGGAGGAGAGGAGGAGGAGGAGAAGAGAAAGAGGAGGAGAAGAGGAAGAGGAGAAGAGAAGGAGAAGAGGAGGAGGAAAAGAGGAAGAAGAGGAGGAGGAGAGGAGGAAGAGGAGGAGGAGAGGAGGAAGAGGAGGAGGAGGAGAAGAGGAAGAGGAGAAGAGGAGGAGAAGAGGAGGAGGAGAAGAGGAAGAGGAGAAGAGGAGGAGGAGAAGAGGAAGAGGAGGAGAAGAGGAAGAGGAGAAGAGGAGGAGAAGAGGAGGAGGAGGAGGAGGAGGAGAGGAGGAGAAGAGAAAGAGGAGAAGAGGAGGAGGAGAAGAGGAAGAGGAGAAGAGGAGGAGGAGAAGAGGAAGAGGAGGAGAAGAGGAAGAGGAGAAGAGGAGGAGGAGAGGAGGAAGAGGAGGAGAAGAGGAAGAGGAAGAGGAGGACGAGGAGGAGGAGGAGAAGAGGAAGAGGAGGAGAGGAGGAGGAGAAGAGGAGGAGGAGAAGAGGAGGAGGAGGAGGAGAGGAGGAGAAGAGGAGGAGAAGAGAAAGAGGAGGAGAAGAGGAAGAGGAGAAGAGGAGGAGAAGAGGAGGAGGAGGAGAAGAGGAAGAAGAGGAGGAGGAGAGGAGGAAGAGGAGGAGAAGAGGAAGAGGAGGAGGAGGAGGAGGAGGAGAGGAGGAGGAGGAGAAGAGAAAGAGGAGGAGAAGAGGAAGAGGAGAAGAGGAGGAGAAGAGGAGGAGGAGGAGAAGAGGAAGAAGAGGAGGAGGAGAGGAGGAAGAGGAGGAGAAGAGGAAGAGGAGGAGGAGGAGGAGGAGAGGAGGAGAAGAGGAGGAGAAGAGAAAGAGGAGGAGAAGAGGAAGAGGAGAAGAGAAGGAGAAGAGGAGGAGGAAAAGAGGAAGAAGAGGAGGAGGAGAGGAAGAGGAGGAGAGGAGGAGAAGAGAAAGAGGAGAAGAGAAAGAGGAGGAGAAGAGGAAGAGGAGAAGAGAAAGAGGAGGAGGAAAAGAGGAAGAAGAGGAGGAGGAGAGGAGGAAGAGGAGGAGAAGAGGAGGAGGAGAGGAGGACGAGGAGGAGGAGGAGAAGAGGAAGAGGAGAAGAGGAGGAGGAGAAGAGGAAGAGGAGAAGAGGAAGAAGAGGAGGAGGAGGAGAAGAGGAAGAGGAGAAGAGGAGGAGAAGAGGAGGAAGAGAAGAGGAGGAGAGGAGGAAGAAGAGGAAGAAGAGGAAGAGGAGAGGAGGAGAAGAGGAGGAGGAGAGGAGGACGAGGAGGAGGAGGAGAAGAGGAAGAGGAGAAGAGGAGGAGGAGAAGAGGAAGAGGAGAAGAGGAAGAAGAGGAGGAGGAGGAGAAGAGGAAGAGGAGAAGAGGAGGAGAAGAGGAGGAGGAGAAGAGGAAGAGGAGAAGAGGAGGAGGAGAAGAGGAAGAGGAGGAGAAGAGGAAGAGGAGAAGAGGAGGAGAAGAGGAGGAGGAGGAGGAGAGGAGGAAGAGGAGGAGAAGAGGAAGAGGAGGAGAGGAGGAGAAGAGGAGGAGAAGAGGAAGAGGAGAAGAGGAGGAGGAGAGGAGGAAGAGGAGGAGAAGAGGAAGAGGAGGAGAGGAGGAAGAGGAGGAGAAGAGGAAGAGGAGGAGGAGGAGAAGAGAAAGAGGAGAAGAGAAAGAGGAGGAGAAGAGGAAGAGGAGAAGAGAAAGAGGAGGAGGAAAAGAGGAAGAAGAGGAGGAGGAGAGGAGGAAGAGGAGGAGGAGAGGAGGAAGAGGAGGAGGAGGAGAAGAGGAAGAGGAGAAGAGGAGGAGAAGAGGAGGAGGAGAAGAGGAAGAGGAGAAGAGGAGGAGGAGAAGAGGAAGAGGAGGAGAAGAGGAAGAGGAGAGGAGGACGAGGAGGAGGAGGAGAAGAGGAAGAGGAGAAGAGGAGGAGGAGAAGAGGAAGAGGAGAAGAGGAAGAAGAGGAGGAGGAGGAGAAGAGGAAGAGGAGAAGAGGAGGAGAAGAGGAGGAGGAGAAGAGGAAGAGGAGAAGAGGAGGAGGAGAAGAGGAAGAGGAGGAGAAGAGGAAGAGGAGAAGAGGAGGAGAAGAGGAGGAGGAGGAGAGGAGGAAGAGGAGGAGAAGAGGAAGAGGAGGAGAGGAGGAGAAGAGGAGGAGAAGAGGAAGAGGAGAAGAGGAGGAGGAGAGGAGGAAGAGGAGGAGAAGAGGAAGAGGAGGAGAGGAGGAAGAGGAGGAGAAGAGGAAGAGGAGGAGGAGGAGAAGAGAAAGAGGAGAAGAGAAAGAGGAGGAGAAGAGGAAGAGGAGAAGAGAAGGAGAAGAGGAGGAGGAAAAGAGGAAGAAGAGGAGGAGGAGAGGAGGAAGAGGAGGAGGAGAGGAGGAAGAGGAGGAGGAGGAGAAGAGGAAGAGGAGAAGAGGAGGAGAAGAGGAGGAGGAGAAGAGGAAGAGGAGAAGAGGAGGAGGAGAAGAGGAAGAGGAGGAGAAGAGGAAGAGGAGAAGAGGAGGAGAAGAGGAGGAGGAGGAGGAGGAGGAGAGGAGGAGAAGAGGAAGAGGAGAAGAGGAGGAGGAGAAGAGGAAGAGGAGAAGAGGAGGAGGAGAAGAGGAAGAGGAGGAGAAGAGGAAGAGGAGAAGAGGAGGAGAAGAGGAGGAGGAGGAGGAGGAGAGGAGGAGAAGAGGAAGAGGAGGAGAGGAGGAGAAGAGGAGGAGAACAGGAAGAGGAGAAGAGAAGGAGGAGAAGAAGAGGAGGAGGAGAAGAGGAGAAGAGGAAGAGGAGGAGAAGAGGAAGAGGAGGAGAAGAGGAGGAGGAGGAGAGGAGAAGAGGAAGAAGAAGAGAAGAGGAAGAGGAGAAGAGGGGGAGAAGAGGAGAAGAGGAAGAGGAGAAGAGGAGGAGGAGGAGAAGAGGAAGAAGAGAAGAGAAAGAGGAAAAGAAGAAGAGGAGGAGGAGGAGAGGAGGAGAGGAGAAGAGGAAGAAGAAGAGAAGAGGAAGAGGAAAAGAGGAGCAGAAGGAGAGGAAGAGGAGAAGAGGAGAAGAGAAGGAGAAGAGAAGAGGAAGAAGAGAAGAGAAAGAGGAAAAGAAGAAGAGGAGAAGAGGAGGAGGAGGAGGAGGAGGAGGAGAGGAGAAGAGGAAGAAGAAGAGAAGAGGAAGAGGAAAAGAAGAGGAGAAGGAGAGAAAGAGGAGAAAGGGAGAAGGGAAGGAGAAAAAGAGGATGAGAAGAAGAGGAAGAGGAGAAGAGCGGAAGGAGAAGAGAAGGAGAAAAAGAGGATGAGAAGAGGAAGAGCATCATCACTCCTGCACTGCATCACATGTGTTGATCATTCACATCTCAGCCGTTTCATTCTCGTCAGACACTGTATTAATGTTATTAATATCTCATACTCGTAGTGTTCATGTAAAGTGATTTTTACTGTACAGCAAATCTCAGCTGTGTGAGTGTTTATATCAGCACAAAATAGAATTATATCAATATCATATACTGTATATATTATATATATATGATATTGATATATATATATATATATATAAAAAAAAAGATGGATATATTTTATATCCAAATTTATCATCTTACACACAGTGCACTCACGCAAAAAATACATATATATATAAAGCTATATAGAGCAAATCTCAACTGCTTGATTGTTTATATAAACTATATTATGGTGTGTGTGTACCTGGTGTAGTCCATGATGGTGTTGAGTCTGTGGGCGATGGTGAACACGGTGCAGTCCTCGAACTGTGTGCGGATGGTGGACTGGATCAGGTCGTCCGTCTCCAGATCCACAGCGGCTGTTGCTTCATCTAGAACCAGGATCCTCGTCTTCCTCAGCAGAGCTCGAGCCAAACACACCAGCTGCCTCTGACCCACACTGCACACACACACACACACACACTGTATATACTGTACATGCTCATAATGCAACACGTTACAGACAAACGTTCAGAATAATTCATCATTTTTAATATAATGATCCTTCACAAATCACTCTAATATGATGATCACGACACATTTATGATTATTATATCAGTGTTGAAAACATATCTGTGTGGAAAGCATGATACACTACCATTCATACAGATCGCAGTAAGTAAGATTTAAAAGATAATAATACGTTTGACCACCTTTGAAAAAAGTGACATTTTTAATGTTACAAAAGATTCTATTTCAAATTAATTCTATTCTATTCATCAAAGAATCCTGAAAAATGAAATGCGACACAGTTTTCACAGAAATATGAAGCAGCAGCACGACTGAAACAAATCTGAATTTTTCCAGACTTTTGCCTGTTAGTGTACAGGTAAATCTCAAACAATTAAAATATGGTGCAAAAGTTCGTTTATTTCAGTAATTCCACTTAAAAGCTGAAACTAATATATTATATAGACTCATTACATGCAAAGTGAGATATTTCAAGCCTTTATTTGTTATAATTTCACAATATTTTAATTTTTCCAGTTTCACCTGAATATAGAACAGAAATGTGAGTGAACCAGGGCTAGATGACGAAGTACAATGTAAAAACGTGTATGTACACAATAAGTCCATTGTATGAAGTTATTAATTTCAATGTAAGTACATAGTCCTCCTAATATAGTACTTTGATATAAAGTGTTATATTTTTCCCACTGAATGACGATTATTTGATTGCAGAATGTTGTGGTGATGATGTAATGAGTGCAGTACCTGAGGTTCTCTCCTCCCTCAGAGCACTCCAGGTCCAGCTTTAAAGCCTGACTGCTCACAAACTTCTTCAGATGAGACTGTTCCAGAGCTTTCCACAGTTCCTCATCACTGTATTTATCAAAGGGGTCAAGGTTCATCCGCAGAGTCCCAGAGAAGAGAACCGGCTCCTGCAAACACATGTCAATCACGCAGCGGAGTTAGTCACAGCACACACACACACACACACTCATAATCACAGCGAGACTAAATCATCCGCATGATGTGACTGGCAGGACTCAAAGCTAGGAGTGAGCAGAGTGTGTGTGTGAGAGAGAGAGACAACATTTGTTCATCATAAATGTGAGTATATATATATATATGTTTTTTTAGTGCTTTGTTTTTCATGTCACCAAAGTAATTTTTTTTTAACTTGCTGACATAAATGATAAATTATTCATTAAAATTAAATACTACAAGCATATAAAATAATATAAAATAATTATATGAGTATATATATATATGCATACACATATTATACAAATTTTTTAAATTAAACAGTAAGGATTTAAATTTTTTTTCACAATGTATCATGCAATAAATTATACATATACATATATATTAAGGCTGTGCAAAAATTTATTGCGATTAATCGCAGCCAAAATAAAAGTCTGTGTTTACATAATATATTTGTGTGTGCTGTAATTATTTTGTATATATAAATACACACACATGCATGTATATATTTAAGAAAATGTGTTATTCATATATAAAATATTATATTTATATAATATAGATTATGTAGTTATATATATATATATACAGAATTTAAGCGCAAATAATTCTTAAATATATACATGCATGCATAGGTATTTATATATGCAAAATAATTATATACAGCACACACAAATATATTATGTAAACACAGACTTTTATTTTGGATGCGATTAATCGCAATTAATTTTTGCACAGCCCATATATATATTTATATATATATATATATACATAAAAGATCTAATAAAAATTATATTATTACAATTTTAATAATATATATAAACACACACACACACACACACACACACACACATATATATATATAGGTACACACATATATATAAAATATTTTTCGTTTTTTTAGTAATAATATATATATATATATATATATATATATATATATATATATATATATATATACATATTTATTATTACTAAAAAAACGAAAAATATTTTATATACACAAGTAAACATAAAAAATATTTATTCTATTAAAATTTCTATTCCTGTGAAGATTCATTGCTTTTCATTTTTGAATCTGAATTTGCTTCATGTTTGAGTTGTGAACGCTGAACGCCGCTCTGCTGAGCACAAAACATGAAGTCCCACGGCAGCGTTTCAGTATCAAAAGGTGAAATGAGGTTAAGAACAGGTTTTACTAGAGAAAGCCGAGAAAACAAACAACAGGAGAAAAGCGCAACGTTAATAATCTGGACACAAACGAGCAGGCCATTAGCAGCGCAGGCTCATTATCAGCACTGGCTTCATCCACCGCCAGCACAATCCACTGCTTTATGGCTCTGAATGGGGAAATGAGCTTTTTCTGCTGACCCATCATGAATATCGCAATAAACAGCTGCGCTTAAATGAAAACAGATGCGCTGGCACCAGACCTGAGGGATGATGGTGAGTTTGGATCGCAGGTCATGAAGGCCGATCTCTGAGATCTTCACCTCGTCGATCACGATCTCTCCGCCCGCCGCTTCCAGCAGACGAAACAAACACAGAGTCATCGACGACTTCCCGGCTCCCGTCCTTCCCACGATGCCGATCTGCCGAGGTGGACAGGACGTTAGCCACTGTGCTTAAAGGTGCGGCGGAAAACCTGCCAGAAACGGCATTACGAGGCTCCTGACCTTCTCTCCTCCCTTGACCTTCAGAGAGACGTTCTTCAGCACCAGGTCCAGTCCTTCTCGATATCTCACGCTGTAATCCACGAACTCCACGTTTCCCTCGGGCGGCCAGTCCGGCGGCGGGCGCTTGTCCTGCACGACCCATGGAGCCTGTGGACACCCAAGGCCAGTTTAAATCAGCTCAACTGTGCAAACATGACCTCAGTGAAATCATACATGCGTGTGTGTGAGTGTGTGTGGGCAGCTTTAGCGATACTTGAGGACCAAATGTACAAATCAATCAACGAGCGTGTGTTTGTCGTCCTGTACCTCAGTCGGTGTTTCTGAATACTCCTTCACTCTTTCCACCGCTACTATGTTGCTCTCAAGGTCAGAGGTCATCCTCACCATCCAGTTAAGGGACATCGTGACCTACAGTATACAGTAGAAAGTGTTTTTCTCCCCTGCTCCGCTGTTGTCTAATCTTAAATGTGGCATTGCATACTGCAAATATTGTTGTATAAAACGATATAAAAAGCTAAATGTATACAGTTAAAAGTTGCATTTATTTGATCAAAAATACAGTAAAAATTGTGAAATATTATCGTAATGTAAAATCATCAGTTTTCTATGTGAATATATAGTGAGGTGTAATTTTAATTTCAAAAGTGAAATTAAAGACATTTATAATGTAACAAAAGAACTTTTGAATTTTGCACATAATTAATTTTTTTTTTTTAAATTTATCAGTTTCCACTGTTTTCAACATTGATTATAATATTAATTAGAAGAACCATTATTAATAATTGAGCAGCAAATCATCATATTAGAATGATTTCTGAAGGATCATGTGATATAAAATTGTACAATATTTCACAATATTCCTGATTTTACTGTTTTTAATAAGAGATTTCTTTTAAAAACATTAAACAATAAATATTTATTGTTTATTGCTTAAATATTTCTTCTACGTATTTAAGTCTTATGTTATTTGTGTAAATTATGGAAGATTGTTTCCGCCACAGAATAAAAAATAAAAAAGGTCATTGCGACTTTATATCTCACAATTCAGACTTTTTTTTCTCACAATTGCATTTATAAAGTCAGAATTGGGTGATAAAAAGTCAGAATTGTGAGATATAAAGTCAGGATTGTGTGATATAAAGTGTCAACTGTGTTATAAAGTCAGAATTTGCGTGAAATAAAGTGAGAATTGCGTGAAATAAAGTCAGAATTGTGTGATATAAAGTCAGAATTGTGAGATATAAAGTCAGAATTGTGTGATATAAAGTCAGAATTGTGAGATATAAAGTCAGAATTGTGTGATATAAAGTCGCAATTGTGTTATAAAGTTGCAATTCTCTTTTAAAATGTTTTATTCTCTGGCGG
Source organism: Pimephales promelas (assembly GCF_988280905.1). NCBI lineage: Eukaryota > Metazoa > Chordata > Actinopteri > Cypriniformes > Leuciscidae > Pimephales > Pimephales promelas. The sequence goes on along the minus strand of NC_142785.1, from coordinate 1,153,598 downwards.
AAACAAGCTTCCATAGTAAATGCATCATGAGATGTAGTTAAAATGAAAAGGAAATGTCTTGCATGATAAACAGTATGAATACACTAATGTTAGAGCTACAGATGAACACTATAACATGAACTATTACACATGACTGGTGGTTATAATGCATAATGAGTGTGACTGTACCTGTAGAGCGTAGGACACTGACAGACCCACCAGACCAGGACTCAGTTTATCTTTCCCGACCGCAGCGAACAGAGCAGCAAACAACACAATACAGTTCCCGATAAACTCGATCCGAACCCCCAACCACCTGTTTCGCACCCAAACACAACACTGTTACGACTGAGCGACATTCCAGAGACATTTCCCACAAAATGGAAGACGCTGGGAAAATCTGCATGCATACGAAAGACTTATAAAGTCAGAATTGCATGAGATAAAGTCGCAATTGTTATATAGTCGCAATTGTTATGAAGTAAGAATTGCAAGAAATCAAGTCAGAATTGTTATAAAATCAGAATTGTGTGTTATAAAGTCAGAATTGTGTGATATAAAGTCAGAATTGTGAGATATAAAGTCAGAATTGTGAGATATAAAGTCAGAATTGTGAGATATAAAGTCAGAATTGCGAGATATAAAGTCAGAATTGCGAGATATAAAGTCAGAATTACGAGATATAAAGTCAGAATTACGAGATATAAAGTCAGAATTACGAGATATAAAGTCAGAATTGCGAGATATAGTCAGAATTACGAGATATAAAGTCAGAATTGCGAGATATAGTCAGAATTACGAGATATAAAGTCAGAATTACGAGATATAAAGTCAGAATTGCGTGTTATAAAGTCAGAATTGTGTGTTATAAAGTCAGAATTGTGTGTTATAAAGTCAGAATTGCGAGATATAAAGTCAGAATTACGAGATATAAAGTCAGAATTGCGTGTTATAAAGTCAGAATTGCAAGATATAAAGTCAGAATTACGAGATATAAAGTCAGAATTGCATGAGATAAAGTCGCAATTGTTATATAGTCGCAATTGTTATGAAGTAAGAATTGCAAGAAATCAAGTCAGAATTGTTATAAAATCAGAATTGTGTGATATAAAGTCAGAATTGTGTGTTATAAAGTCAGAATTGTGTTATAAAGTCAGAATTGTGTTATAAAGTCAGAATTGTGTGATATAAAGTCAGAATTGTGAGATATAAAGTCAGAATTGTGAGATATAAAGTCAGAATTGCGAGATATAAAGTCAGAATTACGAGATATAAAGTCAGAATTGTGAGATATAAAGTCAGAATTGCGAGATATAAAGTCAGAATTGCGAGATATAAAGTCAGAATTACGAGATATAAAGTCAGAATTACGAGATATAAAGTCAGAATTGCAAGATATAAAGTCAGAATTACGAGATATAAAGTCAGAATTACGAGATATAAAGTCAGAATTGCGAGATATAGTCAGAATTACGAGATATAAAGTCAGAATTACGAGATATAAAGTCAGAATTACGAGATATAAAGTCAGAATTGCGTGTTATAAAGTCAGAATTGCAAGATATAAAGTCAGAATTACGAGATATAAAGTCAGAATTACGTGATATAAAGTCAGAATTGCGAGATATAAATTCAGAATTACGTGATATAAAGTCAGAATTGCGTGATATAAAGTCAGAATTGCGTGATATAAAGTCAGAATTACGAGATATAAAGTCAGAATTACGAGATATAAAGTCAGAAGTACGAGATATAAAGTCAGAATTGCGGGATATAAAGTCAGAATTACGAGATATAAAGTCAGAATTACGAGATATAAAGTCAGAATTGCGAGATATAAAGTCAGAATTACGAGATATAAAGTCAGAATTGCGGGATAAAAAGTCAGAATTACGTGATATAAAGTCAGAATTACGTGATATAAAGTCAGAATTGCGTGATATAAAGTCAGAATTGCGTGATATAAAGTCAGAATTGCGAGATATAAAGTCAGAATTACGTGATATAAAGTCAGAATTACGAGATATAAAGTCAGAATTGCGGGATAAAAAGTCAGAATTACGTGATATAAAGTCAGAATTGCATGATATAAAGTCAGAATTGCGTGATATAAAGTCAGAATTGCGAGATATAAAGTCAGAATTGCGAGATATAAAGTCAGAATTGCGTGATATAAAGTCAGAATTGCGAGATATAAAGTCAGAATTGCGAGATATAAAGTCAGAATTGCGAGATATAAAGTCAGAATTGCGAGATATAAAGTCAGAATTGCGAGATATAAAGTCAGAATTGCGTGTTATAAAGTTGCAATTGTTAAATAATTGAAGTCGCGATTGTAAAATCTGCATGCATCCGAGCGAGTGTGAGCGAGACCGAACCAACCTGTTGGAGACGATACCAGGATAGTAACTCTTTTGGTTCTCATCCACTTTCATATCGCTCATGAGAACGAAGGCGCCGTGGCGCCCGTACGCGCGGATCACGCTCGTGCCCGTGATGGTCTCCGAGAAATGAGAATATATAGGAGACCTACTGACAGACTCCAGCCTCTTAAGCTGACGAGACGTGGCCACATAAAACCTCTACGGAGGAAAAACATGTTTTACACACACAAACTACAGCAGGGATATTTAGACATATTTACACAGGTATGAATGAGTGAGGATTCAGGAAACACACTCGTCATTTTTACTCGGATATTTTTGCTTTTATTTTATGTTTAAAATTAACAAGATAATATTGCAGGTTTGTCTGAACTCTAGGAATGTTTGGTCAGTTTAGCATTAACTAAGAGACTATTTATAATAAGAGAAAATGCCTGATCAAGATACATTTTATATAATTCATGAGCTTCTATATCATAATTTTATATGTTTTCTTTACAAAAAAAATCTTATGCACAATACAGTGACATGCATTGTTAAAGATTTTGGGGTCGGTGAGATTTTTTATGTTTCTGAAAGAGTCTCTTCTGCTCACCAAAGCTTCATTTATTTGATCAAAAATACAGTAAAAAAAAGTGAAATATTATTATACTGTAAATCATCAGTTTTCTATGTGAATATACAGTAAAGTGTAATTTATTCCTGTGATCAAAGCATCATTACTCCAGTCTTCAGTGTCACATGATCCTTCAGAAATCACTCTAATATGAGGATCTGATGATCAACAAACATTTATGATTATTATTAATGTTGAAAACCGTGATCCATTTTAATTTTTCAGGATTCTTTGATGAATAGAAAGTTCAAACGAACAGCATTAATTTAACATATAATCATTTGTAACATTATAAATATATTTTACTGATCAATTAAGTCTGAATACAATCTTCTGAATATCAAATATTGCAAACTATAATAAACTGTACGTGATTCTAGTTAATCCACACATTCCTTTATTGAGACAAACCGCATAACACGTCCAATCTTTAATTTAGTTCATTTAGTTTCTAGAATCCTCACCACTTTTAATCAAACAATATTTCAGAATGCAAAACTCTTATTGATATATATATATAGTATAAAAACCATTGACATTAAGGGATCAAATAGAAATGGGATCAAACACTATCATAATGTTGTAGTGTTTGGTTTGGTTTTGTGCATTTCTGAATATAATGACAATCTGTAAGAATCATGTGATATTTCGGCTGCATGCGACAAGAGATTGGCTCAGAAAACACAGAGCGCTTCAGAAAGCCAGTTCGTGCCATGCAAAGAAGAAGAGTTACACAGATGCAATTATGCAATGAGAGATTGAGGGTTTAGCACCGATGAGTCGAGAGAATCACATACCAGACCGAATTAAGACAGACCCATAAACATATCGAACACCATTATCAATATCAAACAGTGTTACAAACCCTAATGCTGTTTTTCTTTCCACTACTGGTAATTACAGCAGCATCTGAACTGCTCAAGAAGATCAGTTACACTGGACTGTGTCATTCACTCAATTATGACATTGTTTTGACAACTTGACATAAACTAATACATCATAACCTGTCAGTGTCTTTGTCATCACAACTTTACATTACTAAGACAAAACAACCTGTCATAAACATGACATAGCAGATTATCAAACATAAAGGAGTAGTTCACTTTTCAAAAAACATTGCTGATAATTTACTCGCCCCCGTGTCATCCAAGATGTCCATGTCTTTCTTTCTTCAGTCGAAAAGAAATTAAGGTTTTTGATGAAAACATTCCAGGATTTTCTCCATATAATGGACTTCAATGGGGTCCAAACGGTTCAAGGTCCAAAAGACAGTTTCAGTGCCGCTTCAAAGGGCTTTAAACGATTCCAGACGATGAATAAGGGTCTTATCAAGCGAAACGATCGCTCATTTAATAAATAAATAACAGTTTAAGTTTAACTTTAAGTTTTATAAGTTTAATTTTTAAGTTTTACAGTTTAAGTTTTATAAGCTCAAACGCTCGCTATGTTCTGTGTGACTCTCCTGTTCGAACTCGTTTATCAAAATGAACAAATCTTTTACTGAGTCATTTGGTTCATTCAACGAAACTAAATAAACGAGTTGACTCGGAAAAAGATTCGTTCATTTTGATAAACGAATTTGAACAGGAGAGTCACGCACGCGCATCACAGAACAGAGCAAGGCGAGCATTTGAGCTTATAAAACTTAAACTTTGTTATTTATTTATTAAATGAGCGATCGTTTCGCTTGATAAGACCCTTATTCATCGTCTGGTGTCGTTTAAAGGCCTTTGAACAGTTTGTAGTTTGCACTGAAACTGTCTTTTGGACCTTGAACCGTTTGGACCCCATTGACGTCCATTATATGGAGAAAATGCAGGAAAGTTTCATCAAAAACCTTAATTTCTAATTTCAATGTTTATGACAGCTTGTTTTGTCTTAGTAATGTCAAGGTGTCATAACAACAACATCTCAAACAATGTTATATTTGCATTAAAAATGTCATAATTGAGCGAATGACACTTAATGCCATAAACATGCATAAACCCTCATGTGTCCTGTCCGGGTTATGAAGGTATGCACACCGCTTCAGGTAAAGTGTAACCACAAGAACTTAACACTACATTGTTAATAGTCTAAATATTAGTAGATAGCTCACCACCAAACACACTTCTTATATGGATTATTATTTTACAAATGCTCTCCCATTAAAATAACTACATGCCAGCTATGAGTTAAAAGTCCACTTGAATCACAGTTTGTTACGCGCGCTTGCATTAGAAATGATGACATTCACACAGCAAAACTTCATCTTCTACTGTAACTCTACTGTAAAGCGCTGTTCTTTACCCATCTTTATTTCTTACACTTTTCATTACGTTGTATATCCATACAGGCGGATATACAGCATACCAGCACATTCATATAATTAATAATAATACGTTATTGCAATAATGCACATATAATAATTATTATTATTATCGTCATTACTGTTATTATTACTACCACTATTATCACAGATATTATTAAGCAAAAATACTATTATTAACAGTAATAATTTATTTTAATACTTTATTAAATTATAATAATTATAATTATTATAAGTAGTCATCATTTAATAAATGATTGCAATATTCTATTATTTTTTTGTTATAACAATTTAAATCATCATAATAATTATTATCATTATTAGTAGTAGTATACTTGAACATGAACTTTATAAAAATAATATAATAAATTAATGTATTAAATTATAAAAATAATAATAAATGATCGCAAAACTAATGATCATCATCATAATACTCATAATGTATTAAATAATATAAAATATTATTATTATTATTACAAGTAGTAGTATTATATAATTTAACAAATGATTGCGATAGTGTATTATTATTATTGTCTTGCAGTAATTCATTAAATTATATAATACAAATAATTCAAAGTATTAATACTATTATTAGTAGTAGCAGTAATATATTATTTAATAAATTATTGCAATAATTTATTACCACTATTGTTTTTGTTGCTGCTGTTGTCAATAATAATAATAGAATGATATTTAAATGATATAATTATGACATTAATAAATTAAATTATTATTAGCAGTTGTAGTAGTTTATAATTAAATACGTTATTGAAAAATGAATTATCATTAATATTATTATTAGCAGTAGTAGTAGTAGAATATAATTGAATACATTATTGCAAAAATGAATTATTATTATTATAACTTTTACTCAATTGACTATAAAACAGAAGGTCGGTGTCCTGTAACGGTGCGTTTGGGTAAAGAACAGCATCAGTTCAGTGAGTCGAGTCTCTCCGTTCGTTCGCCAGAGTCTCGACTCCCTGACCGCACCAAAACCCAGTGACCAAACCACACGGTGTAAAGACTACAACACTACGACAGTGATAATAATGCAGCTAGAACAGAACATCAACACATGTTAGCATGCTGTATTAATGAGTTAGCAGACTTGTTCCTATTTACCTGGACCCACCAATAGAACAGCATTAACGGCACTATGACTATGAGGAACATAGGGGTGAGGACAGAGCAAACGAGCAGCACATTTACTGTGTACCAGAAAGTGCGCATCCAGATATCAATATTGTCTGGAATGAGCGAGTCTATAGTGTCCACGTCTTTGCTGAAGCGGTTCAGGACCCGGCCTGAGGGGGTGGCCTCGAAAAAGGCCTGTGGCGCGCTCAGGATGGCCTGGAGCATGTGCTGGTGTGTGTGGCGGGCCGCCTTCAGTGTGCTGTACGCCCGGCACAGTAAAGCGTTGGCCAGAATCAGCACACCTGCGCACAACGACACACACAACGAGGAAGAGGAGGGTTAGTCGGGTTTAGCCCTCGCTCGTCTGATGCAGACTGGCTCGTCAGACAGGCTATAGGGCTGGAAACACCACTTTCACCATTACCTTACAGTTCACTTTTGATTCACTTCCGATGTTGAATCACAAGCTTGTGATTTGATTCGATTCCGATTTTGATTCACACGTTTGCGATTCGATTCACTTCCGATTTTGATTCACAAGCTTGAGACTTGATTCACTTTCAAATTCGATTCACAAGCTTGTGATTTAGTTTTATTTGATTTGCAAGGTTGTGATTTTATTCGATTCGATTCACAAGCTTCTGATTTTATTTGATTCCGATTTTGATTCACAAGTTTGCGATTTGAGTCAATTCCGATTTTGATTCACGAGTTTGCGATTCGATTCACTTCCGATTTTGATTCACAAGCTTGAGACTTGATTCACTTTCAAATTCGATTCACAAGCTTGTGATTTTGTTTTATTTGATTTGCAAGGTTGTGATTTTATTCGATTCGATTCACAAGCTTCTGATTTTATTTGATTCCGATTTTGATTCACAAGTTTGCGATTTGAGTCAATTCCGATTTTGATTCACGAGTTTGAGATTCGATTCACTTCCGATTTTGATTCACAAGCTTGTGATTTGATTCGATTCCGATTTTGATTCTCAAGTTAGCGATTCGATTCACTTCCGATTTTGATTCACAAGCTTGTGATTTCATTTGATTCGATTCACAAGCTTGTGATTTTATTCGATTCCGATTTTGATTCACAAGTTTACGATTTGATTCAATTCCGATTTTGATTCACAGGTTTGAGACTTGATTCACTTTCAAATTCGATTCACAAGCTTGTGATTTTGTTTTAATTGATTTGCAAGGTTTTCGATTCGATTCACAAGCTTCTGATTTTATTTGATTCTGATTTTGATTCACAAGTTTGCGATTTGAATCAATTCCGATTTTGATTCACGAGTTTGAGATTCGATTCACTTCCGATTTTGATTCACAAGCTTGTGATTTCATTTGATTCGATTCACAAGCTTGTAATTTTATTCGATTCCGATTTTGATTCACAAGTTTGCGATTCGATTCAATTCCGATTTTGATTCACAAGTTTGAGACTTCATTCACTTTCAAATTCGATTCACAAGCTTGTGCTTTTGTTTTATTTGATTTGCAAGGTTGTGATTTTATTCGATTCGATTCACAAGCTTCTGATTTTATTTGATTCCGATTTTGATTCGCAAGTCTGCGATTTGAATCAATTCTGATTTTGATTCACGAGTTTGAGATTTGATTCATTTCTCATTTTGATTCACAAGTTTGCGATTCGATTCACTTCCGATTTTGATTCACAAGCTTGTGATTTCATTTCATTCGATTCACAAGCTTGTAATTTTATTCGATTCCGATTTTGATTCACAAGTTTGCGATTCGATTCAATTCCGATTTTGATTCACAAGTTTGAGACTTCATTCACTTTCAAATTCGATTCACAAGCTTGTGATTTTGTTTTATTTGATTTGCAAGGTTGTGATTTTATTCGATTCGATTCACAAGCTTCTGATTTTATTTGATTCCGATTTTGATTCACAAGTTTGCGATTTGAATCAATTCCGATTTTGATTCACGAGTTTGAGATTCGATTCATTTCTCATTTTGATTCACAAGCTTGTGATTTGATTCAATTCCGAATTTGAATCACACGTTTGAAATTTGACTCCATTCCGATTTTGATTCACATTTGAATTCGATTCACAAGCTTCTGATTTTATTCAAGTCTGATTTTGATTCACAAGCTTGTGATTTTTTTCAATTCCGATTTTGATTCACAAGCTTGTGATTTGATTCAATTCCAATTCGATTCAAAAGCTTGTGATTTTATTTGATTCGATTCACAAGCTTGTGATCTGATTCAATTCCGATTTTGATTCACTTTTGAATTTGATTTACAAGCTTGTGATTTCATTCGATTCGATTCACAAGGTTGTGATTTGATTCAATTCCGATTTTGATTCACAAGCTTGTGATTTGATTCAATTCCGATTTTGATTCACAAGTTTGAGATTCGATTCACTTTCGATTTCGATCATGTGATTCGATTCCATTCCGTTTTTAATTTTCTGATTCACTTTTGATTTCGATTCATGAACATGTACTTCGATTCAATTCACTCATTGATTTCGATTCACTTCCGATTCATTTGGATATATTTATCAGGTACAGTACGTCGATTTTTTCTCAAGTAAAAAAACAAATCTCTTCTGTCTACAGTTATTTCTGTATCGCGTTTATGGTCATCGAATGGCTTGTTTTGACATTATTGTCACTGATGAATGGAAACTGATCATGAGGGAAAGTTGTTCTGTATCTTCATCATTCCTTCTGATGTTCACTGTGTTTATTTGCTGCTGTAACTAGTAGTGAAGAGATGATCGGTTCATCTGTCACACACATTAAAGACCCACAAACACACTTTTATCGCTTGAGCTTTGCTATGAAACTGACAGAATTTGAAAGCGGAGACTGTTCACACAAAGACCTGAGATTATACTGGGATATCAAGATAAACATCTGTTTCAGAGCAACGAAAAATCTCATTTGAGAACTATAGATAATAACTGGTCAATAACTCGACTAAAGCACAGATGCACCATTTAATAACTCAAAATAACTGGAAAGAAGTTCAATAATCACCATCATCATCAGCGCTAAAAGAAAAGCAGGATTTACACATAAACCACGACAGTCCCTGTGTGTGTGTGCGTGATGGTTTGTGCTTGTGAATGAGTGTTAGAGAGAAACAGGAAGTGAGCAGGAGAAACAGGAAGTGAGCAGTCGCACAAGACAAGGCTTCGCTCACACCGCGAGAAAATCTGATGTTCAGGAGCGAGTGTTTGACTCACACACAATATTTAATGCATACACTGCAAAACATGTGCTGTCTTGTCCTCCAGGACAAATATCCAAACATTCTTCAATCAAGCTAAAATGACTGAAGATATCGAGTCTTGCTTTACTAAATGCACATTGAAAAAAAGTCTGATTTTGCGGGCGGTCTGAACGAAGCCATGTAGGCTCATGCAAAACAGGAGAGAAATAAATGAGATGAGGTCCGGACGTCTTTGCACATGCTCAGGAGAAGTGAAATGTTAAGGACCTCCCGGACTCGTCCGGAATCTGCAATAAATGGGAGAAAATACCTGAACAAAGAAGTAAATCAAGGCCAGAGGGCCAATGACCAGAGCGAATATGGGGGTGCTGCAAATGATAACAATCATGGTGGACACGGAGGCAAAGAAGGTGCCCAGGAACATGAGCACTGTGGAGGGGAGGACCTCGTCGATCACGTAAATGTCCTTGGAGAAGCGGTTGATGATCCGGCCTATGGGAGTGGTGTCAAAGAAAGACTGTGGCGTGTGAAACTTGTTGTCCAGCAGGGCCTGGTGAAGCTTGCGGGAGCCCTGGATTTTCCCCAGAGCCAGAGTAAAGGAGGAAAACATGACCAGCACGCCTGTGTTAGAGAGACCAGAGGAGGGGGACAGCGTCACTACACACACACACACACACCTACAGGGGGCGCCAGAGGAGGGGGAGAGCGTCACTACACACACACACCTACAGGGGGCGCCAGAGGAGGAGAGCGTCACTACACACACACACCTACAGGGGGCGCCAGAGGAGGGGGAGAGCGGGACTACACACACACACACACACCTACAGGGGGCGCCAGAGGAGGGGGACAGTGTCACTACACACACACACCTACAGGGGGCGCCAGAGGAGGGGGAGAGTGTCACTACACACACACACCTACAGGGGGCGCCAGAGGAGGGGGACAGCGTCACTACACACACACACCTACAGGGGGCGCCAGAGGAGGGGGACAGCGTCACTACACACACACACACACCTACAGGGGGCGCCAGAGGAGGAGAGCGTCACTACACACACACACACACCTACAGGGGGCGCCAGAGGAGGGGGACAGTGTCACTACACACACACACCTACAGGGGGCGCCAGAGGAGGGGGACAGCGTCACTACACACACACACCTACAGGGGGCGCCAGAGGAGGGGGACAGCGTCACTACACACACACACACACACCTACAGGGGGCGCCAGAGGAGGAGAGCGTCACTACACACACACACCTACAGGGGGCGCCAGAGGAGGAGAGCGTCACTACACACACACACCTACAGGGGGCGCCAGAGGAGGAGAGCGTCACTACACACACACACCTACAGGGGGCGCCAGAGGAGGGGGACAGCGTCACTACACACACACACACACACCTACAGGGGGCGCCAGAGGAGGAGAGCGTCACTACACACACACACCTACAGGGGGCGCCAGAGGAGGAGAGCGTCACTACACACACACACCTACAGGGGGCGCCAGAGGAGGGGGACAGCGTCACTACACACACACACTAGAGCCAGACCGATATATCGGCCGATATTAGGCATTTTCCATAATATCGATATCGGCAGTTATAATGGCCGATAAATTAATATTTAAAAAATAAAATAAAAACGGACGAAACACGCTTCAATCATCTCTCCTTGGCCTGTTATATTGAAAATGTATGTTTTACAATTTGCAGTATGATGTCATCTATTGCTAAATTATGGCTCATCATAGACTAGCTAAGCACAAAGCTAGCTAATGCCACTATCATCAGTGGAAGACCGCTAACGTTAACATTAATGAGCTTGGAAATGAACTTTTTCTGAACTTTTTCTTGGAAATGAACTTTTACTAAATAAAGTAATGATTACTGTATTTATAACTAGCATATCTCTAGTTACAGTCCCTGCATTGTAAAATGTAAGTTAGACTTCCGGGGAGTGAACATTTAGACATAGAGAAAAAGTATCAAACGTATCTTGTGCAGAAAAGTTACACACACACACACCTACAGGGGGCGCCAGAGGAGGAGGAGAGCGTCACTACACACACACACACACACACACCTACAGGGGGCGCCAGAGGAGGGGGAGAGCGTCACTACACACACACACCTACAGGGGGCGCCAGAGGTGGAGAGCGGGACTACACACACACACCTACAGGGGGCGCCAGAGGAGGGGAGAGCGTCACTACACACACACACCTACAGGGGGCGCCAGAGGAGGGGAGAGCGTCACTACACACACACACACACACCTACAGGGGGCGCCAGAGGAGGGGGACAGCGTCACTACACACACACACCTACAGGGGGCGCCAGAGGAGGGGGAGAGCGTCACTACACACACACACCTACAGGGGGCGCCAGAGGAGGGGGAGAGTGTCACTACACACACACACCTACAGGGGGCGCCAGAGGAGGGGAGAGCGTCACTACACACACACACCTACAGGGGGCGCCAGAGGAGGGGAGAGCGTCACTACACACACACACCTACAGGGGGCGCCAGAGGAGGGGAGAGCGTCACTACACACACACACACACACCTACAGGGGGCGCCAGAGGAGGGGGACAGCGTCACTACACACACACACTAGAGCCAGACTGATATTATCGGCCGATATTAGGCATTTTCCATAATATCGATATCGGCAGTTATAATGGCCGATAAATTAATATTTAAAAAATAAAATAAAAACGGACGAAACACGCTTCAATCATCTCTCCTTGGCCTGTTATATTGAAAATGTATGTTTTACAATTTGCAGTATGATGTCATCTATTGCTAAATTATGGCTCATCATAGACCAGCTAACCACAAAGCTAGCTAACGCCACTATCGTCAGTGGAGGACCGCTAACGTTAACATTAATGAGCTTGGAAATGAACCTTTTCTGCCTAAATAAAGTAATGATTACTGTATTTATAACTCGCATATCTCTAGTTACAGTCCCTGCATTGTAAAATGTAAGTTAGACTTCCGGGGAGTGAACATTTAGACATAGAGAAAAAGTATCAAACGTATCTTGTGCAGAAAAGTTACACACACACACACCTACAGGGGGCGCCAGAGGAGGAGGAGAGCGTCACTACACACACACACACACACACACCTACAGGGGGCGCCAGAGGAGGAGGAGAGCGTCACTACACACACACACACACACACACCTACAGGGGGCGCCAGAGGAGGGGGAGAGTGTCACTACACACACACACACACCTACAGGGGGAACCAGAGGGAGCAGGAGAACACACACACTCGCTCGTTTCTCAAGGAAAAGGAGAGATTTTGAGGAGTGTTAATGCTGCTCTTCTCCATATAATGAGATCTTACGGTATCAGTCAACGAAGACTCATGAGTGTGTCAGTGTTCTGTGAACCCATGCACCGCTGTGAGTTACACATCTGAGGACATTTAACGACACACTCCTATAATAACGAGATGTGGTTAGTGGTCAATATTCTCAAAGAAAAGAAGAGATTTAGAGAAATGTTAAAGCTGATCTTCTCCATATAAAGACAGACTGTAGAAGTGATGGAACATGCGATTTTAGTAAACGAGGCTCACACACATCTCAGATCAGCTTTATACATCTGTAGACATTTAATGACTCATCTGATTAACCCAGCTCTCCATAAAACAATGATTTAATAAAACACTTTATGCTATTAGATGATTGTTAATTGCATTTAATAGATTACATATTGGTTTGTTTTTATTTTGCTGTAATAGCGATTCGACACTGAATCATTTTGCGAAGCAATTGATTCAATTGAATCAATGTTTTAAAAAGCTTCGTTTCTCACATAAACGAGTGCAGTTGAAATAAATCTAACACAAATTAAGCACCATAAAAGCACTCAATTATTGGGCCAATGACAAATATAGGTGTAAATATTTAAAATTAATTTGCAAAGAATTATATATATATATATATATGAAGAGTTCAGATGCAAAAGCCTCTAAATGCCATTTGAAATTTTCTTCTAAAATGACCATTTTTATCAAGCTTGTATATTTAAGTTCAGTAATTTCACTTAAATAACAATTAATAGGTAATCTGCATTGCCATTTAAGGGAAATTACTGAACTTAAATATACAAGCTTGATAAAAATTATCATTTTAGAAGAAAATTTCAAATGGCACTTAGAGGCTTTTGCATCTGAACTCTTCATATATATATATATATATATATGTATAAATTCAATAAAAAGTCACAGCCAATCAGACGAGAGTGTGGGCGGAGTCTCTCTACTGTCTCGCACGCACAACAACATGGATATGAGCACATTCAAATTAATAGGAATGTGGTTGCACCACATGACTTTTTAAAACCTGAACTTGGTAAAGTGAAATTAAGAAAATTAACATTCTATAATGTAATATATTAGTGCTGGGCAAAGATTAATCGCATCCAAAATAAAAGTTTGTGTTTACATAATATCGGTGTGTGTACTGTGTATAATTATTTTGTATATATAAATACACACACATAGATATATATATACACATAAATTATTTATATATAGGATTATAAATATATATACAGTGTATACATGCAAAAATACATACACATGCATATGTGTGTATTTATTTATACAAAATAATTATACACACACACACACACATATATTATGTAAACACAAACTTTTATTTTGGATGCGATTGATCACGATTATAAATATATATATATATATAATTTTATATTTATAATTAAAAAAAAATAATATTATTTTTTTTATCTTGATACAGTACCGAGAGCCAATGACATCATTTCCTGTATATATACACTGCATTTCCTAATTCTTTTTCTTTTGTTTTTGAAGCTTGGCAGTCTCGTTGACTGCAGCCTGTCATTAAACAGAAAAGAGTCGTTCTTTATAATCTCTCGTGTGTGTTTGGGAGGATGTGAATGCAGAGATGTGAGCAGGGTTGTGTCAGTCGTGTGTGTTTGATCACATGACGTACCTTGAGAAAGACCCAGCGCTGCGTACACGCCGACCCTCATCTCCACGCGCGCCTGCGTCCGGTTGAGCTGCGCGTCGTTGGTCCACTCGCTGAGCCAGAAGTTGGCTCCGATCGCAGCGGCGCTCTGACAGCCGTACAGGAAGCAGATGAAGAGCGAGAGGAGAGGGCCCACAGCCTTCATGTACTCCCAGTACACCTTCAGCTTCACCTAAACACACACACACACACACACACACTATATATATAACGTACATACAGTATATCAGAGGACTGGAAACTGAAAGTCAGTCAGTTATTTATTACCATTCAAAATAACTAAATAAATATGTTATATCGGGGCTTTGGTATTTTATTAGCAAAAAAGATAAATTAATAAACACAAAATTCACTAA